>NW_027271683.1:0-585000 GCF_040938485.1 Diadema antillarum | reverse complement strand
TAGTGAGTACACAAAGATATTTCAAGTGATCACGGTTAGGGAACTAAACGTAGGGTTTTACGAAATTAGTTTTCTGTTTTGCTTAAAGAAACGTGGAGATTTCAGAACTTAGATTTCAGGAAATAAGAGCAACCATTGCTTAGTGAAACAAACGCCAAGCAATTCTTAAATGAAACACAGTGCATAATAATGTTATTCTTAACGTAAAGAAAATAAACTTCATGGAAACTGTTGTTGCTGATGGTGCTGCTATATTTCCTTTGTGTGTGTGAGAGACCATGAGAATACTTTAAAACAGTGGATATCGACTCGGGAATATTGCGAATATCATTGGACAAGATTTCCCTCTCGAAACAGTTGCACACATGGGTTGAACATGCCAATGCTGGGGTATATTCTACAGAATAGCAGAGCCTTCTTGGAATAGGAGTTGTAAACGATGATGAATAGGTGTTCATGCACGCACGCTCCGTAGGTGTGACTAGAGGCGATATACAGTGCCACTTAGATCTTCATTAATCGTGACTTAAATTTAGCAGTCAATCTCGACAGGTAATGTAAAGCGTAAATTGCTATTTGTAGAGCCCGTCAGACCTTGAACTCCAAAACCATCTTGGCTCCTTTGAATCTAAATAATATCTCGCAGGCGTGCTTTTTGTGCTGTCAAGATGTGTTGTCATGTGCAGACACCATTCCTATTCTCCGAGAGACCAGAACATATATCCCGCGGCGGGGTAAATAGGATTGTATCCGTTGTATCCGTTCGAGTAAATGATTGAAATCAGTATGACGATGCAACTAGACATGACGCTACTCTGATGAATGGATTTTCAAGCGGGCACGTCGTCATCCTTTTCATTGTTAAACGTGCTGAGATATAGAAGTGTTAAATAACAAGAAAATGATGTGCTCCCATCTATCTTAATTACAATCTTCTGTAGGACGCATGGGACGTAAAACGAGAATGACTTCTATCACACTATTCTATTCCGTGGAAGCTTAACAATTTGCTTAAGTACTTAGGCCTACCTCTAAAGGAAAATTATTACTGCAGGAAATCTTGTCTGTTTTTGTTGGCTTATTTCTCATCTTTATGTTATACACGCTATATTGTAAATGAAATCTTCTCTTTCCTTCTCCTTGATAATATATGAAGGACTGGTAATTGTCCTTTGAGGAGGCTAGGGACACACAAAAAAAGCTAAATGGAAGACAAGTACGAACACTGATTTCAATCAATATCGAGGGCCTGCAACCAATGCAACGTGACATACAACAGACAACGTGACTAAGGCTTGACCAAGGCAATACACTGTCCCTCGAACGTTCACTTTCCACTGCGTGGATATTGCTCTAGCCCTGACCCATCTGTATGCTCGATCGTCATTACACAATGAGTTATTTTATTTCTTTTTTTTTTACCTGTCGTATATTTAATGAATTGACTCGCCAACCCTTTGAAATTTTCGAGAAATATTGTGATTCAACACTGCTGGTACCTGATAGGATGGATATGTTCCTGTTGTGTATGTCTATGATAAGTACATATTTCAATGCCGAGTCGAATCAGTGTCACTTGATGATTGGGTGTTAGTTGCATGAGATGATGATCAACTTCTCAGGGATATTATCATCAAAAACATTACAGACCTGCATAAGCCACATGTTTAGGAGACGAATATTTGCTCTGAACATCAAACCAAGCAGAAAACATTACTCCAAAAGTACTGTAGACCATTGCGTACACTTATATAGCTATCAATAGTAGCATATGGCAAACCTTGTAATATATAAAGTGAACAATATACCTTCATATCACAGTTTTACAGATTATCAAATGTGACCCTGCGTCACAAAACAGCAAAAGTCGCCAAGCATGAAATTTTGATTAAGAGCAAATTCTGAAAGAGCAGACTTTAAGCTTTAATTGGTACTTCACTCAATTCAAATGGACACGTATTCACGGAAAGTGTGTAGGCACCTACTGAGAATAGAGGCTCTGAAGTACCATACGTATAATAAGGTCTATTCAAGTTCTTAATCATCAACCAAGCCATGCGCTGTGCAATGGATGGGACTAATGAAAACAAAACAAGATGTAAAACTTCTAGGCAACGGAAGTGAACGGATAATCAGCACATCCGAGCGAAGCTGAAATTTGGCATGCTCTATCAACATTTTCTATCTATGACTAGTAAAAAAAAAATTCAAAGCAGTAGCATCATCCTTTCGAATGTTATTAGAGTTGAAAGTGTAGGGTGTGTACAAGGTTTTTAAGAAATGAAAAGAGCTCAAAGGCACACCTAATCACACTCATAGAAAAAAAAAGTCTTTTCTTCAAAGAAAGACTGCTAAAAATTTCCACAATTTCCCGTTCGTTTTATGATCCCAAACTTTGCAAAAATGGAGAAGTTTTGCTTTCTCAGAAAACAGTAAAATCTCAAGATTGACTAGCTTGACCCGTTTCACCTTTTTGAGTCTTCACACAAAATCAGTTTGTGCGACTTTTTGCTGGTTTTGTGATGCACGTCCACAAATAGAGAGAATTTTAGAACAAAGATGTGGATAATAACTTTTACAACTTTTAGAATCTTAGAAAACATGACCACAATGGTTACCTGGTACATTTCTTTGAGAAAGTAAGGATGCCTGGTCACTTTTATCAGTCAGTATCATTTACCACGCCATGTACTCGTAATCACTACACACTAAACTGGTTCTTCCCTTCGCTCCGCCAGCATTTTTCTGTTTTAATGAGAATTGTCCCCCGAACTTAAACTTGCCGTAAAGAGTTTGATACAACGAGTGCTAAGGAAAGACTTCCCCTCCTTGGCCATCAGCGTCTTCTCCTGGATGTCTCCCCATCAATTTAGTACTCATCTCTTGACACTTTTCTATACACTTCCTGCCTCGGAGGACGGGGGGTCGCTCTATAAGCCCTAGATAAAAATCGCTCCCTGGTATGTGTTCCGGTGTGAGAGGCATGATTCTTACCGGCTTACCACCACTCTTCGGATTAGTGTGATGCCCAGGGACGAGGTTAGAGAGGGAGGGACTGGGACGTCTCCAATATATCTTCACTTCCCCTGATGAAGTCAAAGGAGTCATATTTGATAGTAGGGGTAAAGAAGAATGAGAGAGGACGAGAGGAGGGGGGGGGGGGGGGGGGGAGAGACCGGAAAGGGTGAGATGAGAGAGACGCAAAGTGAAGTCAGGTGAAAAATTTCCTGAAATGCGTTCTTTGTTGTGACGTAACCAAAGTGGTTTGGTGATGCTAATGGCAGTCCAATGTCTAGCGGAATGTCCGTGCGGATCATAATTTTAATCCTTTGTGTGTTTTGAATGCCCATTGGCACAGAAAATATCCTTTTTTTTTCAGCTTTGCAAATTTCTAACAAAATAGTTGAATTACGGTGGCACTTTAGAATTGGTTTGATACCTTACATTATCATAAAAATCATGACATTTCCAGTTACATCTCATTGATAACAAAAGATAGGTAAAACATATAATTATGTACTGTTATATTTGAAAGGCTTTACAGATTTTTATACCAACTCGGACATTCGCATCATATATTGACCACGTACGAGACATTGTGATAATAGCATTTAGTGTACTGGATTTCATAATGTTCCTAGTGAGAATTCTTACCTTCCAACAAATTTATCAAATAATTAAGGACAGCCAAAAGTCTGGAAATCTCAACGTTTTTATTGTCATGTAAGTGAAATTAAACCCAAATTTACATTCATTGGCAGATGACAACTATAAGATACATCAAAATCACACCAAAGTGCAATCACTCTCTCAATCAGTTATCAAGAAAACCAAAAAAACAACCAAAAACTAAAAATGGTCAAGTGTGTGTTTACAAACAACTGTACTTTATTTTTAGTATTCATAGTATCTTTCTTAGCATAATACCACCCAAGAAAATATTCTAACATCACTGACACTGACGCGACTGTTAGCACAAGAAACACTTTAAAGATGGTGTGAAAACGGAAAAATGCAACGTCGAGCAACAAAACTAAAGTGCATCCCCTGCGACGTCTGCAATACACATCACGGCTTGGACACTCGAAGCTACCCTCACTGGTCGACAGACGTCATAGATCTGATTATGATACAAACCTGAAAACCTTAAAAATTGTACAGGGATCGATGATTTCCAGTCAACCGACTTCTTTGACTTTTCATCTGGCAGCCAAATAAGAGGACATCGATTTAAGATATTGAAGAAGCATGTCAAGACAAGGTTGAGACAATCCTCTTTTTCTCAAAGAATGATATCGGAATTGAAAAAAATACCATCCTATGAAGTAGAGAGCTCTCTAATCAATGTATTTAAAATGAATCTAAAGAAATCTAGGCAATTATTGATTAAGCCCGGATGAAGTTTCAATTACTATTGTGCATGTATTCCAGCTGCACAAAGTCTATCGCAGAGAAATAATATTAATCATCTTTATTGGTGCAGAGGGGCAAATAAGTTTGGTATAACTTTAAGCCTTATACTTCCAATGCATGATTTCCAAGGTATAAAGAAATAAGAAATGATAATCATCACAGTTACGCTAAATGATATATCCTTGACTTAAGTAATGATGATGGAATTATTGTCTTTAAAAGTGAATGAAATATTCATGGTAATTATAATAATAACTATGGTTACACTGGACATGATTTTAATAGCCGTAAGAACATTTTACTTTAATCAGCATTAAGCTGATGCATTGATTTGTATAGAAGGTGCATTGTTGCTGTTAGCAATATTCTTGTCGTCACTTTTCAAGATATCATTCACATCAGCGTGATCACTGTCACCCGATTACACGAAAATATTTCACTTTAAAAAGAGCATGTAGTGTAGATTAAGAACTTGAAGGTTCAAGTCAATTCAAATATATTTGAGTGTATTGTATTTTGCATTCCCTATGTTCGAAATTGCGTGGTATAATCTATGTAGGAAAGAATATCTCGAGTATGTTCATCCTCGATAGAAGGTACAGTGAACCACAACCATTATATAGGATGTAGAGCATATGGGAAGTGTGGTCAGCCCAGATCTAAGCACAACAACGCTCTCTTGTTGAAATTTCAAATCCAACAACGAACGCAATGGTCTCTGCATTTGCATCACGTTGGGTCTCCCTTACTCCTTTTCTTTTTTTTTCTTTCTTCTTTTGGTCCTTTTTTTTTTTTGCTCCTCACATCCACATGTCTGCTTGAATGAACAGAGACGCGATTACCGATTGAAAGGCAGCAGAAAGAAAGCTATTTCCGCCAGCTTTCTCCCTTCTTTTTTCACTCTTCCTTTCCCGTGCGAGTTTTTGAAGAAGAAAAGACGACGAAATGCGGTTGCTGCCTGGTTTGTAATGAGTGTAGGTAGTATCGCTACCACTTAGAAATGAAAAGACATCTGTCTTTTACTTCTTCCAGAAATGTTCTACGCTCCCCGATGAATAGACCTCCTTATTTTTCGAACAAATTGATCAATTTTGTCCTAGCAACGGCCACAACAAAAAGACCCATTCTCCGCTGTCGAAAGCCTTTGGCAGACGACCACAAGAAGTGGCGCGTAAGGAAATTCCCACCTGCTGTACGTGCCGCCCAGTACACAGAGGTGAAAAGGGATTGTGTTTGTTTTGCACACGTGTATATTGACTTCCTTTGCCCTTCTCATCAATATAACTTCACCTGTCCCTCCCTATACCATTTGCTCGAGAAGGAGTCTTCATATTTTCTCATATTTAACTGCCTGCTTCCACTTCCTCGTCAATATTACTCTCATATCCTACATAACACTCTGCTTGGCATATTGCATCTTCTGATTTTTTCTTTAATTGAATTATTTGCACTTTCGTACTACTTCTCTACTAGGCGTATGAATGCATTTACAGGCATTGAAATCTCTTTGGTAAGAAAGGATATTGTAGGCCTGTCTAAGGAACCTAGTGGAGATGATAGGGACCGATATATCAAGTCTGTTCAAGACTTCCCGAACCCAATCATGCTAATTGGCGATCAATTGTGCGATTCGATGATGAAGATTGTGTCGGGATTTGGGAGGTTCAAAGAACACGTGAAGAATATGACCAACTGTCACTGCAGTTCCTTGTTCGCTTCTTGTGACCTTTATAAATATCATATTCTCTCTCTCTCTCTCTCTCTCTCTCTCTCTTTCTCTGGTGGGTTCAGAACTTCTTGGGGATCGTGTTTTAAGTTATCTTGAGTGCAGTTTAATCATTAGTGGTCGGGCACTCTTGACTTTGAAGGACCCGAGTCCTGCCATGTCCCTATACGTTCTTGTCAAGATGATTTTACCCATCACTGCTCATGGCGTCCCTAAACCCCCGAATGGGTACCTAGCAATGTTGAGGTAGGTATTACAGGGTTCTCTCTGTCTGAATACGTATGCATTTCATTTCATTGTTTCATTTATTTCATTTGATCATTTAATCAAATCAAATCAAATCAAATTTCCACTGCGATTGTAAGTAAATATTTAAATACCCATAAGAACACACACACACACACACACACACACACACACACACACACAAACACAAATCAATACATAGTTGCAATCGAGGAGAATATATTATGAATTGAGTAGCAATTACAATTATGTTATGATTGGAAATGGAGGAGACTGGAAAAAAAAAGCCCTTGCAGTTTACAGTCTCCTCATAAACACTATTAATGACTAAGTGCTGATCTAGCAAAATTAGGCAAAGTTCTATCAAGTCCACACACATCTCAGGGCAGCTCTTTTGTGAAAGAGAAAAGAAAGAAAGTAGACTAGCGTGGAAGGAATAACAGAAAGATGTTAAAGAGGATAGGGAAAAGGGGTGACGGAATTTTGAGAGGAGTTAAAGGGCACGAGATGCTATCAAGGGCTCGCCCAGTTATAAAGAGGTCAATTAAATGATTAGGATAAAAAAGAGAACTAATATTAATGCTTACAGGGGCATAACTCATTCTGCTACTATAGGAATAAAAAACAACAACTCCGACTTAAACTTGAACATGTTGAAACTTATAAACTTCTTTCATACTGCTATGAAGAGAATTCCATAAGTTAGGGCAAGAAAAAGTTAATAATTATTATAGATTTGGCAAAAATTGTCCAAGTCAAAGGCAAGTGAAATTCATTGGATTGCCAGGATGGACACTTTTGTTTTTAACGTATATACGTGACAACATACGATCAAATAAGTAAGTGAATAACAGTCCTGATATAGGTCTATCTATATTGAGAGAATAATCAGAAAATTGTCACAGAAGTGAAAAAAGGATAAATAAAAATAGAGAAAGATTCAAGAACACAGGCCTATACATTCCTTCATTTTGGTAATTAAAGGTTACGAAAACGGTAATGGAAATTACTACACTGTTTATCAAAAAAAAAAAAGAAAGAAGCAAAGCAAGAAGATTGATCCCAATTTCAGGTTTTAACCTCAAATCATGGAAATAATGCATGCATTCATCTTGTGATTGTAAGCGTCATCTTGGTTGTTATAATTACCAATGTATAATCAAATGTCCCTCGTCTGATACTTGAATGTGTGTGTGTTTCTTTCTGCTTCTAAGTATAAAACAATGCCACAAAAATAATAATGCTTCCAAAACTGGCTCTGCAAACACTACCTGTAATAATGACCCAAACTCCATAGAAAGCGGACAACCGGTACATTATAACAATAACATTGTACCTGTTGTTATTGGTAGTTGGAGCTTACATTATATGCTGCTGCATAATGCTTTCAAATAAAGCTTGTATAATGTTGTAATGTTTCAAGATTATATACGCAACGCGCTGATGTGGTTATGAGTCAATATTCAGAAGCAGTACTACCGTTTGCGGCTTAGTCTATACGTTGTTACCATGGTGACTTTTTTGAGAGAAATCCCCTCAATATCAAGTTATATGTATCTGCTTTGAATTAATTCATTATTCATGGACCATAGGTGTATGATTTAGTCAGTCAGTCTAGTGTTTGTGTGTCAAGACACAAGGGATTTATGATGGACAATGGATACACGATGAGACATCGGGGTCACCAGGGTATTAAACGTACCTAGACGTGGCTCAGGAGACCATTGCAATCTGCGAATAGGTCGCTCGTTACGATGTTCTGTGAAGACCATAGCCGATCGAACAATCAAACAGATTACTCTCGACAATGGGCTATCCCAAAAAAAAAAGAAAAAAAGAAAAAAAGGAGAAGCTGTCCTTGTACGACTTTTCTTGTCACTTCTTTTTTTCTTTCTGTAGTTTCTCAGAAACCCTTGAAAGAATTGCATCACGGGTATCAGGATTACACAGGATATTGTCCTGAATTTCCACCGCTACTTATACGAATAATAGTGTTATAATACTCATGTTCATTCTTCTGTCGCCCTTATACGTGCTCCAAATGATCCGCATTATACACAACAAGACCTAGTGTGGAAATATGAAAGAATTAATAAGAAGCTATAAGTCGGAAAGAATTAAGACATAGGTGATCGTTGTAAAGCACTGATTCTGTTTGTTTAAATTTCACTTTCTCGCACTAATTCTTATATTTATGACTAATACACACTTTTTTACATCTACCACTTCCTTCAAAACAAAAACAAAAACCCACAAAATGTCAATACAAGAACAACAAAAATAAGGCGACTATCTCGATAATATCGGTCATTCTGATTCCAATGAGTTTGCCTGTATCAATATTTTCACTTTCCAATGATTATCTTTTGACCTCTTCTTTTTGTCTGTATTAAGTAGCAAATGTGATATTGACATTCCGGTGTAATAAAGTGATTATCCGTAGACCATTTTTTTAAAACATTCGATTAGATGATTGTCCCCCAGCGCTCTATATAGCCTTTATGTATACTTTCGTGCATGACGGAGAATCCACTTTTCCTTTCAACTGAGAGCATCGTGGTGATGTGGTTAAGGCTATTGATCTGTAAACAGAGGGTCTGGTGTTCGAATCCTTGATTCAGATAACACGATGATCTGTCAACCAATTAGCCACAGGTTTCAAATAAGTGGGTGTCTGGCAACGTGGAAACGTTAAGTTATTTGTTTTTCTCGCCTGCATGGCGGAAGCAAGACATTTATCATAATTTAGTTGTCATCTTCTTTGTTATTCAGTCCCTGTAGGCATGGTAGGCATGAGCATAGTCAGCCATTCAAGGCTTCTTGTAATCATTATCTTCTCCCTTTCCCTTTTGAACGAGATTAAAGCTCTGGTCATTAGTTTCTAGTGTTCTGGTTCTCATTGCCAGATATATCTCTCATAGTATTTTTCCCCGAGGACATAAGATTTCTTCCGCATTGTGTCTTAACACGACTGATTACGTAAGGTTGAAGACGCACCTTTTTACCCCCTATATAGCGTGATCGCCGTAGCTATACCACAACTTTTCAACGTGCACATTGGTACAAATGCGCTCATGCGCAAAGTTGATCAACGAACTGGCCAGCTCGTAATTCGAATCGTTGATACATTATTTTGCTATAATTATATCATAATATGACACGCAGAATGACAAATTGTTGTTGTCTAAGACCATTGCTGTCTGGTCCAACACATGTCACCAGTCCAAATTGTTTGTAAATGTTGCCGTCACTGAAGTGGTCCCATAGTCTTTGCTCAAGGAGATACGAGATACATTTTTTTTTTCACGAGCGCGGATCCGCCTATGGATTTGCGGCGTTTGTTAAATCATGAGTAGAAGAGTGCCGTCAGTTGGTTTATGGGGCTAACATAACATTCTGCCGTCATGGGTGTATCTGGTCCTGTTCTGCAACTCTCTGACTTGACGCTCATTATTTCCGCTCGTGCTATTTCACATTCAGGGTTGCCCAGCGTAGAGACCGCCTTTACGCCCTCGTAGAAATCGCTGCTGAATCAAGGGGAAGCCCCACATTCGTCCAACTGCCGCATCTTGGAACCGTCACGCCCACTCAACAATGATCAACCTCACAGTCAACTACCACCGGCCATCCACGACGGTGGATTCACAAACCCTGGACGGCACCTACCTTGTCGAGGACCAAGTAGTACCCAACGGCGTCAATGGACTGGCAAAGCGACACGTAGTCGTCTTTAGACAACGCCGCATTAAAAAGAACAAATATATGGCCATGGCCGCCATCATCGTGGTGGTCATTGTCCTACTCATTGCCGGTGTCATAGCGGGGATGTACCATCCAGGTATGTACCTGTAAATCAAGAATATCGTATACCAAAATAAACTTGTTGGTTGAAATAAAGATTAATGTTGGAAGGGCGGACACTCCATCAGTGTTTCATCACCATGTGTTTTTCACTCCGTCAGCAATGCACTCATGGAAATGCTTACCATGCTTGCATGTTCAAAGACTGTTGTCTCTTTGCAACTTCTGTACAGGTGTAAACCGAAGATTTGGGGTAATTGCTATTAGTAAACGTCGATCAAATTGATATGAAATCAACTATACTAAACAAAAACAATGTCCACTCTTTTAATCCGGGAGATTATTATCATCAGAGTGGCTAATAAAGCATTTTACATGAAAGTAGATAACTTATATGAAAATTAAAATGATTATGACTTGTATAGTATCATTATTCGGTTGAGCGTGTGTGTTTAATAATGGTATGATGTACCATTATTGATATCAGGTAAATTTTATTGTAATCAGGTTTTGAAACTGACCACCTCTCGTCATCGCAACCGATATCATCGTCTATTCCGGCGACATCGAAGAACGGACTACCGCCCTCGCCCAGCCAGCCGGAGTGCGGGACGAGGCCCGGCTACGGGAGCCGTCACAAACGAGTGATACATGGGCGAGCGTCGGAGACTGGAGAGTGGCCCTGGCAGGTTTTAGTCCAAGTCGGGTCGACCATCTGTGGCGGTGTCATCGTGTCACCAGACTGGGTGTTCACGGCTGGCCATTGTGTGCTGTAAGTTACGTGAGGGTCTTGATATGCTACAGTCACACACGGCCGGATTTCGAGCAAATCCATAAGGATTTAAAACCGTATCGACCCGGTTCGAGCCGTACAGACCCGCATTGACCCGCATCGTAACCCGTGCCATTTCCTGATGGATTCTGGGGGCTACGATACGGCAGTGAAAATTTTTTGGTCATGTTCAATATTTTTTCACGGATTTCAATGACAAGGTTTACATCCGGGTCGGTAATACGGGTTTAATCGGATTGACAAGGGTCGACAGGGTTGGAAAAGGATTCAGTTAAGGATTTAAACGGATTTTAATACTGTTCGATACGGGTCAATACGGGTCTCTACGGCTCGAACCGGGTCGATACGACTTTAATTCCTCATGGGCCCGGTTCGAAATCCTGCCGTGTGACTGTAGCATAAATTATTGCCCTCCATTCCGGGACTAATCCGGCTCACTTTCCCCCGGATCAAATTCGTTTTGTGACCCGGCCGTGTGTGACTGTAGCATAGTAAGCCCTGTTGTTCGTGTGTTTGTAAAATTCATGTATACTAGCCCTATCATCATTGTTACTGTTTGACTATATGTGATCAACCTATTACCATACACCACAAGTAATGAAATAACACACATCAATATCATTAGTATACAGTATATATACATGTAAATACGACATGGTGATGGGCAATGGAAAGAAACCATTAAACCTATCGTTTGTGCGTGCGCCGGAAAGTTTTATCTCAAAATACTTCTTCGACGATTTTAAATTCATTCATCTTTCTCGGGAAAAAAAAAAACACAACAAACTTAGTCACGCATTGTTCATGCATTCCGTCCTACAATTCGTTCTTGATGACTCAGTCCTCTCACTTCGGAGATATTAAATTTTGCCGGGGGGGGGGGGGGGGGGGGTATCCTTTAACAAAAACCCTAATGACATGCAAAGCTCGTTTAAGCTTTTCGTGGAAGCGCTGGCTCGCATTTGTAAGTATCTACAAGCAGTATGTTAAAATCCAAAATTACTGAAAGGGTTGGTGCCCTACTCCGGAGTTAGAGTATTTTGATCTTTTTTTTGTGGGGGATGGGGGGTGGGGGAGGGAGAGAGGCAGAGGATAAGCTTGTAGATGAAACGAATTGGATCAAAATGTATGCTGATAGTTAACACAATAGTTTTCTTGTACGTCCCAAAATACCACAGAACAAGTCGTGTGGTACTGTCCTGTGGTACTACCCTGTGGTACTTTCCTGTTGTACTCTCCTGTGGTACGTCCGAAAATACCACAGGACAATTCATGTGGTACTGTCCTGTGGTACTTTCGTGTGGTATACGTCCCAAAATACCACAGGACAATATTCGTGTGTATACTGTCCTGTGGTACTTTCCTGTGGTAAATGTCCTGTGGTACTGCCCTGTGGTACATCCCAGAGTACCACACGAGCCTGTGACAAAGTACCGCACAGTTCCTGTGTTAACATATATTTGTGTGGTACATTGTGTGGTACCAACCAGTACCACAGGGAGTACCACATGAGCCTGTAAAACAGTACCACACAGTTCCTGTGGTAACATTTATTTATGTGGTATATTGTGTGGTACTGACAAGTACTACAGGGAGTACCCTACAAGCCTGTGGTACAGTACCACACAGTTCCTGTGGTAACATTACAAGTGTGTGGTACATTGTGTGGTACCGATAAGTACCACAGGGAGTACCACAGGACTTTTTTGTTAGGGTTTACTTGTCCTTTGATGGTATTTAGCCATTTGTGAGTGTAACCGTGTAATTGAATAAAAAGAGATCAAAGCGAAAGAAGGTAGCGCAGAAGAAACGAAAGCGGAGCAAATAGTGTTCTATCTGAAATCCGCTTACAAAATCCCGAGGGAAATCCACGTGTCGTCTTCAATGCCCTCGTACCCAGAGTACACTCGTCCATTTGTATTGTGCGGATCAAAGAACTTTATAGCCAGGGTAGTAAAACCGGGTTTCAAGGTATCATTGTATTTGAGGCGGCATCTGTTACAGCGCGCATGTAATACGAAAATGGCAGGCGCAAATGTAAAGTTGTTGGAAACTGCTTGGAAAGAAAGGTTTATGACCAACCAACCAACAAAATTCACCAACTAAGCAAACGAATTCAAATAGTAAACTTGAAATAACCAAGCTGGTGTTAAAGTAGACTTCGGTGAATATACATGGGCGTCACCAGGGGGGGTGCGCTGGGTGCGAACGCACCCCCCTTCAGAACCTTTAAAAAAACAAAAAACAAAAAACAAAAAACAAAAAACAAAAAACGCTTCAGTCTGCGAGCGACGTCAACGCCGGACGCTAGATAATTGTTCTTTTCTTTAATTTTTCTTCTTATTTCTTTTTTTTTTTTTTGCACCAGGAGGAAAAAACAAAAACAAAACAAAAACAAAAACAATCGCACCCCGGCTCTGGCAGCACTGATACTATACATACATCACGTGTTTACTATCTATCGCCCGTACTGTATACGTAAGGTATATTTCATTCATTGTGCAACGGATTATCAATTCAGAAAATACAAAAGCTCCGTCGCATGGAAGGGAGATAATCCGCCCACACCCTCCCCCGTTATAGGTCTCCAATCAGTGGCGTAACTGGGGGGGGGGGGGGGGGGGGGGCACGTATACCCCCCCCCCCCCAATCCGCTGGTTTAAAAAAAAATAAAAATGGTAATTCAAGGGTTGGTAAACTGCTTTTGAAGGGTGAGCAAGAAATTATTTTTTTTCTCTAATTTCTTTTAACCATAATTAAAGAGGCATAAATAGTGTGAAACACTGTTCAATAAGTCCGGAGCCGAATAAAAGATTGTGATTCAGCGTGATTGCTGGTTGGCATTCTGAATGATAAGCAGGATGGAGCAGTGTACTCAGAACATCCGAACGGCAAAGAGTCGTTGCAATGTTGCGCAATGTGATGTAGAATGTACACCTCTGTACCTTACACTTTGTTATATCAAAACTAGATCACTGAGTGTTGCTGTATACATAATATAGACTATATAAAAATGCCTTGCATTGCCAATAATAAGACTTGACCTGGGCTATTTCCCAACTTTTCCATGTATAAAACATACACACACAAACAAACACAAACAACTAGGGGATGCTCTAAAGTGCAGATTTTGGACATCCTTCCCCCGCTTGGTCACTTCGACGCCCCCTCGCTGGTCATACCTCCCCCAATCATGAACATAAACCGACATCCTTGACTACCAGTGGCGCACCGCCCCCCCCCTTAATTTCCAAAGCGAAAAAAACATAGTTACAAACGGCAGTTTTTGGACTGTAAAATGTCAAAATTTTCACGCTCGCTCGCTCCGCTCGCTCGTATTTTAACGCTTTGCCATTCTCCTGATGTTGCTGCCAGTATTCAATAATGCCAGCAGTTGCGCCCGGTGCGCCACCCCTCCTTGATTTCCAAAGCGAAAAGGAATAGCTATAAACGGCAGTTTTTAGACTGTAAAATGTCAAAATTTTCAAGCTCGCTCGCTCCGCTCGCTCGCATTCTAATCAATTCAATTCAATTCAAATTTTATTTCATTTTTCGAAAAGAACATAAACATAAATGCAGATGATATACAAATATTTGTATCCTTTTCACCAACCAGGACTGAACTCACTGAAGCTGTAAAACGATTGCAATTATGTATTGATGATGTTAAGGCATGGATGGAAAGAAATGGTCTCAAATTTAATGACAGTAAGTCAGAATTTATTCTGATAGGATCCAAACAGATGTTGTCTAAGGTAAATTCTGATACATGTTTTGTTAGAATCGGCAATAGTAATATCAATCCTTCGAACAAAGTTCGTAATCTTGGTGTTGTTTATGATGCAAATCTGACATTCAAAGACCACATTTCATATGTATCCCAATCTGTAAGATTTCATTTGCGTAACCTGGGCTCAATTCGGAGATATTTAACTAGATCAGCAGCAGAAAAACTGATGCATGCTCTTATTTCGTCTCGTCTAGATTTCTGCAATTCTCTGTTTTGCAGTCTTCCACAAAAAGAACTCAGTAAACTGCAACGTCTTCAGAATTGTGCCGCTAGATTACTTACTTTCAAGAAGAAAACTGTGCATACTACCCCAATACTTCGGTCCCTACACTGGCTTCCTGTAGAAAAACGTATTAACTTCAAGATTCTTCTTCTTGTTTACCGTACATTGCGCAAATTTGCCCCTGTCTACCTTCAAAATACTCTTCATCTTCACCAACCACCACGTAATCTACGTTCATCAAACTCGCTAAAATTACAGGTACCTCGAATCAAGCATAATTGGGGGGATCGGGCTTTTTCATATATGGGCCCAAAACTATGGAATGGCCTACCAAAATCTCTTAGAGAAGCATCTTCCATTGATAGTTTCAAAAAGAATCTCAAGACGTATATTTTTAATTTGAATTGACAATATTGTATGCCTGTATGTAATGTATGTGTACGTATATATTGTTTGTTGGTTTATTGTCTTATTATTTTCTGTGATACTGTTGTAACATGACACAATATGTACTCTGTTCTATAGCGCCTTGAGTATCTTTTTTAGGTAGAAATGTGCGCTCTACAAGAGTCTCACTATTATTATTATTATTATTTCACTTTCCTTGGTAACATAGAATAAGGTTGCATAATCAAAACAAAGTAAATTGAAAAAAAAAACAACATAATTGCGGAACCTTGGGTAACAAAAACGTTGTAAGGAAAATTGATTGACTGAAGTGATACAGACGATATAATCGTTATGCCATTCTCCTGATGTTGCTGCCAGTAATTGCCAGCAGTTGTGCCCGGTGCGCCACCCCCCCCCCCCTTGATTTCGAAAACGAAAAATATAGTTACAAACAGCAGTTTTTCGACTGTGTCAAAATTTTCAAGCTCACTAGTTCTGCTTGCTCGCATTTAATTTTATGCCATTCTCCTGATGTTACTGCCCGCAATTGCCAGCAGTTGCGCCCTGTGCGCCCCCTTAATTTCCACAGCGAAGAAATATAGCTACAAACGGAAGTTTTTTTGACTGTAAAATGTCAAATTTTTCAAGGTCGCTCGCTCCGCTCGCGCGCATTTGAATCTTTATCCCATTCTCCTGATGTTGTTGCCAATAATTGCCAGCAATTGCGCCCGGTGCGCCCTGCTTAATTTCCAAAGCGAAAAAAATATAGCTACAAACGGTAATTTTTTTAAATGTAAAATGTCAACATTTTCAAGCTCGCTCGCATTTAATCGCTTTGCCATTCTCCTGATGTTACTGCCAGTAATTGCCAACAGTTGCGCCCGGTGCGCCCCCCCCTTAAAATTTCAAAGCGAAAAAATATAGCTGAAAACGGCATTTTTAAAACTGTTAAATGCCAAACTTTTCGAGCTCGCTCGCTTCGCTCGCTCGCATTTAATCGTTGTGCCATTCTCCTGACGTTGCTGCCAGTAATTGCGAGCAGTAAGATTGCGTCCGGTGCGCCACCCCCCCCCCTCCATTAATCTCCAAAGCGAAAAGATAGAGCTTAAAACGGCAGTTTTTGGACTGTAAAATGTCACATTTTTCAATCTCGCTCGCTCCTCTTGCTCGCATTTAATCGTTATGCCATTATCCTCATGTTGCTGCTAGTAATTGTAAGCAGTTGCGCCCGATGCGCCCCCCTTCATTTCCAAAGCGAAAAAATATAGCTACAAACCGCAGTTTGGGATTGTAAAATATCAAAATTTTCAAGCTCGCTCGCTCCGCTCGCTCGCATTTAATTGTTATGCAATTCTCCTTTTTTTTTTCCTTTTTACAAAAAGTCCCTCCGTGGGAGGGGTTTCCCCCTCCTACACCCTCTCCCGCTCGGTTGCTTCGCTCCCTCGCCGAGGATCTCACACCGTCATATAATGGACCTCCGTAATAGTCCTTCAGAGTATTTTTATTTTCACTATGCTCTATAAACGCGACTTTTACACTCTTGTTTTTACAAAAAGTTCCTACCGTGGGAGGGGGTATCACTGAAGGAGAGGAATGGATCATCGCCGAGGATCTCACACCGTCACATAATGTGCCCCTGTATATCAGTCCTTCATAGCGAAAGATTCGTGTATGTATACAATCACATGTGTACATAGAGTTGTAAATGTACATGATGACACAGGAGCTAATAAATCAATTTAAAAAAAAATCTCACAGTTTACATTTACTGTCAAAACGCACCCCCCTTGAAAAAAAGCTGGTGACGCCCCTGATATAGTGCATAAAGGCATCTAAAAAAAAGAAATCATAAGAGTTTATCCCTACCAAACCTGTTTTCTTTGTACATAGGGTATGGAGGGCACGTCACGAGCCTGATTTAGTTCATGGATCATAACAGCCCACGAGTTATAGCCTATAAGGTACACCTCACGTCGAGTTATTACAGCCCTCTGGCGTGCGTTCACCACCGGATGTCTCTTTGCGTGCGCGATGTTTCAAGAACATGCTTTTCTGTGTATTCAAGCAGTTCAAATTTGCATATTCCTGGTTATATCTATTCTTTTGTAATTTCCTGAACAAATGAGATTTTTTTTCCTTGTTTTCTTCACGGAGAGAATTCTTACGCATGTAAAACTTTCACATTTTGTATTTAGATCAAACAAGATATGGTAATATGCCCCCATTCCACAAATATGTTTTCTCATCGGTCACTCGTCGGAGGCAAAATCATTTGCTTCCGGCCACTCACCGAAGGGCATCAGATGGCAGTCTGATGAATCCGACTTGTGTTGGTCGACTGTCAGGTCAGAGTCAGACATGTCGGGCGATGATCGGATAGAGCAAGATCGTCCAATTAGGTTCACACGTGACATGTTTAACACTGACCTTACAGTCGACCAACACAAGTCGAATTCATCAGACTGCAATCCGATACACTTCATTGGGTGGCCGGAAGCAACAAACTTTGCTTCCGACGAGTGACCGATGAGAAAAATGTCCGTGGAATGGGGTAGAGTGCTCTTAGTAATATCGTATTAATTTTATTTTCAATCCAGGCCAAACAATCTCCCTACCGTCTCATCAAGTATCGTTGTAGTGGCGGGGATGTTACACATGACCGAGCATGAAGAAGGCACCCAGGTACGCTCCGTCGCCCGGCACGTCATCCACCCGCGGTACGCTCAAGAGAGCCGGCACTTCAACTACGATATCGCGCTGATCCGCGTCAACGAGTCCTTCGTTATTAACGACGTCGTACGCCCTATCTGTCTCGACGGCCTCCCTGACGACGAGCTCTATGCACCCGGAAAGCAGTGCGTGGTGGCAGGATGGGGGTTCACCTCGGCCAGAGGTGAGCCGAGGCTAGAATGTCTCCTTCTTCTGTGGAATATCAAGACCAACTGACTCTTTGTTTTTCTTTTGCAGGACAAAATATTGTTTAGTATTAAAAAAAGGGACTAATCATTCTGGCTTGCATTTTGGCGGATGCATTATAATGATTGATATTTCAAATATAAAATATTGATGATAGCATTGTGAAGGCACAAAGAATTCAAATTGGATTACTTATTCACTTTAGGTTAGGGTGACGTGATATGCAAAAAAAGAAAAAGGTTGGCTCACCTCTTTGGTTAACGTATGCAGATGATTTCTATTTTTTTCTCCCTGTCCCTCTGTCTGTTTGTCTCTTTAATTTGTCTCTAAGATCACAAGGCTGAGATAAGATAGATCATTAGCCCTTTAAGATCAACACGAATGTTAAGACATGAGAGTGTCAGGTGCTTAAAGCATAGTGGCATATGAGTATAGCGAACGAAGTGCTCTAAGTGCTCTAGCAGCAGACCGTTGCGACATTCCAAACCTTCTTTTTTGAGAACATGATAATGTTGCCCATAAAAGAGGCTTGCCGTAGAGGGCTCTTGTAGAAAAACTGCAACATGCAATGTTTGCAGAAATTAAATCGGTCCTCGTCTTTATATGTACTGAAGAAAAGAGACTTGATCATGTTGATAGATCATTCATCTGAAGAGTTTTGATTTGTTTGTTTTTTCTTTAAAAAAGAGGACTACTTTGATTCCGCGGTCGAATTGTCGTATGCGGAAATCCCGCTGATCGGAAGAGACAAGTGTCTGAGGTGGGCCTCCGCTCACGGAAGACGGTCCGAGCTTCAGGTGACACCGCAACGTATCTGCGCAGGATACGAGGACAAGCGCCTGCAGCGGCACGACATCAGCGTGCCATGTAAGGTGAGGTTCATGGTGTAGGGAATGTAGATGATAGTATGAAGTCACCAGTATAATGTAAAATTAATGCAGTCATTTGTCAGTTTATGAATTTTCATTCAAAAAAAATTTCAATACTGTGTATCATACTTATTTGAATAATTATTTCTTTCCTCGGTAGAAAACATAAGTGAATCGAAAAATGAGCAATGTAACGAAATAATAGTTCCCTTTTTCAGAGACAATAAAATTTTGAAATTGCTTTGTTCTTGACATCATTATTTATTCTTATGTATACAATAAAGCATTTTACCATTTGTCTTAGACAAACATGACTGAAAGAAGAAACAAAAATGAACTGGGATGAGATAAGCAGTACAACTCCCGTTAACACGAAGTCCTCAGGATGGGCAGTTTTCTTTAGTTACAAATCTCAATGTCGTTAAAGACTAACTGTAAAGTACATAAAGATATTCAGATGATTGCCTGGAGACCTGAATTTCTACTTTGTTGAAACGACGATTTCGTTATAATCGTGTTCGTTATAATGGAAGTACTCTTATTAAAGAAATTGCGGTTTTGACATGCACGCTCTAGGGAGACAGTGGGAGTCCGCTCGTATGCCAGGACTCAGCGTCTGGCTCTTGGCAACTGATTGGTCTGGTTTCGTCCGGTCAAAAGTGCGGAGAGGTTAGCTTCTTTACCAACGTCTCGGCCATGTACGACTTTTGGAGAATCTTTAGAAATGAGTCGGCTATACCCCCAAGTGAGTCATTGCTCTCTATGAGGAGGGGCGGGGGGGGGGGGGGGAGGGGGAGGCGGTGGCGGGAGGAAAAATCAGAAATTAGCCCGCTGTTTTCAATGCAGTGTTATGCGTTAAAGAACTACGTAGTATATAGAAAACCCAGTTTCCATGCACGAGTAGTGGATTTGCAACAGAAAGAAAGCGCATAAACTTATACAACAAGGAATCTAGGTCAATCCTGTAGTAGCAGTCCCTCTACTAGAAAGAACTCAGAGTCCCACTGTGTTGGTCACAGTGTGGTAACATAGTCGACTTTCAATAGTAAAAACGCTCGAATTCAACTCTTTATGTGGAAATGATTTCACACTGTGGTTTGACTTTCACAGAGTGTTCACATGGTAATATTCTGTGTCACACTGTGAATTAATAATTCACAATGTGTTAAAACTGTTAAAACGCTCGAATTTAACACTGTGAAGAGATTTCACACTGTGTTCACATTGTGTTCCTCACACTGTGGGACACTGTGTTCTTTCCAGCAGAAGTGTTAAGTGGTCCTGCTTGCATATCGTCAAAAGTTAATGGTACGCAGGAATTCTCTTGCCTTTTTGTGGATTTTATATAGTTTGGTTGCGATGGTTTGTAATATTAATTAGTCACCAAATTTCTTATATTGATTGATTTCTCTTTCTTTGTGAGTTCATGTTATTGAATGATTTTGTTCTTGTTTCTTGTATAGAGGAGTTCGAATGTTCAGACGGGTCCAGATCGATCGCCAGGGAATTGATGTGTAACGGGGTACCAGACTGTGACGACATGTCAGATGAGACCTTTTGCCGTAAGTTTCTGACACGCCTTTTTAATGTTTTCAAACGCCATTGGAAAAATGAGATGAAAGGAAGGGCAGAAGAGGATTGAAAATAAATAAATCCTATTTTTCTAGCACTTGAGAGGTAACCCTTTTACTTCAGTTAATAGTACATTGTTATGTCTGAAGATGACAATTTTGTTGGGTACTGTCAGTAGAGGTTATTTCTTATGAAGAACTCAAGCGCTCAACGATATGATTTTCGACACGTTTAAGAACGACTGTAATGCTTTATATCTGAGTAGAATCTGTCAGTCAATCTTCTGTTGATCGCTGGCAAAGAGGTAATTCTGTATCAAGAAACGGAAAGCAAAGTTCCCGTGCAGATAATTTCATTGCAACTTTTGTTCGAGCTAGGTAATTTTCTGCAATTACAATGGAAGATATCTTTTTATGAAACAGATATCAATTAAAACTTTGCGAGATGTCACACAATCGACTCGAGCAAACTTACATAAGGTATGTTGATAGTAAAAGAAAGGACAGCGAAGAAAATGACCTGAAAGCTGAATACTGCGTGCGACAATGGAAGTTTCGAAAGTAGATGCAGAACTTTGCGATATCAAAATGTGGTTAAGTCCTTATACTGATCTGTTAGGAAGAAAAGGGGGTATTATTCTGCTGAAAAGTGGTTCCAAGTGATGGATCTAATATCAATGAGGGAGATGGAGAGTACAGTGGAGAACTCTGAAGAGAATTGTGAAGAGGATCCTGGCTCTTGAGAGAGGAAACAGAACAATCTTTTTACTGTAGACCTTTTTGGTTTAGAGAAAAAGTAATTATCGTGAAGGAAGTGTAGTGCTGTGTCTGAGAAAGACACAAAGGACTTGGATTCAAATTGTGCCCGAGATCATCAAAGCGCGAAAAGGACATCATAATAGTTATACCACAATACTCAAAGAAATCTCCATCACAGTTGCACATTTTGATAAATTTGATTGGAGAGCGGTGGCTTGGCTTGCCTACACTCAAAAACACCAAAGACAGATGTTGCGGATAATGCGGTACATTATACATTGATGTATTTCAACCATGATGTACATTATCTGACCTGTGCTTGTTTTCTGGGTAAGCCACGTTATATCATGGTGAAAAAAAAAATGTGATTATAACAATTCTGACTCGTTTCTTCTCTTTTTGATTGTGCCTTACAGAATGCACAGATCGCCAGTTTCAATGCGACAATAAAATGTGTATTTTGGAGATTCAGATGTGCGATACAACAGACGACTGTGGAGACGGAAGTGACGAGAGAGGATGCTGTACGTGTAATTCGCTTTTTTTTTTCCTCTTTTGATTAACCGCACTTCAAAAGATGCTGGTGGTAGCGTTGGTAATGATGTTGGTTTGGGATTACGATATTGATGATAGTATATGCAGTGGACTCCCGTCATAATGAAGTCCTTGGGAACGGCAGTTTTCTTTCGTTATATAGAAATTTTGTTTTAACCGAATAGATTAAAAAAAAACAACATGAAACGGATAATGTTGCGGCCTGGTTTTTACTTCGTGGAACCAGAATTTCGTCATAATAAACTCATGCGGTTCGCTATAACGTGCATGCACTGTTGTAGCATAACCAAGGAGCTATTGTAGCTCCTTGGCATAACTAAGTTTAGTACTAGTAGTGTTAACTATGATGATGTAGATACTCACTGAATAAATGGTAACGACTATAAGATTTAATGTTATTCTGCAGATTGTTTGCATTTATGACATGGTTGAGGCACCTGTATGTCCGGGTACAAGCTATATATAGATGTGATGTTTGATAAGACATAGATATAGAATGGTTGGGGGAAAAACAGCAGAAGACAGCTAATGGACAACGAAAGCTACTTTATGTATCTTCGATACTACCACCAATAGCATGACCAGAATTAAAGCATATCTAATTAGAATAACGAAAGACCAATAGGGTAGTATGTTACTTTCAGCAAATTTGGAAAGTGAGGCTTAAACAAACGTGAAGAGGTATCCTTGGGTTTTGAAAAGGGAGTGATTCGACCAATAACTCAAGTGAACAGAGTGCACCATTTAAGAAACTGAAACAAAAACTATACAAAATAGCATGGCGTGGGATAAGCAATGTTTCACTGTCGGCATCTTACGTGAGTGAAAGTGCAGATCACTTAAAAAGTCCCATAATGAATCGTTGTGCTCAAAACCGGATGTTCTGTCAGGGAGAACTATACAATGTAGTAGGTTTCCTTTTCGCGTACAATCACTAATAGGAAAAATTTGCATAGTGTGTGGCTGTCAAATGTTTAAAATAATCTAAGTTTGTGTTATTATAAACGATATTTTTCTATTAATGTACGTTGCCTTTAAATTTTACATTAACAATTTGTGGAGTAATTTTATGTATTCAGTTTTGTTAATACTTCTTTAATATGTTACCTTTTCTGATTAAAAAAAAAACTGAACGCAAAATTGATTTGTGTCGTTTTTGTAAATCACCTCAATTCGGCCTGCGGGCTGCCATGGAAGTTGTGTTTAACGCCGTTAATACATGAATGAATGAGTATAATATGTAAAATCAGTCAATCAATCAGTCAGTCAGTCAATCAATCAATCGTTTTACCGATCAATCAATCAATGAATAAAATGATAGATAAATCAATACAGTATTAGATACAAATAAGTGGAGTAAGAACTTACATCGTCACTTTATCTTCCTTGACAGCCTACTTTAACTGTTCAAACGGAGGGCAGAGAGTGGCTAACTCGTCAGTCTGTGACGGACATTTTGATTGTGACGATAGAAGTGACGAAAGCAACGCAATTTGTGGTAAGAAAACTTAATTAAAATTTGATATCAAGACACGTTAACTCCATCCTTGTAAAAATGAAATGTTTACAATTGTTTACAATTAACGCGGCTGAAACAAAAACAATGGTAAGAAAATTTAGGTTACTTTTGATCCTCTATCAAGTGAGCACTATAATAGTGAGATATCACTGGAAAGATTTTGCTTTGATGATGGCATTACTTCAAATCATTTGAAAACGAAGCTTTATCAGTTTGCGACCAAACTGATCACTTCTTTCCTTTTTTTTTTTAAATCTGTGACAAGTTCATTACTAGTACCTTTCTTTAATACTTCAGATTTTAAAGTACAAATACATGTTTAGCAGCTGGGAATGTGGACTTATCTAATCTTTTTGACATTATCAAAGAAAATGGAAGGCATTGGAGAATGATATTTTGTGATTGAATGAAGGACCAACTGAATGCATCCTACACTTCCAAGTTAGTCCAATCTGACCTTGAAATTCTTATAGATTATTGTCAATGGAATATACATGTAACTTCAAATTAGAACCTATCCATGTTGAACATGTAAACTTGTTTTACAACATATATCTTTCATCCCAATATATCCATACCTATAAATTTGAAGTTTCAGATAGATATATTCCGTTTCTCATTTTTGTCAGCAAGTCAATTCTTCAATATCTTGTAAAAATAATTTGTTTTACAAAAAGTACTAGAAAATTGCCTTTCTTTCCGTAGGAAACACTGAGTATCTCGTGAAAGAATATAAGTGGTGTTCAAAGTTCGTACTCTTTTAGTATCATAAAGGGATGAATCAGGAAATTGTTATAAATTTGATAATTTGATAAAATACTCGAGGCGACCTGTCTTTGACACGCCTAATTTCGCTACGTTTGTTTGTTTGTGTGGGGTTTTTTGGCAATAAAGATGCAGGTGAATAAAGTAAATGGATGGATAATTCTGTAATTGCAAAAAAAATAACATGAATACAATTCTATCGTTTTACACTCTGGTTCATGTCTTCATCCACTTTTCCAAGTACATATTTTGTGGCTTGATGAAAAAAGGAATCTCGAACTGAATGATAAAGACATTCTCAAGAAAAGACACAAGAATCACAATATTGCTTTGATTGATATTGTGTGCAATCAGTGTGATATTTGGGACATTATATAACACGATTTTGATTATTCCAACTTGAAAGTAAGCAATAACATAAATAACTCTCAAACCATCCGAATTATTATTAGTTCTTCTGAATACTATAATCAAAAGAATATACGGTGTAATTTGCAGCCTCCTTTTGGTTGTTTGTCGAAAGGTTAGCTAGGAGGAACAGATGAGTTCTTGAATGCCATACAATCTAGATCTTTCAAATTCATGAAATTCTTCCGTCGAGATGTTTTTCATTTCAACTGATTGACAAATTGCCCTACATAGACGTACATCGGCAATTTGTCAGTCAGTTGCAATGAAAAACATCTCAACGGAAGAATTTCAGGAATTTGAATAGGTTTATTACGCAGTACCCGCTGAATGCTATGAGGGTTAGAACCAACTTGCTGTTGGGCAGAAGCTCGGTGGTCTGAACAGGAGGTCGTAGGTTCGAATCCTGCTTGAGTACGTCTATACGCCCATGTCTTCTTCTTTTTTTATCACGGCTATACTACTAAAACACTGATCACGTTAGTGCTTATTTACGTCGATGTAGGGAAATTTGTAAATGAGTTTCCATCTGGATCTCTATTTTCTACTCTCTTCATATTTTTCTTTCCTCTCTCAGCGGTGAACAGCGCCACCCATTTTGCCTGTCCGGAAGGTCTTCGGGTGCCCCATTCATGGATCTGTGATGGTTTCCAGGACTGTCTAAATGGCGAGGATGAAACAAATTGCAGTAAGTGTGGTGAACTTGGAACCGTCTGTCCTTGGCAGATGGAGGCCCCGTTTTATCAATAGCTATACAGTGCACTCCCGTTATAATGAACACGGTTATAACGATATTCCGGTTATACAACGAAAGAAATATCCAGGTCGCGAAATCATTGGATCTTGACTATGTGGGTTTTTTGTTTTGTTTTGTTTTTTTTTTTTTTTTATTGTTTGGTTATAAGGAAATTTCGGTACGAGAGAAAATTGCCGGTCCCGAGGACGTCGTTATAACGGGAGTCCACTGCAATCGATTATAAACTTCCTTACCACACAGGCTGCCATAGGCTTACCATAGAATTCAACTATATAATCAACTATAACTCTTCATAAAACAGGGACCTACAGATGCCGTTATTTTTTAGAGTTATTCACAAATTTTTGCAAGCTATACTTTTCTTGTGGATTCGTCTTTCCCACACGCAAATAGAAAAAAAGATGATGTAATCGCTACTTGACACTTTGTTCATGTATCGAAATACAGATGGAACACCATGACTGTATTAATGTATTTAATACTGAAATATTTGTGATTTGAAATTACTTACTCATGTAAGCGTTATGTATGAATATGTTACATTGTATTGCTTAAGATGGAAATAAAATCATTCAAATTGAATTGAATGGAACCTTTACTTTGATTCGTAATAGCCTCTCTCATCAAAATACAATGGGGCAACCGAAATACTATTGTAGTATTATAGCAAAGCAAAATTCAGTTTGAATAAAGAACCGTAAGATCATAAGACCGTGTTGTTGACACATGCACAAACAGTGGATAGTTCGTGTATACCACCATACCTTGTGTGCCTGACAGTTGAGATTGACAAAGAAAGAAAAACTACCGTTTAGAGGCATTGTAATAATCGTCAGCATGAATAAAGAAGTATACATTTGTATCACGAAGTCTAATGGCAAAATGAATCAACTAACTCTGTCATTGGCCAGGAGCTTAAACCGTCCGTAGTCAATTCGTTCGTGTTTGATAACTTTTCCAGTGTTGTTCGTATTTTGGTTTCCAATGTAATTAACTCAAGATAAAACAATGCACTTTCCTGTAGTAATATGTGTTGTGTTGTGTGTGTATGTGTGTGTGTCTTTGAATTACGCGCAATTGGAAATGACAGTCTTCGCGTTGAATTCAATATTAATATGAAGACTCTTTAGTGTCAGGCGACTCTCGTTATGGCGAAGTCCTTTGGTTCCACAGTTTCTTTCGATAGAGCCTATTTCAGTAAAAAAAAAAAATGTAAAGAGAAAAAAGTAATAAAAAAGCATAAATATATTAGTTGGTAATTGTAGGACTCGAAATTTTCCTTCATTTTAAAGAGGATTTCGTTATTTCGTGTTCGTCATAACGGGATTGCGCTGTATTGATAACATACACCTTTTGAAGGAAACTAGTGTCCGATAACAATTCCTTCATTTTTTTTTTTACATTATTTTGTTCAGGGATCCTACTCATCTTCATTGTTTCTTCAAAATTATAATTACATTTATTTTCATTTTCCCCTTTGTCCAAGATTGCACGGAACATCAGTTTGCTTGTGACAACAGATGCATACCAAAGGATCACGTCTGCGATATCGTGGTCGACTGCGTCGACAGAACGGACGAGAAATATTGTGGTGAGGCATCCAACACAAATACTCTACACACACATATACATTGTACTATGTAGGCCTACACACGCACATACACAAACACACGCACATGATATTCAGTATTATCACAAAGAATGCCTGAGTATAATTGAGTTAAATCATAACGCTGCAATTGGATTCTCTGTGCGGCTGCCACTGCCATTTCTTATACCTGTTAAAGAGATTCCAGGTTGGAAAAAAAAAACATTCTGAGGCAAACCGTTGTATTTACTTTAAAATCACAGGAAAACGATTAAAGTAATTAAAGTCAAATATATGTCTAAAGAACGATTCGATGACTTTCAAGCACCTTATTTTTCAGCTTGTTCTATAATACGTCGTCCTTAAGCCAAAAGGCCCTTAACACCATAGACTTTGTCCACTATTAGTGCCCTTTTGGCATAAGGCCGACGATCATGACGTCCCTGCGCGGAGTTTCCACTCCGTTTTTGCTCTTGTTTTATTAAAAACTGAAAGACCTGTAGCTTTTTGCTGTTTTGTTTTGCAGAGTGTAGTGACGACAGGTTTCTCTGTGCGGCGGCTGGCGTCTGCTGGCATAAAGAGATGAAAGAATATTGTGATAACTACCAATCATACAACACCAGTAAGTATTGTAATGATTTGTATTATGAGCAGAAATCGCATGTTTAATTGTGTTTCGGCAGATTGAGAGATGCCGAACATGTAACGAGCGCTAAAATGCAAAGTTTGAATTTTAATTACGCAACATAGACGTACATATACCTGAAAACTCGTTTCATGTCTCATAGTTCATGGACGTTACAGTCGAAAAATTTTCGGACGGGGGGGGGGGGGGGGGGGAGGAAGCGGACTTTTAACATTTATCACTTGAGCATGGTGTAAGGTGCATACAATCTGTGTCAAAGCAGAATATTACGGAGGCAACTGACCAATTCCTAATCCACACTAACCACCCCTCCCCCACTGCATGTATAGGCCTATACATATGCAATTATACAGTACATTGTGCATGTGTAGGCTCCAATAGTATTTCAGTATTTCAAGTTAGCTATAAACATAAATATCAGGCTCAGTCGTTGCTCTTTTCTTTTTAAACAAGAGGACCAACAGTTTTGGAGTGAAGACACTACCGTCGATTCTTCCTTTCTTTTTCCCGACAGCATGCCATTCTGGGTATATGAGTGTCTGTAGCCTCTTGAACTACTGCTCCGATGTGCATAACGAGAAATTGTGCGAAAGTCTGAAGTCAATCCTCGACGATAAACACAACGTCACATTAGATGGGTACGTTTTCACGCTGGCAACTACACCTCCACGAGGTTACATGATCGGCATCTAAATTTTATCCGCTTGATTACCACTACAGACTGTATCATTACTTTTAGAGATATCATTGTTTGTTTTTTTAAAAAAAAGAGAGAAAAGAAAAGAAGAATCACTAGTAAGTATACGAAGACGACCCCCGGTGTATAACGTATAGTTCTCGTGACCGGCAGTTCTCTTTCATTTATGTATCCACAATTCCATAAAGACGAAAAACTGAAGCATATTCATAAAGGTAATGATTTGAGGACCTGGATATTTCATTGCAACGAAATTTTGTTAGGACCGTGTTTGTTGTAACATGTGTGGCCTGTGTATAGCATGACGTAATCTTAAGTTTAGTTTTGTTTCCTGCTTTGAATTCTCTCTAAAAATTAGGAGTCGGAGTACCATCTGTGAAAAGTTCACAGTTAGTTAGAGTAATTTAAGAGCATCGTTCACAATTTACTATGGACGCCTGTCGGTATGATGCTGAACGCAAAGTACATAAAGATACACGAATTATAAATGTTGAACCTGAATTACAACTTTGGTTTGTCGAGAATTTCGTTCCCGTTTGTTATTGGATTTGTAATTAGTGCCTTCTTCAGTGAAATAATCAAGCTAATGGTTCATCTCTTGTTTGACTGTTCACTGTTTGTTTGTTTGTTTGTTTTTTCGAATGCAGAAATGGGGGTTGAGGCTGGTTTGATCACTGTTGACTGCCTAGAGCATTCTGTTTCGCTGTGTAGCTGAAGTCAACGTTTAAGTCTGCGACTCTAAATGTCCCGACTGTATTAGTGGGTCCGTCAGTGGGTCACAGTAAACGCCGTGGACGAACGCAAGAGCTACGGTTATGATTATTATTATTTATGTGTTGTTGTTTTTTGAGGGGGAGGGCTGAGAGATTAATACGTGTAGTTGATATAAGAGTGAGTTGATTCCGTATTGGCAGAAATGAGGTATTTTTTCCGATCCATCAGAGTTATTATGCCCGAGTTCTAATCCCACTGCACAAAAAACGTTATGTATTTATGCATTGCGTATTTTTGTAGATGCTTTTTCGTAATAATGAAGTTCAAAAATAGCGTGGAGTGATAATTGATGATAGCTGATAAAAAAATGATAATGGTAATAATAATAATAATAATGATAATAATAATAATAATAATAATAATAATAATAATAATAATAATACCGATGACGCCATCATCCCTCGTGTATGGATTGAAGATTGTGCACGAGTAGTGCCAACATGGAAATATTGACTCGGCGATGTGATTATATATCAATTTCGTTTGGATTTCTTATCTGCCCTGCCATAGATATTCCTGTTCACATTTAGTGTGTTTTTGAGGTTCTACTCTGAATTATATTGACTGATCTAGCATGTGCGAATCGCATATGCGATAATCAAATAACCCGAGGTAATTCGTTCTGTGTTAAACATACTATTTGCATTGATAGTGATGTAAACTTTATCGTCATAGACTGGTACAGCTGTATTACAGACAGGTATGACAAGGATTTGACAATACATGGGAAGTTATCATAGCGTGATGAACCAGAAAAGCAGTGTTGATATTGACGAGGGTGTCAAATCATTAATCAGTTATATTTTTTTAGATGTTACAATTCTTACATTCACGCACTTGTATTGCTGATCCATCTGCTTAGAAAGGAGTGATATGACAGCAAACTGAAAGCGTTTGATGGCAGTAATATTAATTTTATGAAACTTGATTTCCCTTAGAGGAAAATTTGATGGGAGCTAAAAATTGGTTTGAATGTCGATTGTTAAACATTTCTTTGGACAGTCGTATACATACAAATCTAAAAGGTTTGATATGTCGGTTATTTCACTAGGCGTGTTATAGGGCCCGCAAAGTACTCTACTTAAAAAATTTATAATAAAGGTTACACAATGAATTGTAGTATTGCCTGCTTCTTTTGCTATTTTTTAAAAGCTATGTATTTTATCTTCAAGAATTGAAATTTAACTACACAAAACAATAATAGTAGGCACTGTGCCAAGATTTTTTTTTTTTATCGAGGCCATGATAATATATATATATATATATATATATATATATATATTTCAGAATTTGCTCTCTGAGATTTTTTTTTACCGTCAAAAATTTGCTACAGATCTGTGGTTTACAGTTTGATAGATTTGATTCAGTAACTCCACACAATAATATTATGATCTGTCCATCTACCTTCTAGCAGAAGGTATAAGTAGGGACACAACCCCAAGTTAAGGATAGTTTTATCGAAATAATTATTTGCTCTATTTTATTGAAAAGTGATGCACGTACGTATATATTTTTTTAATGGATATTAAATCATTGTTGGTATATTCAAAATCATGCAAAATTCTAGTTTCTGAGATATTATGAATGTCATGCGATGTCGCATGACACCAACGTTTTGAAAAGACATTTGTAGAAGGGGCTATGTGTAAACTGATGGGATAATTAGTATCCATTCTGCGCATGTCAAGAAAGCGAATCAAACAAGCCAGCATTGTAGTCTTTAATCTTGGTTAAAAGGGATGGCTAGTAACTGATCAGTGGGAATCAGTGTGAATCAGTGGGAATGCTGGGGGATGATTGTTCCAATCCTTGTGGGATTCACTTCAGAGTACCTATTATCTATTGTTGCGTGAACATTATTTGCTTCAGAATGGTCTCATATTCAAGTATTAAATGTGCAGTTTAATGTTTCCAGGTTTGCATGCCTGTACAGTGAAGGGGCGATTAAACTGCACATTACTTGAATATGAGACCATTCTGAAGCAAATAATTTCCACACAATAAATACCTGTACTCTTAAATGAATCCCACAAAGATTAGAACAATCATCCCCCAGTATTCCCACCGATCAGTTACTAGCCATCCCCTTTAATCTTGTTAAAGACGGCAATATGAAAATTTAAACAATTTTGTTCTCTTCTTGTTTTGCTACTTATGCGTAACCTTTCGAGGCGTACGTCTATCAAATTTGGAGCCTTGTACATGATTGTTTGTATGACGTGTTGATGTCGTGCGAACATAAAGTCAATTTGATTTTACAACGTTGTTCGTAGGGGACAACTACAGATAAAATAGCCAGCAAAAGCAACGTTGACAACTTTAAGTAACGTTGTTTCAACTCAGGGGACGCCGGATCTCCAATACAAACAATAATACTCAACAAATCACGCCAGAGGAGTGCCAGTGTAATACCGAAAGAAAGTGTATTTGAAATAAACGGGAAAAAGTTATTACTGATACTCTATGAAGACTCATATGCAACTTTGTTTCCTATATCAACAAATTCAATCAACATTTTAAACGAATGAAGTGCTCTCTACCACGAAGAGTCCACCACAAACATGACTTTCAATAATCCTGTTCAGGAGGAAGTGGATGAGACTATAATAACTTGAGTAAGACTCCTGTAAGTCAACAATTATCTACTAGTACACCTTATTTGCTTGAAGCATAACTACAGTTTTATTCAAATTCTAATAAAAAATTGACAATATTGCTAACAAGATGTTCAAATTGACATTGATTTTGTCCTTATAATTATGTTCACATGGTATATTCATGTTTAGGCTACGAAACGTATAGTGGTAGCGTGACAACTTGAAGCGTGTTGTCACGGATGACACATGCTTATTGGGAAATGTCAAACGTGAATTCATGCTCACAAGTGCGGAGCATGCAGCCAACAATTATTGTAAAAATGTGAGTTGGAAGTAGTACAAAAACTCTTGGAGAAGGTGGATCAGATTTTATTTTCCATATTGATACGATGTTCATTCACATTAAGTCAGCTTAAATCTTTATGTATATAATGTAAAGAGATTGTAAACTATAGAATATTATCGCATGGCACAACAAAGTCAATATTAAATGTAATTCAAAACTTGTTGCATGCACTGTATATATCTGATTTTACGTAATATTCTACTCTATTTTTACTATGATATCAAAGTTATGAATACAGAGCTGTCTATAGAGAAAAAGCAAAAAAGCGGCGTGTAGCGTAAAACAGTTGCATTTTCTACATCAGTTTTTATTTTTATATAGATTTTTACATTTAGTACATTTATACGAGAAAGTGTGTCCAGTTGTGCATGGCAAAATTACGTTGGAGTGATACGAATCAATTATGTAATATGTATGCAATAGATATCAAGTTCTAATGAATTAAATCAAACTATTACACAAACGTGAATAGGGCATGTTGTCATGCTCGATGAAGGCTGTCTTTTTATTCATGTGATTGTGTGAATATAGAAATATATTTGTATTTCTGGATAATTTGGAGTGATTTTTCTGCTCAGAAATCCAAGTTTACTTCTCCACGCGGTAACGCTATAACAGTCACAGGAATGAATCTCCTCCCATAAAACGTATCATACACCTCACATTTAAGGGTAAAAGCTTCTTAAAACGCGACGATAAGCCTGTAATCATACAAATGGATACTGACATTTCTAGCTGTCTTGTTGATTGATTGCTACTCATAATCACAAAAGAGAAACGAAAGAAGAAAAGAAATAGGAGTTCATATATTTTTCTAACAGCAGCAGGTCTGACATTTACCCCTACAGTTGAACTTAATTTCATTTACATTTGAAGGTCATATCATAGCTTATGATTATATCAATTACCCTGCCGAAATTGATATCGTCACAAAAAAAATTCGACCATATTTTCGACTCGTCAATATCAGATTTGACCACAAAGTTTAACACTCATGTCGTCATTTATAAATCTCGAAGTGGTGCTTGGCTCCTGTGAATGTGATCAGTTTTGTTAGTAGTGACCAAGTTTACTTCTACATTATCTTAGATCTGTAGATGACAAGGAAATCCCTTTTTGAAATCGAATCTTATTCTCCGACTGATCAAGACCGAGAAAAGATAAATATATATTGAAAGTAAAAAGAAAAGAAAATATTAGAAAATTGAAGCTGGTTATCCTCCGGAGTATAATGTAAAAGATTTGATTTTGGTACTCGCTTCTGGAAATATTGCCTGCGATGTGGAATTTGGCTTTTAACAGATACTCTGTGTTTCCAGACCCGATTGGATTTTTGTGGTCATGTAATCAAGTAGGTATCATTTCTATAAAGCACAATTACTGTGGTCGCTCAAGAAAAAAATACTCGAGATATATGAACCTACGGAATAGAGCCATACAAACGTAATAGAGCCGGCATTAGCGAGAAACAGAAATTCCTCGTCATCTGTTCAATGATTGTGATTACATTATAAACACGAAAGGAAGAATAGAAAGCAAAATTTCGTCGTTCATGTCAAAGCAGTATTGTTCACTTTTAAATCACATTATGGACCAAGTTTGATAAGTCATGGAACGTTCTCTTGGGGAGAACGTTGAAAGCCCTCGCTTTCAAAAGTCATATTTTGACACTTATTTTACTTCGGATTTTGGCCGTTTGAAACGATCTTCGCTCAAAATGAGCTGCACATGCTCGATCTGACTCGCAACTTCAGCCTTGATATCGTTGTCATCATCGTCGGAAAACAAAGAGGTGTCATCACCAGCGTCGCCGCTCCCGCCGGGCTGGTGGTACGAGATGCATGGACGACTGTCCGGCGCCGAGTGTCGGTCAAGAGTGTCAGCGAATAGAACGCGGCCAGAGATACACGTTGCGTCTTTCTGCAGCAAAAGTTCATGTAACAACAATGAACATTAGGAATCCATGTCAAAACAAAGAGAGCGAGAGAAAAAAAAACACATAATATTTATTCAAGCAAACACATGAAATACATCGCCAGCAATCATCTTGATATGGCTAAAGCAAAGAAATCTAGCGTTACAAAGGAAATGCTGACCTGAAATGTATATTTGTCTACTCGCCATGAATTACTCTATCATTCAGCTTCTTTTCAAGTCTCAATACAATTTTTTTTTTTTGTAGTCTAACACTGTATTCTATAAAGGCCCCATTCTTAAGACCTTTAACTTTCCTTTTGACTTATACATTGATACTGTCACAAGCTTTCTTACCTTTATTAACCCCAGCGGGTGACTTTGTTTTGAAGAACACTGCGCTGTGTCATGTGCAAGACCTCTCGGAGCTTTGAGATGAGGTTCTTTAGGAAGACTGTTATTTCTCTGAACTTTGCTAATATCCCCCGTCGGACATTGGGGCATTGTCACACCAGCCATGGATGACGAGAGCTCACGTGTAGACTTGAGATTCTGAGCTGAGACGGGCACAGGACGAGATAACAAGGGAGTGGAAGGATCGAGCAGGCAGGACTTAAGCTGTTGTGCTGTAAGAAGCGGTGAGAACCTCACAGGTGCACCGACTGCTGCTGTTGATAACGACTGATGGCGCTCTCCACACCTTGAGGAAGAGATTCCGAGTGTTTCATGCCGAGCTAGTCGAGGATACTGTGAATACCAGCTGCTCTTAATTTCTGAGGTCGTCTCTGTTTCGCCTCTAACTGGTGACATAATCAATTTGGGAGAGGGAAGAGAAGACTGAGACGAAATAGTTGCAGCGTAGCAAGAGTCTGAGTATATGTTCATCGCTTGGTGACACGCTAGCGGATTAAGTAATGGCCCCTGATCCATCTTCGAAATCTTTTTGTCACCTTGGATGTCACTTGGTTTCAGTGAAGGTCCCCGGACATCGTGCTCTGCGTGCTCACACTTATTTTCTCCCTGAGACAAACGGAATTCATCCTTGGATCTCTGCCCATCTCCATATTGAACAGTGACCTTGTTAGCTGTCTCATCTGGTGCTTCAGTCTCCTGTACCTTAGTCAGTACGCTTCCGTTCCCCTTCTCGAAAGTGGTATGACATTCTTGCTCTCCAGGAGACGTATTCTCCTGAGCGTAGGAGCTTGGGATAACGACAGCTTCAGCATCGGCAGGCTTCATGGTGTCAACTGTTGACAGTGAAGTTTCGCTTACTTCTTGTGTGGCATTCGAGTCATCTGGCGTTGACAACTTTATGGAAGGGGGTGTCTTGCATTTTCCTGAAAGATTGTCGTCATTGACTCCATGCATGCTGATATCATCTTCTGTCGCAATAACTTCGGCGGCACGTTCCGGGCTTACATCTGTTGGAACTGCGGAGACTTCCGTTTCACTTCCATTTTCTCCTTCACCATCAGGCTGAATTCTTGCGGATTTTGGGATGTTTTCTGGCATAACATCCCGAGGACCGTTAGAATCAGGTGCTGTGCAATTGCTGGGTATTTTCAAGGGCGTGTACGTCTTCGACACTCCTGCTAACCGCGGAACTTTGGCAGGTATCTCCACATCTGCGTCAACATTCACATCAAGACCAACCCGAGTCTCACTTGTCCCTTCTTCGCTACGATGCGTTTTACGTTGCCTCTTATCAGCACCCGATTGCATTTTGTCTGCTTCGCTTCCTTCAGGAACAGACTCTACTTCGACCGTCGACAGATTTTCTTTCTCGGCAACTCTCTCATCCGATGTCACTTCTGATATCTTTTTGCAGAGTGGCGAGCCAGATAGAGCAGGACGTTCTGCGCCGATGACATTCTCCTCTTTTCTCGGTCCAGCACATTGTGAATCCTCATCGGTTTGTACCAATGCATCACAAAGTGGTTGTCTTTTGAGAACGTCTCCGACCAAACCTCCATCAGTCATGGCACTTGCGTCTGTTGATCGGACTGTCGGGGTCTGTGTCTCTTCACTTGCCACAGAAGTTGACGCTTGTTTCTTGGAACTTTCAGCCCCTTCGGTTGCTTTTTCTGTTTCAGTCTAGAAACGAAAACACAAATACAAGGGTCACACCTATACAACTAATCATTGTCATCTCATGAACCACTGTACGGAAAGTCCACTTTGATAATATTCAAACACGGGCAATGTATACATTTTATTTGCATGTTCAAACAGAAACAGAAAATGTGAAGAGGACGTTCTTTTGACCTAAATTTGATAAGTCTGTATGGGCAATCACTGAAAATACGTGTACTCACGCCACAGTGACATGTTTCAAAACGCAAAGGCACCATTTGCCATATGTCGGATACATAATAAATTGCACCGCCAGGGTAGAAAAGTCTGACTTGCCATCAACATTCAATTTGAATGTTACCTTATGTTTGAGCAAACTCTTCTCAAGGTCACGATTTTTGGAAGCCCAGCCTTCGTTAAGCTCCTCTAGGCTATCTTTGGCCTTCTGTAAAGTTGCATGATCCTCATTCAACTTCTGCCATTTGTTCTGCAGTATCTCTATCTGTGTAGGAAGCATTTTTAAGTACAGGAAATAAAATATTTCAGTGATATTTCAATAATAAACTCTTATCACAAAAAAGTCTACCACTTTATAGGGAGTCCGAATTATTGAGGATGTCAGCACATAATTCCAACAGATGTTCACACTGCAAATCCTCAAATTTTCGCCCAGGATCTACTGCACCGTGCTGAAACCCCCACTAGTGCTTATTCATGTACATCGACTTGTACTCAGAGAATAGACACTATCAGTACTTATACACCCGCTCATAGTTATGTCAATCAGTTCATTTAAGTTGAGACATTATAGGAGAGAATTACCGAGAAGTACAAGCTCATGACTATGAACACTTCCTTTTCTCTCTCTCTCTCTCTCTCTCTCACACACACACACACATCATCGACACACAAACACACACACACACACACAAATACACATACAACCGAAATGTGTCCGAAATGTGTTATTACACACACATAGTTCTTTCCCTTGTTTCTAACGAACTTAACCTAGAGTTCCTTTAATATTATATTCCTTTACATTTCTTTCGTACAAATAACAGCGACCTAGAATAAATCAACGTGAATTCTCATAATACAGGCAAACACTAATAAAAGATATATTCTAACCTCCTCGTTCTTCTTTGCTGTGATGTCGCATATCTTTCTGCTCAATTCACGAAGTTCTGCTTGGGCCTTCCCTTTGTTCTCTTCCAGTTGCTTACACTGATTGCTTAATGATGAAACTTTCTCGTTCTTGACTGACAAGCTCTCATCCAATCTCTTCTTAGACGTCAGACAGCGTTGCGCCAGCTCATGAGCTTCCTGAAGCTGTGCCGCCATTACCTAGGAAAAAAAAAATGATAATAATGATAATAATAAGTGGGGTGCGCTGTGGCATAGTGGATAAGACTCCCGACTCCCGATCGGAAGACTCGAGTTCGAATCCCGCCCAGTGCTTACGTCGTTGGACAAGATGTTTTTACCCACTATGTCCCTCTAGACCCAGGTGTATATATGGGTACCTGGCAATTTATAAGGTAATAATAATAGCAGGGCCCTCTGGTAGAGCAGTGGCAACACTGAAGAGGCTATCCTGGGTAAATAAGACCTTATCATATCATCATCATCATAATAGCAATAATAATAACAATCATTATGAATTGCATCTAGAAGTAGGCATATGAAGCGCCTTATACGGGTGTTTCTAAGCGCACAAGTGCTATTATACGATAAAACGAGAAAACACAATGACATAGAGACAATGCAAAACCAAAATAACAGTAACGAAAAGAAGAAGGAAAAACCAAAACACCACATGTAATAATAGTGATGCAGTGATTGATAACTGACTGTGTGCACCTCCGGAAAAAAAAAATACAACTGATTGAAATTTAAAAAGATGAGTTTTAAGAACAAGTTTAAATGATTCAATAGATGAAGCATTCTGAATATATGAAGAGGGAGTTTACATCGTATTCCACAGGGCAGGGGCAATGGAAGAGAAGGCTCGGTCATCATAACGGGTTTTTGTACAGGGGCCGTGAAGTAGTTGGAGAGAGGACGATGAGAAGATGAGTCCACACACAGCACAATACATTACTGAATATACAGATTGCAGTGTTTGCCCTGTACATTGTACATGGTTGGTGGCACTAGAGGTCTATCAAATGATGAACGTGTCTTATTAGGGAGCTTTAAGGGCTTTTTACACTTGTAAAATTTTGCTTAGCCCCGGACCAACGGTGGGGCTAAGGGGGGGGGGGGGGGGGGGGGGCTTAGCCTGGCTTTAGTTGACAAGCAGTGATGGCATGAAAGCTATGAGAACAAAGCTTATGCCAGCATGTAATATTCTTTTGGAACCGATCAATCAATGGATATGGAAAGGGAAACATTGATAAGGGTTAAAATGGTATCGAATCAAAGATTATCGGACACTTTGCAAGCTACACATGGATAGATAGGATTAATCCTTCAGTCAAGAGGACACAGAGCACTTATCGTCACCGATCTGTGGTCAGTAATCTACACACAACAGAGAGCGAGAAACTGTGCAAACAATCATTTGGTGTAAGAAATGCCAAAAGCGGTCGAAACCCTAAAAATTGGTACAAGCTTAGCTACACGTTACTTACGCTGATTAAGTATACATTAGTGAATTGAAAAAAAAAAAAGATCTACAAATTTAAAATACAAGGGAGCAACGTATTCTATCTTTCACATGAATGTTGGTGCAGTTATCATACGGACTTATTACTTTGGTAAAATGTGGAATGCGCATCTCCAGATGGCATGAAAGAAAGGGACGTTTGCTGTTACAGAAAAGTACTATGAAAAGTATATTTACTTACGTTGAAAAAAAGAAGAAGAAGAAATGTATGAAAGATAAAGGGAGGAGGTGCAGACTCACTTTTTTGGAGCGTTTTGACTCACTAAGTTGAAGGGCAATGTCTTCGACTTTGATCAAGTTCTGCAAGAAATGAAAATGAAAACGCAAATGTGCAGGCAAAATACGAGCGAAAGTATTTAAAAAAAAACGTCAAGAATAAAGACTTCGAATCGTCTACACTCAGAACTGTTATTTCATGGTTGATCTAACTGATCTGAATCCTGATACTGAGTTAATACTGTAGACGACAGCATTACCAGTCTACGATATCAATTGGGACTACTCAGGTCATCGTCCAAATCTTTCACGTTGCAGCTTAAATCAACAATCTACTTTCTCAGTTTGTAATATTAAGGCGATTTGTCTGCTTTGTTTAAAGTGTTACGATTTTAGATCACTGAAAAAAGGAGAAAACTCTGAATGTGAAATATCGCAACACAAGTTTTAGTTTTCAGAAAAATATTTGGGTTGTCGAAGATGAAAAATTAAGATATACATTTTACATAATTCATTGATAAACACGTATAGAAGAAAGTGGATAGACATAAAAATTTCACGTCATAATTTACATACATTTCATGGACTAGTTTATGTAAAAATACCTGGCATGAATCTCTTTCCACTTTCTCCATCTTCATCTGAAGTGATCTCTGCTGGTTCTCAGCTTCTTCCGGTTTTTTGACCAACTCTGCTCTAAGCTTCACAATTTCTCTTCGCTTCTTCTCAAGGTCAGCGGTCAAAGACGCTATCCAGCAATGTTGGTGCTTGTTGGTGTATTCCAGCCTGTCATTCTCGTTCACCGCCTCTGAAACTTCATGGGAACAAACAAATGCATATCAAAGAACAAAAAAAAAAAAAAATACTCGTTTGAAAAAGACAAAACATTTTAGTCTTTAGGAGTATGACTCTTAAACGTTGTAATTGTTTTGTTTTGTTTTGTTTTTAGTATCTGTTTTTGTACAGAGCGCAAGAACAAAATTTCATCATTCAATTTATTTCACTGCTTATTCACAGTGATATTCTAAACTTCTGAGATCTTTGGACAAAAAAAAAAATGAATACAATGGCTGCGCTTGAAATTGGTCGCCACACACACAACACATAATACTGAGTCAGCCATCTCATGTTGGTCTACCATAGAAATTATGCGAATTTACGTAATATTTGCGGTAATCAAAAAACTAGACAGATCTGACCTTTAGCATCACTAATGCTCTCCATTTTTCTAGTTTGTTTGCTTTTAGGTGTGTGTGTGCGTGCATGCGTGTAAGTATAATTCACATGTATTGAACTTACTGCATTGACAGTGCTCATTTTAGATGAACATAATAGAAAGCACATTTGATTCCGTCATAAACTTGAACAGTTTATTGAGTTGGTGCTCAAATATGATAACATCAGATTTGATACTCCTCATCTATTACAAACTATTAATGAAATTCTTGCTAGTCCGTGCTAGCCTTTTTTTCGAGATTTGTATAAAAATAAAATCAATAATTGTTTTTTTTTTTTGCATATGTACAGAAGCATGTATTAAGTATTTCACAAACGATAACTATACCCAGCTTGGTAATAGTTGGTCATGATTATACAAAATATTTATACAGACATAGTAACAATATCTGTACTTTCTTGCTTGTTATACTTAATAACTTGCATCTGATACTACCAGGCTCAAGATCTATGAGCACTGAAGAAATATCCGTGCCAAAAAAAAAAGGGACCGTAAAAAAAATGATGCACTTAGATATTCATCTATAGCACCATGGACCTACCTTGTTTCTTGAGAGAGTCCAGAACACTGCTGTACGTCGCCATCTGTCTTGAAATTTCCTTGCATTTCACGTCTGTCTCTGTCATCAGCTGGCTATGGGCCGTCTTGGCTTGACTCTGGGTCTCTAGCTTGTGAGCTTGTTCTCTGACGGTCCTCTCGAGGCTGTACTTGGCCACCTGTTCATTGTCATTCACATCAACTCAATTCAATTCAATTCAATTCAATTCAATTCAAACTTTACTTTCACTTTATTTTTTTTTCAACAGAATGTGCAAAGAAAAATGTGAAATCCTACATGCGTTTTGTTGAATGTACACACAGCCAGCCAGGAATAGCAACATGTTCATGTCTTTATGATTAGTACAAAAAGAGGCTTTCAATCATATCTGTTTACACTCTGTGGAAACTGGGGAAAGGAGGAATACCATTCAGTTCTGTGAAAATAGGATGCAATATCATCTTACAGGAGAATTACATATTTTTATCTACACATAAAAGGAATTGCGTAAGATAAAAGCATTTGTACACCATGTCATTTTTAACAATAGATTAACAAAAGATTCACAGAACGACAGAAAGCTGATTATAAATTGGATACAAAATAAGGAAATTATACTTTGGATTCGAGATATGGTCGCAACGTCATGCGGAAAAAGCCGTGGCAATAAGATCTAATCAAATCAATAAAAACTCTTCAACTGTCAGAATTTGCTGTATGTTGATGATTTAGCAACTACAAGTCTGTTACAAATCAAAGCCAGTTTGAGGATAAAAAGCTACATATTCAATGAAAATGATACGTAAGTGAATATGTGATTCAGCTGCTCTTTCAGCACTTTTGAATTTCAAAGTAAAAAAAAAAACAAACGGTTATTTCACTCTATTGTTATCAAAAAAAAAAGAAAACCTATTACACTGCAGAAACCTACTTCAGTACGCCCGATTGTATTATGTTTCATCCCGTTCTTTAATTTTGATTTCATTCTATCCATTTAACATGTTTAAACCAACCTCGATATGAGTTTTGAACAGCATCTTCTGTCATGAACTGCAGTGAATTTATCTGGTACATTTATTCCGTATTTACTCATAATTCATGTTTTACATATAATTCATCATTCTGTTCATTAGATACTTACCTGCAGAGTCCTGACTTCTTCTTTCAGTGTCCTCATCTCCTTGTCCCATCCCTCCGAAGTTAGCTGAAGTTTACTCTGAAATATGAAGTTTCATTTGACACAGACTTGCGGTAATAGCCTTCGGCGAATACACTTTTCTTTATAATCAAAACCAGTGCAAACTTTTACCAGTTTGTATTCGCAGGGGTCTAATTAACTCGGGTAAATAGAAAAAGAGAAAAAACAGAAATGACAAAAATAATGCATTTAAAGGAAATATTTGCAAAGTGAAGTATATGTTTGAACTATAAAAGATTAAAAAAATAACAGTAACAATAAGGCAGTACATATTAATATCTTATCATTAACTTTTACACGGACAACTTAAAAAGGATTGTGCGAATTGTGTCTTTTTGTTTACATCATTTTACTTTGTCCGTAGAAAGGCCTGACATTTATTTTGTTGATGTCATACAGAATTTAAAAAAAATAAACACAAAAAAACTTTTTATACTTGCACTCAAGAAAATATTTGCAAAGTGAAGTATATATGTGAATTATAAAAGATTAAAAGACTAACAGTAACAATAAGGCAGTATTGAAATCTTGTCATTAGCTTCTACACGGACAACTTAAAAAGGATTGTGCGAATTGTGAGTGTCTTTTTGTTTACATCATTTTACTTTGTCCGTAGAGAAAGGCCCGACATTTGTTGATGTCACACAGAATTTAAAAAAACAAACAAACAGAAAAACTTGTTTATACTTGCACTGCACATTAAGTCTAATACATGCAGATTTGCAACACTATTCTAAAACCTACAAATCTTGCAGAAAAAACAAACAAACACTTCAGACTAGAGAAAACGCGAAAACGAGTAGGCCAAGAGTTAACAGAGCGTACGTCAGCGAGGGTGCCTTGGACGGGTTTTCACACAATGCACTTGGGCAACAACTAGCTGATAGTACTCAAGATGTTAACCATACAAAGTCACACTGAAAAACAAACAAACAATATGAATGCATTACAGTCTGGTTTCACCTTTTCAGCTTGGAGGTGCTTGATCTCGTCTTCAAGTGATTTGTTAACATTGTCCAATGATGTCGCGCGTTCGTCTAGAAGGGACTGGTTTTTAGCGTTGGCCTCCTCCTATCGTAGTGAAAAGATTAATGTGAAAAGAGAACATCGAATTTAAACAAGAGTTGAGAACCAAGTTTTATTCTTAACTCTTACCCAGAAAAAAAAAGACCAAAGATGGAGAAGGGAGTATACGCATTGAATTCACGTGACAAAATGCAATACGTACCGCTACAACCACGGCTCTCTTCAACAGTTTTGATGATTTGAAAAGCTTTCCTGTACAAACTCTTCTTGTAAATTTGTGACACATCAAATCTGTTTTCGTGCCAAACATTTTTTTTTTCGTGGTCGTATGCCACCTACTTGGAATGTATCGTGCATTTAAACGGGTTTTGATCATTAAAGAATTGTTCAGGGATGAAAATTGATCGACTAAAAGTCAATGACATATTTTGATGCATGATTTACATACTTGGTCATACGTGATATTTTGCTCACCTTGTCGCTGCAGCAACTTTTCGAAAGAAAAGTCTGCTATTATGTATGTTCAAACTTTTCTGTGAAACACGCGATTTCAAAACACCAACTGTCCTGATTGCTGCTAAACTGACAAACGTTATAAAAGGGGACAAAATTACAAAGTGAATCACTTTGCTTGTGGTTTGTTTTCAGTAGAATAAGAATTTGTATAAATTAAAACAGAAAAATATATCTTTAAAATCCATGATTTCAAAGATTCCTTGGTTTTGAAATCAGTACGCTTATTCGATAGCAGTTACATGTACTTAATTTTATGAATGAACCTGTAAAAGATTGACATAATTATTCAGAGCACTAGTTTGGGGGAGATACTGGACTACAGGACTGCCAGACTTCAATTTTCACGTAGTTGATCACTACTATGAAATGGATGATAATGACGGTGACAAAACTGATAACTTACCAATTTCCTCTCGCTGTCATGACATTTTTCAACCAGCTCTTTGATACGGATCTCGTTTTCCGCAACCGTGATCTTCATATCATGCAGTGAACATCAAACGCAATCAGATATAAGACACATTTCACGTGGAAATTATACTCATGTTAGATACCCTAGTTCGAAAACAATAGGGCCTAACTCATATAAAATCGCATCATGAAATATCTTGGTTGTGTGGGTTGTCAAACAAAGGAGGCTGTACAATTCGTACAGAGAAACATACATTGCAACAAAATGTCAATTAAGATATAATGCAATTTGGCGACATTTGATATGGAAACAAGTTATTACATGAGGGAGAAAGATTACCGGTGACACCATGTGTATGTAGTTCTAGTCCTAAACCGGATCGTTGTTTCTCTACCGTTTCCACTAGTGTAATTTCAACTTCCAGCCCATTACTGTTTCCCACTCTCCACTTTTTACCCTCCTCACAGCCCCATATGTCGCTTCCCTCTTCAATTCTCCTCTTTCTAGGCTCTTCTTCTGCCAAACAACAATCCGGTTAAGGACTACATACACATGTCACATGGTGTCACCGCAAATCTTTCTCCCTCATTTACTTCACCATGCAACCCTTTAACTTCAAGCGACACAAAAAGTTATTACTTATTTTAGGCCTACAAAAATTATAGACACATACACTTTTTTTTTCTTAAAAAAAGAAGAAGGAAGAAACAGGGGCAGAAAAGACTATTCAAGAATAGAAAAATAAGTTATTTGCTCATCAGTCATGACATGCTCGAATTGAATCGTAGTGGTCTAGGTCTAAGTACAAATACTCTAGTAGGCCTTCCGGTACCAGGTAACTACTTTATAGTTTCTACGATTGAAGTCAATCGGGTCTAGAGGTTCAGTTATATAGGTCTAATGTTAATGTTATTTTTCCTTTTCGGGATGGGGTCATATGAACGAAAGGTGGCAACGAAAGGTGGCAACGAAAACATATTCACGCAGTTAGATTAGCAACATAGATCTACCACGTAGGCATATCTGCACTTTTCAAGGGCAACAGGGGTCTATAGCCGTATAGGCCCCTAGATAGGACCTACAATCCTACATGGCTACACTACACAAAGGGAGATCGTTACATCACTTTATCAACAAAACATGTTGTGTGGAGGGACATACGTATGGTTGGGTGCCCTACACATCGACACCCTAACGTTTTCTGTGAATAGAAACTTAAACTAGTGTCTATCTCATGTATTTGCCTGAAATTGTACCCACATGTTAAACGTTAAAAGAAAATACTCTGAATTCACAAGCGCATCCATGAAAAATGCGAATTGAAGTAACAGTTAGATCTTCGTGCTCTTCTAAAGATAATGCGTGGACCTGGGGTGTTATTTTCCTGCACTCAGTTGCGCAATACCTTGAAACCGACACCCCTAACGTTAACGTTATTGTCTATAAACCCTTGCCAATAGTAATAGTGGGGTGCCCTGGCACTCAGTCATTTCAAATTCATGTAAAAGTTTCAATTTTGGTACCAAATTGAAGGTTATGATCTGTAGAACAATTTTGGTTCGAGTGTCAAGCATGTATCATAAAAAATTCAAAATGGCGGCCAAAATCCAAAATGGCCGCCAATTTTAAGGTTTTTTCGCATTATGACTCGTAACTCTTGTTCTATTGAGTCTAGAATGAAGATGTTGCTCTCTATACCTATGATTGTACATGTCAGGAATTGAATACGAGTAAAATGAACACATTTAGAGCACATCTTCAATTCAAAATGGCCGCCAAAATCCAAGATGGCTGCCGTTTTCAAGCTTATTTGCAGTATGACTCGTAACTCTTGTAGTATTGAGTGTAGAATGGAGATTTTGGTCTCTATACCTATGATTACACATGTGAGGAATTGAATAAAAATAAAATGAACACAATTAGAGCACATCTTCTAGTCAAAATGGCCGCAAAAATCCAAGATGGCTGCCATTTTCAAGCTATTTTGCGTTGTGACTCGTAACACCTGTACTATTGAGTCTGGAATGGAGATATTTGTCTCTACACCTTTGACTACACATGTGAGGAGTTGAATATGAATAGAATTAACGCAATTAGAGCACATCTTCTATTCAAAATGGCTGCCAAAATCTAAGATGGCTGCCATTTTCAAGCTATTTTGCGTAGCGACTCATAACTCTTGTACTATTGAGTCTAGACTTTAGATTTTGGTCGCTATGTCTATTATTGCACGTGTCAGGAATTGAATAAAAATAAAATGATCACAATTAGAGCACATCCTCTATTCAAAATGGCCGCCAAAATCCAAATGGCTGCCATTTCAAGCTTATTTGCTTTATGACTCGTAGTAACTCTTGTACTATTAAGTCTAGAATTTACATTTTGGACTCTATACCTATGATTGCATGCATTATCAATTGAATGAAAATAAAACGAACACAATTAGAGCACATCTCCAATTAAAAATGGTCGCCAAAATCGAAGATGGCTGCCATTTTCAAGCTTATTTGCAATGTGACTAGTAACTTTTGTACTATTGAGTATAGAATGGAGATTTTGGTCTCTATACCTATGATTGCATGTGTGGGGAATCAAATAAAAAAAACAACAACACAATTGGTGCATGCATTCAATTCAAAATACCAACCAAATCCAAGATGGCTGCCACTTTCAAGTTTCCTTTTTTCCGCATCATGCCTCATAAGATTCATACTTATGCTATTGGTAATATCAGTCTCTCCACCAATTTTATTTACTTGTATGAGGAATTGACTGCTAAACAAATAGACATCATGGGAGCATATCTTCTTTCATTATTACATAAACAGTTGCTCTAAGAAATCCGTCCACAATGCATTAAAGCAACAGAATGGTTGACAAATTATCCAAATATACATATTTTTGTGGTCGCATTAAAATATGTTCTAGTCTAGCAACTTCTGGCATGTAAACACAATCTGACATGTGCACTTCAGCTTTGTCTTAACACATTTGCACTGAGAGCAGGCATTTGGGCAGGTGCACTTCGCATCCAGGTGGAAAACATCCTTAGCAAGGAGTAGCATGGTCCAAATGGGAAGCAGCTTGCCGTCTTCTTTTTTCCATCCATGGTTCATTGGCCAGGTTGTTGGCAGGCATCACTAACATTAATGGCTTCCAACGACGCTTGAAAACTGGCCTAGCGCTCATAGACCTTTCATCAGCATACGGCACAGTGTGGAGACGAGGTCTCCTTTTGAAATTTTCTAAAATCCTGAATTGCCAGACTACTCTGCGCTGCTTGACTTTGGTCTAAAATTCAGGGTCACTCTGGGTAAACAGACCAGCTCTGTTAGGACTCTCAATGACGCCCCCTCCCCCCTGGTTCTGTGTTGGTTCCATTCCTTTTCAACATATACATGAGCGACATGCCCACCACTTCATCCAGGAAATTTGCTTATGCAGGTGACCTCGCCCTTACATCTCAAGGAAGGTCCTTGGGTGACATCAGCCAAGTCCTAACCGAAGATCTGAAGACAATGGAGGAGTACTTCACCTTCTAGAGACTTCGCGCCAACCCTTCAAAGACTACCATTACTGCTTTCCATTTTAGTAACCATCTTGCCAAAGCTAAGCTGAAACTTGCCTTCTGTGGCAAGCCTGGAAGCATAAGGAGTTTCCAAAGGACCTCACTTACCGAGAACACCTAAAGAGAGTTGCAGACAAGTTGAAATCACGGGTCAACATCATCAGGAAACTCGCAGGCAACACTTGGGGTTCAAAAGCCAGTACTCTCCGTACTGCAACACTGGCCCTCGCCTACTCAACTGCAGAGTACTGCTCGTCTTCGTTGGCCAAAAGCTGCCACACGAAATGAGTGCACTCAAGTCTACCCTCTTCACTGGCTACCTGTTTTGGCACACATCACTCCCCCCTTCCTACGCAGGATGGAAAGGATGGTAAGTATCGCCAATGCCATCAATGCTGACCCTGACCTCCAAATCCACGACGACCTGAACAACTTGCCATCAATGCGCCTGGAATACCGCAGCCAGTCTAGATGTTCCTTCCATCACGCTGGAACACATTGACTCCAAAAGTGAATGGCGCAGATGCTGGTCTGATGCTGTCTCGAACACAACTCAAGTCACGTGCAACACCATCACTGACCTGACTTTAAAGCCAGAGGGCTTCAACCTCCCTCAGAAACAGTGGCTCACTCTAAACCTCATCTGAAACCTCCATGCAAGGACATATGTCACCGTCTACACAAATGGGGTTCTTGGCTAGCCCAGCGTGTGACTGCGGCCATCCTTTCCAAACTCTGCGCCACATTGTAGAAGACTGCCACCTGCCGAAGTTCCCAGCAGGGCTCAAAGAACTTATTCAAGCAAGTACGCGATGCTACCCTGAACTGGATCTGCAGCTTAGATATCAACCTATAAGTCTATAACCCCTCACCTACGACAGGAGAAAAGATAGACATGTGGGCTGTTACCCAGGCATTCTATTGAAAAACAATTCTCTTAGATGTGGATACAAAGCATCTCTGGATGGAGGAATTCTCTCCACGTCCATAGTCTTCAGTGAGAACAACTTTACTTAGACGAGGTCAACATCATTGTCTTCACGTGATTCAGTAAAGTAAAGGATTGTCACCAATACTTGCAAATTGTCTCATGGGAACGGCATTTCATGCATCAACATGCAGCAGGATCGCTTACCCTTGAACTTGAAGGAAGAAGTACTATCTGATCCAGTTTATGCGTGGAAAGGGGTCATGGCATGCACACTGTCGCACCCAGGTTTGTGGCTATACTGTTCAGGGAGATCATTTAGTTGTATTTCTCATTTTGAAGGAGATCCAGATTTCTTTAGTCGGTTTCGACTAGAGCATTGATGTGATGGAAATCACTCAGAAGGATTGCGACAACATTAGTGTCTCCAGTATACATCATTCCAAGTGATGAAGAATAGAGAGCATTGGGCAGATGTACTACGACGTGTGTCAATTTGCACTGATCTATCGGTAAACCGTTTCCAGTATGGAGCACTTGATTGCCTGACATGACATAGACACTCTGTCATCAGCAAAATGCTCTCCTATGATCTTACTGGACAAGAATGAGAATAAAGATCCTCCTTGTTGCTATCATTTGCTAGAAACTTTTGACATGACAATTTCCCGGAATTATTGCGGAACCAGATACTCGTCATGTGCCCTTTCCAAGTTATTCTCTTGTCCCTCCTTTGCTTGATACTGGTCCCAGACAATCTCTAATCTTGACAATCACTTCAAGTTGTGGCAAATACCTGGGCACAACATCTTGTTTAAATCTGATGTAAAGTTGTTGCCTCGGACAGTTATACCAGGAAGTGAGCGTATCAGTGCTACACCGTCGATGATAATGATGTCGTAACAATCTGGTGCGAGTGGTTCCCTGCTGACATGAATGGCACTATCTTTTGTATCTTCTATGCCAACAAATCTGACTTGGTACAAAAGTTGAGTTACCTTTTGGATGACAATGTAGGTGGGTGTGGGGAAGATTCATAATGAAAAACTCTTCCCAATCCCCTCCGCGATAGTATAGTAGGAAAGGTCAGCTGCCTTTTTATGCAAGGTCGTACAATGCTTGGTCAACTACCAAGACAGGGGACTTGGTGTAGGTCGGGTTGCGCAGTTTTCTCTTTCACCCGTTTCACTCCATGTGAAATCATTCATGGAGAGGCGGCCTTTTCATGGTAAAGTGGCAAGAAGACTTCAATGTTTTGCTTTTTTTTTTGGGGGGGGGGTCCCTGGTTGTCCAACAGTGTTGAGCTGCCTGGTAAGAAGACTATGACGCTGGATTGTGTATTTCTTTATCTTAGGATGTCATATAACTGCAGTCATCCATGCCTGTTCGTGCTGTTTCTCCTCATCAAGCAAATTCGTTACTACTGCAAACGGTTGCGCATCTTTCATGGGAGGTTGGGTGACAAAATTTTGGCCCACTGGTGGTGCAAACATGTACGAACGAGGAAGGATGGGTTCACTGCTGCATGTTCATGCTTTCTATGAGTTGATTCGTAAGCATTCTCTGTCCAACCCAGGCTTTTGTGATGAGTTAAACTGAAATGTTAAGACGCTAGTTCCCTGGAAGGATGAGCTTTATTGCAGTACGTGGTGTGGGACTGTGATCCAGGTTATCCAGGACTGAAACTGTGAAAATGTCTTGATGCAATTTGTAGCACAGTCTATACAAGTTTTGTTCCTTGTTTAATCTGCAACAGCCAACGACAGCCTCTGTAAACCTAGATTCAGTGCTAAGGACTTTATTGTGTGACACGCTGAGACTATACTTGTTAAGTAGTTCCACCAAGGAGGTTCGAGAGAATGGAGCCACATTGTCTTATTTTCTTTGAAACAAGGTTTGTGAAAGAATTGACGAAATAAGAATCAAAATTACTCGACTGGACTTGCCACTAAGCTTACATGATAATCTATAAGGAACTATACTTGATCATTGTACCACGGAATGAAGCAGAAAATGATAAAATCTGCTCTCCCGGAGGACACAGTTTCAAACATTTCGCATGATATAGCTCTGATTTACACTTTTTCACATATTTCTGGACAGGATTGACTTTAGTTAGGCTATATGATTATGTTTTATCATTAGGTGAAATTTCAGGTCTTTGCTGATTTGATTGTCCATCTATTGAAAACTGACAGCTCATTATATAATTCAAGCCAGTTGGAACACCATGCTCTTGAACTTCCTTGGTTCTACAGTCCAGCTTCTTGCTCCTTGTTTGGGAAAGCAATCTGAGGAACAAAAACACTGGAAGAGGCAGCTCACAATTCAGATTCGCAGAAAGAGAAGTCATATTTAGCATGGCTTTCTGACTCACAGAGTATCTTCAGGAATTCTCTTTATGGCATTGATTTGGGTTTTGAGAGGAGTTGACGGAAGAAATACAGATATTCTTTGGAACCTTTTTGGGGGAAAAAAAATCATCAAACCTGAATGCGGTTTCTTCATCCCAAACAGCTTTATTGAGAATAAATGCTGCCATTAATAATATCCGTACTGCCTCATCCACGTGGTGTTCGAGTTGCATCTGATATGACCTTTTTAGCATCTTTTAACAAACGATTTAAACTAGGTCTTTCCTCTGTCAAACTAGGGATGTGTTCTGGTATTCTTTCCTCTAGGCGTGTATGGTTGACAGTTTTCTTGATCACATATTGTTCTAATGTTTCAGTCATCATATCCGTCACATCAGGATTTGTACAACTTGTTGTCTCAGATAGGTGAAAGCAGGTATACTTTATCACAATAGTCACGTGGGTGCGCTAGCAGTTCCAAGACCTTTCTTTGGAGTATAATGCCTCTGTAAAACATGGAGCTGTTGACCCCCTATGCATCGGATGTGATGAAAATGTATTTTAGGACATTTCTGGAAGATTTCGCTGTAATTCTTTCCTTATTATCATTTCCTTGTGATTATTTCCTTTTTGTCTCGCCCACCGGAGGTGAAGGTGAGACTAAGGGATCCAAATGTCGTCCGTCCGTCGTCCGTCCGTCACAAATGTTAAAGTTTACTTGCAAGACTCTCTTATGATGCATAACTTGGCAACTGTTACAGCAATGGCAGCCAAACTTGGGTGATAGAAGCACTAGGGGTATCTTCATGTTATGGTGTTGTCGGAGGTCATGTGATGACGTCAAAGGTCATTTGAGGTCATATATTAAAGAGTATGTGCAAGACTCTCTTTTCTATGTTAAAGTTTACCTGCAAGACTCTCTTTTGACAAATAACTTCACATAAGTTGCTTGGATTACAACCCAACTTGGGTCATAGATGCACTGGGGGTACCTTCATGTTATCAGAGACTCCAACTCTCCCGTTTTCGACGGGAGATCTCCCGCCGAAAACCCATTTTTGCAAAATCTCCCGTTCTCCCGCTGGAGATTTGATTTCTCCCGCCCTGGCTCTGTGTCTCTTGGTGGAAAGGATTTCTTACTTATTGCTATCGTATGTTGAAAAATAGGCCTTAGATAGCACCAGAGAACATCTAGAACCCTAGGAACTGCGCGCTTCGCACACATCAACTTGGAGTCTCCCGTTTGCTAGGGGTTTCGGGCGGGAGAATCTCCAGATGAGAAGGTGCTTGGGGTTGGAGTCTCTGTGTTATGGTGCCATTGGAGGTCACAGGATAAGGTTAAAGGTCATTTGAGATCATACGTTAAAGTTTACTTGCAAGACTCTCTTATCACATGTAACTCGACACATGTTGCTACAATGGCAATCAAACTTGGGTGATGGATGCACTGGGGGTACCTTCATGTTATGGTGCCGTAAGAGGTCACATGATAAGGTCAAAGGTCATTTGAGGTCATACGTTAAAGTTTACTTGCAAGACTCTCTTATCACACATAACTCAGCACATGTTGCTACAATGGCAATCAAACTTGGGTGATGGTTGATGTCTCTTGGGAAGTTGAAGGTAACTACAAGGTCAAAGGTCACAGACGGGTCAACGAACTTTTAGGGCCCAATGTTAAGTTTTTAGGGCGCATTTCGTTTATGGCTCACAACTTTTGATCCCTTTGTCCGTTTGTGACCAAACTTGGATGGAAGATGTCCCTAGGGGAGGTGAAGGTCGTCACAAGGTCAAAGGTCACAGACAGGGGTCAGCAAACTTTTAGGGCCCAATGTTATGCTTTTAGGGCTCATTTTGATTGTGGCTCATAACTTTTGATCCCTATGTCCGTTTGTGACCAAACTTGGATGGTAAATGTCCCTTGGGGAGTTAAAGGTCATCACAAGGTCAAAGGTCACAGAAAGGGGTCAACAAATTTTTAGGGCCCAATGTTATGTTTTTATGGCACATTTCGATTATGGCTCATTACTTTTGATCCCTTTGTCCATTTGTGACCAAACTTGGATGGTAAATGTCCCTTGGGGTGTTGAAGGTCACCACAAGGTCAAAGGTCATAAGCAGGTCAATTAACTTCTGGGAGTTATAAAAAATATTAATTCCTTGTACGCGAATGGGCCAGACACAATTTGGCACTTGCCTTGTTTATATACATATTTTGTCTCTAAATAATTGTATCTTTTAAAGGAAAAAAGCTTAAAAATGGAATTTATGTAAATTTATGCAAATTAAGCAAAAGGCATGAATTGTTTTTATTTCTAAATGTGTCCAATAATCTCATTACCCTTGAAAATATCAGGTTCAGCACTTAAATCACTTCAAATGGAGAGTTTTATCCAATTTTTTGACAAAAGTCTAGAAGTTGGCGGCCATCTTGGATTTTGGCGGCCATTTTGAGTATTTCTTACTTGTGTGCTTGACACTCGAACCAAAATTGATCTATAGACAATTACCTTTACAATGGTACCAAAAATTAAACTTTTACATCAACTTGAACTGAAAATCAAAAATACAGTAACACATGCAAGGCCCCCCACTATAATACATTGTAAGGCCTAAGTACGTGTGAAGAGCACGTTTTGCAAACCTTGCTACTTAATTATACAGCCTACACGCCACGGTATAACATAGACGGGTCTATTTCGTCGGTTGAGAATGATAAGGACGTTAAGTTGCCACAAAACCCGTGTTCAAGACCACTTAACACCCTTCTCATTAAATGTTGTAAGATCCTGCAGGATCTCTGGTTGTTGCTGTTGTTTATCAGGTTTTACAGATACACATTTGGCGAAGCGGTTGGCGTGTTGCGGTTTAAACTTTTCAGTGGCTAGGACAGCAGACTGTCAATCATGAAGTCCCAAATTCGAGTCCCTTTATAGACTTCTAATTATGATAATAGGCCTAATGACCAGCAGTGTCTAAAAAAAAAAAGAAGAAGAAGAAAAAGCACCCAAGAAAGTGCCTAACCCCGTTGCGGGGTGCTGTAACCAGTAACGTTGTCGTTTAGAAGTTAAACACTTGCGTGTTGGGGGGGGGGGGGTCTCTCTAACGTTTAGCTAGGCCTATGTAAATGTTAGATGCTACCTAACGTCACAGTACACACTCGTCTTATGGAAAAATTAACTAACGTTTGAACGTGTCTAACGTTTACCTCCTATAGCTATACTAACTATTGTTAATGTTAGGACTCATACTCATTCAAATTACTGAATACTAGGTAGGACAAGAAGGAGCCCTCGGCTTGCCTGGCCCCGCGACGCCGTGTGGCTGTTTGAAAATCATTCCACATTCCTTAGGCCTAAAAGCCCTACCGCAGTTCAGTGGCCAGGTACAGTCTCCCTATACCGAATCACATTGTTGACAACGTAAATCTTAACGTATCGTAAATTTTGGTATCATGAAAGACTTACCCTTGCTAATCTCAGTTCCTCCACTAAGTCTAAGAATGAATCTTGCAGTTTCAGCATGTCCATGTCTCTTCACTCTGGATCTGCATGTTTAACTAAAAGAAAAGATGAAAAGATTGAAAAACAAATGAATGTTATTCTCTAACGTTTGCTAAATGGCAAGTGTTTTAATTAATGACCAAATCTGAGTTTCGTCTAACGTAACTAATAACAGTTGAGTTAGTAATGATACGTCTATGTTAACGTTAACGCTAGTGAGTAGTGTTATCCCCGTGCTATTGGCATGAACATAGTTTGCACTGTATTTTTAACAAATTAGATCTAGTAAAATATTAGAGCGCAATTGGTTAAAAAACAATCAAGTCATTATAGATCTATCCATTTCTTGATCAACACTAATACCCACGTCAACTTGGTGTATAGGTGCCTCTAATGGGTGTCGTCGCCTAGAACATTAACAGCATGCAATTACAAGCTCTATGAAAATACTGTAGCTAGCGCGCGAGCACTGCCTAATCTAATATTGCGCGAATTTATATGAGGGTGGGTACCGGGTATGGTAGTCTTTCCGACTAGATGGTACAGATGATTATGGCAAGCCAAATGCGTCGTAAAGGTGATGTATCATCCGTGTTTGGGGAATAAAATAATTTACTCCGGCTAAGGGACGAGATTATGTTTTCATCGGCATTTGTTTGATTGTTTGTTTGTCCGTGTCCAACATAACTCACAAATTAGTAAACATATTTGGATAACGCTTACAGGTCAAAATAAAAATGATACAAAGAACAGATGATTAAATTTTGGTAGTGATTTGGAAATTTTTAATGGATTTTATGGAGGATTTTCCTTATTTTGGAAGGTAGGGTTGATTAATTTGGGAGTTCTAGCTATGCATTTTTTTTTAACGGTTTGTATACGAGCACTAAAGTACGTGCTCTCTAGTTTGTACTAGGGCAATCGAGGCGCGCTGCGCAGTTGGAAGTTGACGTAACAAAAGGCTTCTATGGGCCTAATATAGGCATATTAGGAAATCGGGCGATTTTCAGCATGCATACGTATGGGTGGATAACACTTTATGGAAGAACAACATCAGTGGAGGAAATGAGCTGCTTGACAGAGGTCTGCGCTCTCAATTCTCGCTATCGCCAATGACGTAAAAAGTAACCGGATGTGGCTTTCTCGTCAAGATTTAGTGCACTTGGTAGCAAGGGCACTTCCGGCGCGGGGCATAATTTGCACAACGCTAGTGTGCGCGTACGTGTACCTTGCCTATAGCGCAGCGCCGACCACGGATACTAGTACAGTAGGCCGCTGTACTTGATACCGCCCGAGCCAGCGGGCGCGAGTGGGCAGGCCTGTCATACTCGTACACTGTAATCCCCGCCGGCGGCCGGCCTTGCATTAATAGCATGCACCATGTGTACCACTGCACGCAGCGCATAAGCTAACACATATCGGTACAGCGTAATGCTTGATCATGCGATCGATGTGCACATCACAGATCAGTCATCTCTGCATATACGCTGAAAATATGCTGGAAAATATTCACCCACCTGGATGTACAGTATATCGTCATGGAATGCTCATCTTTTTTCTTTATTTGTTCTCTGTCGAAATGTCGCGAACACAATCGGGAACTAACAGTGATCTCGAACTTATCCTGCCTCCGAAGCAATTTCCTCCAAGTAAGTACGTACAATATGCAATGTACGTAGGCACTAGGCCTACACAAATGTACCTAGTGCTACTACCACTACTTTTAGTAAGTCGCGCGTGCACGTACTGCGCTGTGGAGTCACCCGCAAACTTCACCCACGCTGCCACGTCAAGTCTCGCATGCCAGTAAGGGTCCTATTTCTGCAGATTTTTTTCATTTATTGTCGTGCGAACAACACATGGCAGCTTCGCAGCAACAACCAATAGTTGTATTGACAGCAATTTCGTAAGAATGGAAAAATTTCAAATCATAGTAAAGCTGAAATTCAAGTCGAAAAAACCGGAAGTACACGTAGAATACAGTCGGTTGTGTGTGTAAATAGCACTAGTCACGTATCACGCGCGTACGAACGGAAGTGACTTTGCTACCGGACTATCCCATAATGCACCGTAAATGACGCTTAAATCAACATCCGGGTACTTTTTACGTCATTGGCGATAGCGAGAATTATAATCGTTTCTATTGTCATTATTGTTATTATTGTTATATATGCGACCAGGTAAAGAATATAGGTCCCACATATGATAAGCATAGGGCTACAGACACGAACCAAAAACCAGAATGAACATTGTGAAGAGATCCAATGTCCTGTACATGAAATAAATGACAAAATAACCACAGAAGAGGCGATATGACATCAGCGTTTTCAGGATGAAGAAATCTAAAGACTAATAACATCTGGATATTTGTATTTAGTATTTTCATGTATTTGTTTGTGGTATTTTGTACTAATGTTTTTGTATTTATGTTTGCATGTAGGCCTAATTTTGTTTAGGACTCTCCCGCTGGCCTCCCGCTGTACTGTATGGTTGTTGTCATGTTAACGGGGATCGTATAGTTTTGGTTGAGACCTAACTTTGCAGGTTTTTAACATTTTTGGGACCCACATTTCATTACGATCGCTTTGTTTTACTTTGTTTTCGATGTCTCAGCCATAATTCCAAAACCGGTTTTCATTAAATAAACTTTGAATTCCTCTTAGAATTTCATGCTCTGTACCATTTCATAAGTGCTTTCTTGGTATCTCGCAAAAAGTTAAAAGCCAAATCGTCCGCTCCACCAATACTGTACCATCCCTTTAACCAAACTTGAGCCTAGCTGATACGCGCCCTCAATTACTGCTCTACCAGTCTTCTTAATTCTTCCTTCTCTGAAGACATCGGGGGCGTGGGAACAGCTAGCATTTTTATACTCACTTCACTGCAACTTTATTTATTTATTTATTTATTCTATTTATATATATATATATATATATATATATATTTCTTTTTTTTTTTTGGGGGGGGGGAGATTTGCTGGTGTACGTGTTCTCTTCTCAATACTTCCCCCGCCTCTTCTGAGGACACAAAATGTATATATCATTTTTTTTTAATCGTCTAAACTGTATCATTATAATCATATGTAATAATGGCATAATAACAACTATTCACCTGCTTGCAGCACGTTGCGTATCCAACCTCCTAACCTGCATTAGAGAACTTGCTAGATCCCAGAGTGTTTTTATCTTCTTCTTCTTTTTTTCCTATAAAATGTTTTGGACATGTTGTACCCCGGGTTGAGGGACTGATCTAAGCTTAACAAGCTTAGGTATGGTTCCATCATAACTCTTTAGCATTTATTCTGAGATTCTAACTTTCATAGACTGACCACTATGTTCTATAACATTTGAAATGTTCCATTATGCTTCCTAGCTGGATATAGAATATGAGAATAAATTGAAATTGAAAAATTAACTTGAAATATGTAGGGCCTATCATGTAATGTAGGCCTACGTATGTTCGTGTGCATGTGTATGCACACTTACATTTGGCTACGAACTACAGGGCGAGAATATTGTGTGGTTGTGTATCAGTTTTTATTTGTGTGTGTGTGTGTGTGTGTGTGTGTGTGTGTGAATTTAGGCATATGTATCTAGGCATGGTGTGTGTGTGTTCTTTTGAATGACTGTATAACTTGTTCGTTCATTTTGTGTAGGTGTTCTCTAAACATCATCAAGGATACTACCTAGTAGTCTATGATACATTGCTTTTACGACGCATTTGGCTTGCCATAGTCCTGTGTATCATGTGTTTATTATTAGTACATCATCAGGGGGCATTTCATGAAGCAGTTTGGTCGGATATTTTTCTGACAAACTGTTACAAGCTACGGAAATCCTTGCATCTGATTGGCTGAGAGCAAATTTGTTCGAAACTTAACTTTATCGGACAAAAAGCTTCATGAAATGCCCCCCTGTAGTAGAAATGTACGGTACCCTCATTCGTAGTCTCACCGCCGCGGCTCGTGTACGTATTCGCGACTCGACTCGACTACTAGTATTACTTCAGACACGACCTAGCTAGCTAACGTTAGAGTTTACGCGTGAGGGTTTATTGTTTGCCTTTTAAATAAGCGATGGCGACAACCAAGTCGACGTTAGTATCAACACTTCCCGATACCCGATTTACTGAGTAATTCGAATTCACGTGAGTGATTGGAAAATAAGGACTCAAGGTATTTTAAATAGGCCTAACACTAAGGGTGATTTTGGTGAAATTTGGTTGTGCGGAATTAACTAAGTTTCGGTAAGTGCTCGAGAACCCGTCTAGCACCATTTCATTTTTGCTTGCAATATATCGAACGAGTCCACTAAGAAACTTACCTGGCTGACGCGGTTTGCCGGAATGATGAGTCGGTTAGGAGTATTTTGAGAAAAATAATAATAGTAGGAAAACCGACTTTTATTCCAGAAGGCTCCAGACTAACTCGGTCTCGGGAAAAATTCGACCCTACTTCAGACAACTCACATGCAGTAAGTGATCACCACATTCTACTGGCCACTGCATTAGATACCAAATGGGGCCTAACTGAATGGACAGGAAAGTGCGTGCTAACGTAATCCGGTACAAAACAAAACAAAAATGACAGCGCGCGGCCCTCAGTTGCTTTGGAGTTTTTGTTGTTGTTTATCAAGCTTGATAGGCACACTCTAATTTTGCATGCGCGCAAAAGAGGTTTTTTTTTTTCGTTGTAACAACTCGGACCATTACTGCGAGTAGCCAGAACATGAAGCGCTAGTTTACAGGCCGCTCCCATAGGACAACACTGTACAGTCAGAGGGACAACCATTACAACCATCATCCCGCCGTCAAAGCGAAGCCGAGTTATCCCCGAGTCCGAGTTTAGCCTGACCCCGTTCGGGTAAGTTCTGAGACTGAACCTTTTTGCTTAATATTTCGCATTTTCGTCGTTACCCATCGAATATCTTGTAATAACATCGTTATTCTGCCCATTTCCTAAGCATACGTTCACATTTGGGAGCGAAATTTGACAACTTTTGCAGGCGTACCAGAACTTTGTTTGGGTTTAAGGTTAGATATTTCGACATGGATACGAATGTAGGGCCTACAAACTACATTAGCGCCGATGAGTCTGAATTAAGGCCACCGCACACTACACGATCAGACTGGTCTTAAACCAAGCTGGGTCTTAAGACCAGTCGTACGACCGGACACCGCACACTACTGTATACGACCCGACTGTAAAGCGCGCGCAGTGCGCACTGCGTGAGCTTGCATTTTACTGCATTGTGAATGGCTGAAAGCCTACGACCAGTCGTAGAAATTCAACGTGTCAAATCTCTACGACTGGCGCTAAGACCCAGTCGTACGACTAGAAAATGGCAAGACTGTGACGTCACACTTCTAGTCTTAAAAGAAACCTGTACTGACATTTTCTACTTGTCAGATAATTCTAATCTACATTTTTTGATGCCTATACAACTGGAAAGAGAGGATTCTAAAACCCAGGATTTTATAAGCCTGTAATGATTTTTTGAAAAAAAAAAATGAAAACGAGCAAGCCAAGGAACGATCCACACAATTTGGCATACGTCACAGGTGCCAACCTCCGACTTTAGCAAAACGAACTAGAAAGGTTCTACACATGTCAATTTACTGATGAAATCTCACACGAAGTACTGCAAAAACTGTTATTTAGTAAAATTGCAATATGGAGCTGAAATAAACATGTTAAACAATATTTATTAATTCTTAAAAGGAATCTCTTCAAAAGCTTTTTATTTAGATCAAATTTGTGGGGAATATTCCAGATATGCAAAATGAAATTGGCATCATTGTCCGAACGTGCTGCCCATAGAAAACTGTGTGCAAAAAAAGTAACGTTGCACTATGCATTGATGATGAGCGGCAATGGTTCGACATCACAGTTCAAACTATCTAACGAAGATGAGGACTTAGTGATTCTTCAAATCCAAATCCAACTAGAAATGTCGCTAAGGCGACTGGTATGCCTCCGCCATAATGCATGATTCTCCTAATAGGTCTATAGTACATGTGGACAATGTGTGATTACATTTTCACAAAACTGGCAAAATATCAAAATGACAAGTTTGTCACAAATGTGTCAAAAGTTCACCTTCCTTGACCTAGGTTTAATTGGATGAATAGGACAGCATGTATTTGGGGATTTAAAGACTTAAACTTGACTTTGCCCATTCATAAGTTTATGCATTGTGTAATTTTCAAGGTATGGAGAAAAAGTGCAATTTCTGTATTGAAAAGTACATTGTTACCATTTTCATCTGGCCTTTGACCCTAAAATTCATAGGATAATCACTGTCCGGCAGAACATGCATAAATATGTAGAAAGTTTCAAGATAACTTGAGCCACTTCTGAGATATGGAGGAAAAAGTTAGTTCAGCACTTTCCCATGATCTTTGACCTTTTGGCCTTTGAGGCAAAAAAAAAAAAAAAAAAACGAAAAAAAAAAGTTTCCAGAGAATCTCTATTAGGTAATACATGCATTCACCAAGTGTTAAAAAAAAAATCCTGCTGGTATTGCATAAATATGAGGGAAATAGTAAAATGTTGAAGTGTTGCCCTTGAATTTTGACCCCTGACCTTTGACCCCATGAACCCTAAATTCTCTAGATAATCACTACCAGTCAGTACATGTATCAATAGCTACTATGTTCCATGAAGATACCTTGAACAATTTCCAAGTTACGGAGAAAAAAGTGAAGCTTTAATATTCTTACTTGACCTTTTGACCTTTGACTTTTGACCTCATGACCCCCAAACTTTCAAGGGAGAATCTTAATTGGGTAATACATGTATACACTAAGTTTTAAGAAAATATCTTCAGGCATTGCATAGATATGGAGGAAATAGCGAAATTTTACGTATTTGACCTTGACCTTTTGACCTTTGACCTTGAGCATGTGCACCCAAAAGTTGATAGGCACAACTTCACCCCCTTATACACACACATGCCAAGTTTCATTAGGATACCTCAAAAGGTTTTTTTAGTTACGCTGTCCACAAAATTCATTACGGACGGAAGGACGGACGGACGGAAGGACGGACGGACGGACGGACAACCCGAAAACATAATGCCTCCGGCACCACTACGTGGCGGAGGCATAAAAAATAGTCAACGGCAATCACGGTTTACGCCTAGTTAGAAGAAAACGGCACTCAGTACATATAGACTCTGACTAGTGAGCAGTCAAGGACCGAGAAGATTCTACTCGCCGCTCCGTCGACAGCTGTACGTGCACAGCGATAACAATAGGTACAGCGTAAACGTTTCGTATGCAATACATACCCCGAATGGCCCTAAGTGCTGCCAGAACTTGAAGAAAGTCCAGACGAAAGTCCAGACTCCAAGGTCTAGCGTTGCCGCTAGAGGCCCTTGTGCTGCAGGCCCTGTTGTTTCTGTGCTGAATTTTGCAGGTAAGGTATCTGCTTTATGGATTTTCAATGTTTTTGTGGTCGAGATAAATCTCATGGTGGTCGTATTAACACCAAGGACTAACTTAGATCTAGTTTTAGTAGGACCCATACCTCGGAAGAGTGGCCCGACCACGTACGTAGATACAAACAGTGCCACCGCTTCGCGATCCAAGCGCTGGTGTGGGCATAGTGCTAGAGTACTTCCGAATCCATGTAGATATCTCAAAATTCACCCAACCAAATTGCACCAAAATCACAAGAAGTATTTTATGACTCATGTCCACTTGCTCACACAAATTGGAACCAAATCGCAAGTTGAGAAGCGTAACTTAGCCGTAAGTGAAGTTGTCGACTTTCCTGTCGTCGCTATGCTCTGTACGACTAAACAAGAGTGATCGCGGCGTAGTATACTAGTAGTAGCCCTTCTTGCCTGCGCACGCACAGACTGAAGTTAGCCATCTAATATCGTGAGACAAATCTTTCAAGTAATCGGGAGCAAGAAATCAATTTATAAATTATTTGAGCTAAGTTGAATGAAAAATGAAGTTCGTAAATCACACAAATCGCTAAAATCATGACATTCTTAAATTTAGTTCCCGCGTAAATTCCCCGTTCGCACAGCACTAGTCGGCTAACTTCAGTTCTAGATTGTGCATATCGCGTTCATACCAAGATCTCTCGCGAAGTGTGAGGTTTTTTTTTAGTGACAACTTGAAATTCGGCGTCAATATTGATACTTCTCGATTACCGATTTCGTTCAAATATAATACGGTATTTTGAAATATGCTTAGAAGTATATTCTGTAATTTTGGTGCGATTTGGTTCCGCGAAATTTGAGACAGCTGCATGGATAGGACAGTACACAAGTGCCGCCTGCTAGCTAAATTGGGCCTGAGCGTCGTCATCCTGCTACTCGGCACGATTTAACGCACGCGTATGCGAGGGCTTGTAATCAGTGAAACATTTGGCACCTGTGACATCACGACATCCGGGCTCGTCAGCTCATTAGCATAATTCTCGCCCAAAAATTTCCATTTTCAACATGAAATTACGGACTAAATCGTTATGAAATTTTGACTCTGTTTGCACCGCTGGGTCTTTTAGAATTAAAAGAGCAACATATAAAAAAATAAAAAACCGGTACAATGCCCTTTTAAGGTCTTAAGACCGGTGAATCGGGGCAAAATCGTGTAGTGTGCGGCGGGCTTTAGTGAAGCAGGCTGTTGGCTTCACTATTATGATAAATTATGATCGTGGGCTTCACTCGGCCTAACGGTGTAGTGGGATTTGGTTTTGGGGGATGGTTGGTTCCCCTCCTATTCACTGTACTTCACGACCCTAACTAGACCCGGACTGCAACTTTAACCGGACTTGGGGTCACCTGACTCACACAGTCGACTGTAAATGCTACCTGTCAGGTGACAATTGACCCCCATCGACCTTGACTGATTGATGACTTGGACTGGAACTTCACGGATGGGAACTACACAAGCCTCATGAAAATCCCGTGAAATCAAGCGCATCAGGCCGATGGCGTAGTCGGTAAGTATTTTACGCTTTGAAGTGGACATAACTCCCACTTTATTGGCGTAGTCGGCGGGATTGCTGGCCTTTTTGCGCGAATTTTGCCGATTTTAATCAGCCGTATCGGCTGGGCTGCGAGGAAAGTCGCAGGGCAATGGCCGCGTAATACATTATGTGTTAATGTTCGCACATCTCGCGTTGCACTGTATTGGTTGTCGGTTCGCGGACCGGGTCGGCGCTGACTGCAGGGAGACGGGGATTGTCTCAGGGCGGTAGCGCTGAAAGGGGCGAGCGACCGGCGGGGAATCAAAAGTGAACGATTTTGTGCGAACTTGAATGTTGATTGTTGTTATTGTTCCGTTGTGTTTTGTGCGAGTGAGTGATTGGAACGATGCTTTAATTCTCGCTATCGCCAATGACGTAAAAAGTACCCGGATGTTGATTTAAGCGTCATTTACGGTGCATTATGGGATAGTCCGGTAGCAAAATCACTTCCGTTCGTACGCGCGTGATACGTGACTAATGCGATTTACACACACAACCGACTGTATTCTACGTGTACTTCCGGTTTTCTCGACTTGAATTACAGCTTTATTATGATTTGAAATTTCTCCATTCTTAAGAAATTGCTGTTACTACAACTATTGGTTGTTGCTGCGAAGCTGCCATGTGTTGTTCGCACGACAATAAATGAAAAAAATCTGCAGAAATAGGACCCTTACTGGCATGCGAGACGTGACGTGGCAGCGTGGGTGAAGTTTGCGGGTGACTCCACAGCGCAGTACGTGCACGCGCGACTTACTAGTAGTGGTAGTAGCACTAGGTACTAGTAGTAGACCTAGTACAGTGCCTACGTACATTGTACGTACGTGTACTTACTTGGAAGAAATTGCTTTGGAGACAGGATAAGTTCGAGATCACTGTTCGTTCCCGATTGTGTTCGCGACATTTCGACAGAGAACAAATAAAGAAAAAAGATGGGCATTCCATGACGATATACTGTATATCCAGGTGGGTGAATATTTTCCAGCATATTTTCAGCGTATGCAGAGATGACTGATCTGTATGGTGTGATGTACGCCGTACCGGTATGTGTTAGCTTATGCGCTGCGTGCAGTGAGTGGTGCATGCTAGCAAGAAAGGCCGGCCGCCGGCGGCGGGGACTACAGTGTACGAGTACGCATGACAGGCCTGGCCACTCGCTGGCATGGCTCGGGCAGTACAGCGGCCTACTGTACTAGTATCCGTGGTCGGCGCTGCGCTATAGGCATAGAGATATATACTAATTAGTATACATCTCTATGGCTATAGGTAAGGTACACGTACGCGCACGCTAGCGTTGTGCAAATTATGCCCCGCGCCGGAAGTGCCCTTGCTACCAAGTGCACTAAATCTTGACGAGAAAGCCACATCCGGGTACTTTTTACGTCATTGGCGATAGCGAGAATTGCGAACTCGTGTTAAAACTTAGGCCTACTGTTAGTTACCGTAGCCTTAGCTTGTCATGTTAGGTGTCACATTGTAATTGTATCATTTGTCAAATCGACGACTGTTATTAGTGTTAACGTTAGAGATAGATTGACGTTCTACATCTAATTGTTCAGTTAGTTAGACCGTCCTACTCTAGCTGGTCTTCGTTACTGTTAAATTCTAACTGTTACTTGTAATTTTGTAGACCTATAAACATTAACAAGTTAGATTTGTTTCTCTAGATCTAACGCAGGTTTGTTGAGTGTGTGTGTGAATACAGTCTGTGATTGTTATTTTATGTGACGTGCCCACTCAGCTAACGTCTGGGGAGCCGCTCGGGGTCGAAGAAAATGAAACAGAAACAAGAAAAAGAAAAACGAACAAAATAATGCACTTGTCAATGTAATGACTCACCCCACTACCCCCGGACATGGGTGCGTCATTTCCTCGTTTGGTCCGTCAAATTTGTGACCCAGGTGTTAGTCATTTTACCAGCTTTGTCCGTCAAATTTTTGACCGAGGGGTGCGTCAAAATCCCATCATTGTCGGTCAAAATTTTGACCGAGGGGTGCGTCATGGTACGTCACTTGGCTATGGAAAATAACACGCATTATTTTGAACCGAGGGGTGCGTCATGGTACGTTACTTGGCTATGGAAAACTGCACGCATTTTTGCACGCTACCGCACTGGATACACGTACCGCGAGTGAAATTACAGTGAGCGCTTTCCCGCGGCAAGTGAAAATCAAAGTCGGGAAGCGTTTTGGAATAAGAGGAAAAAATGCTTGCCAGAATCTGGCAAGCAAAGAATTTAAAGGCCACCCTTTCTCCTTACATTTTCCCTCCAACAAACCCATGAAATCATGCATACTCAGTCTCAAACCAGGGACTGTTCAGCGATGTAACAACTTAGTTCAATCTTTCCTGTCGAAACGGCAGCAGAAGAACTGCCTGCCGCATGCTATCTGCTCGCGGGCCAGCCCGACCAGCTGGCCAGACGCGCGCGCGACGCTGTTAGCTGTGCGAATCTCTACGTACCGCGACTAGGCTGTAGTTACGCAGTACTCGAGCGGGAATATGAATGCCGTGGCGTGGTGTGTACCAGTATGCATCCACCGCACTAGCAATGGCCGCGCACACACAGCGCATTCTGCACACATGTGATTGTCATGTACATGTAGTATGGATTGCATGCACAGAATACATACTACTGTTCGGAATATCGTAGCAGCAGCGTGATGTACGGTGAATGACAATACGGTGCTTACATGGTAAGGGAAACTTGCCGAAACTTTTACAAATTATGTGTACGAACCAAAAGAAAATGAAATTGCTTGAATAAAACGTATGCAAAAATCGTTTCAGTATTTACGGGGGTGCGTCAAATGTACCGAGGATGTCCGTCACAGAAGTGACCGAGGTGTGCGTCACTTTCAACGTGTTGTCCGTCAAAAAAGTGACTGTGGTGTTCGTCACTTGCAGCGTTATGTCCGTCAAAAAAGTGACTGTGGTGTCCGTCAAAAACCCCGTGTGGTCAGTCAAAAAATGACCATGACGCACCCATGTCCGGGGGTAGTGGGGTGCGTCATTACATTGACAAGTGCATAACAAGAACACCTTTGCCCGAGCGAGTCATAGTGTGAATCGATTGGTGTTCGGTTGCGTTATTTGCGTCTTGCTTGTGTTTGTCGGTGCTTTTGTATTGCTTTTAGCTTATTATCAGGAACGCTAGCCTACGTTAGGTCTATTAACTGTTCTGTAGTGTCAGCTTTTGCCGTAGTAGACCAGGACCTGCACTTGGTCTATCTTATACTTTTGAGTGCATACACACGCTACGCGCTAGCTAGCTATCTCCATCCGTAGCTAGCTTTCAGCTTACTAGTTTACTGCTAGTGTGTTTTATACAACACCTCAGAATGATGTCGAATTGTGATTGGCCAAGAACATGTCACATGACATTCAATAGAAAATACCTATCAAACTCATTGAGAGTGACAGCCATACAATAGGCCCTTCTTCTTCTTCTTCTGATTAAGTCTGCCTCCTTCAATAGACTGAAGATTCTTGCAGACTGGTGCTATTTACATTATAATACAATTTATTTACAGATATTTACAAGCACATAGAAAATTTGACGAAAATACTAGCCACTGTGATCAACCGTTAGACGGTTTCGAAATGATCCCACAGATGGCGCTGAAACAATTTCTGACGACAGGGAATTCCAGTTCCTTACAGTTCTTGGGAAGAACGAATGGCGATGCGATTCAGTTCTCGAATATGGTACCTGGTAGGAGTGTGGTTGCGAGGCTCTCGTTAACTGAGTAGCCTGTTTGATGATATAGTCCTGTGCTGAAAGAGGAGTGAGATTATTGTGTACTTTGTACATCATAATTAGACTGTCATTTTCTCTGCGCTGTTCCAGAGTGGTCCAATTAAGTTCTTGTAGCATTTTGGTGACACTCGAGGTGTTATGGTACCATGTAGCGATTTAAAGTGAATCGCGCAGCTCTTCTCTGGACCATTTCCACTTGGTGGATTAGGTTCTTGGTAGATGGGTCCCAAACTGTGGAAGCATACTCAACAATTGGTCGAACCAACGTTTTGTAAGCTGTGGCTTTAACATCAGATTTTATGCGAAGATTGCGTTTTAGAAATGCAAGCACGTTATTGGCTTTATTGACAGTATTGTTAATGTGTTGGGTCCACTTCAAATCAGAAGTGATGGTTACACCCAAGTACTTCACGGATTCAACAGATTCAAGAGGGGCGTTATTTAGATGATACACGTGTTGCACCTTACTTCTTTTCCTGGATATTGTCAAAACCTTACACTTATCTGTGTTCAAATCCATCATCCATTTTTTCGCCCAGTCACCAATTTTGTTTAGGTCCTCTTGAAGATTTTGCGTATGATGTTGATTGTCGATGGTCATGTAAGAAATTGCATCATCGGCAAAAAGGCGAACCTTTGACGCGAGACTATCAGGCAAGTCATTGATGTAAAGTAGAAAGAGGCAAGGCCCAAGAACCGACCCCTGAGGCACTCCAGATCCTATCGCTACTGAAGAAGATTTAATACCATCCAAAACAACCCTCTGACTTCTTCCATTGAGAAAACTTTGAATCCATTTCAGATTTTTCCCCCTGATACCATAGTAGTCCAGGGCCATAGTAGTCCAGGGCCATAGTAGTTCATAGTTGGCATGGGCCTATTGCACGGCTCGAAGGTATTATAGCACGGCTTCGCGGGGGGCTACTAATGCATGCATGGCCGCTCACAGAGAGTTCTGTGGCTCACACCCGTAGCAAAGCACCAGCAAACTACATTGTACAGTGTACGTGCTGACCGGCTGCGCTGCGCTGCCGGTAAGTCTCACAGACCAGGCGCGGCGGAGTACTGCAACGTTAACGTGTACGCGCAGTTACTTTATAGACTACAAGTGTACCTAGCTAGTTGCATGTATCGCGGCCTTTATACCTACTGCTGTGTTTTTACTTTTGACTCTGATCTGCTACGTAGACCACAGTGATCCCAAAATCAAGACTTCATTTCAAGTTGAGAAACCGTAATTTGATTATTTTTCTGTGTTTTTATACAAAATCATTTTCGGAAATAGACAAAGTCTAGACCTACTACTATCTACCGACATCTCAGATCGGCCTAACAGTCAGGCCTGACTCGATCTAACGTTAGCGTAGAATGGGTATAGACCCTGCTAGGCCATGGGGTGAGCTGGTTTTTTCGCTTGTTTCGTTCCGACAACTGCGGCACTAAAATTTCTCCACAGCTACGTGTAAACAAATAACCAAAAAGGCTACAGGAAAAAGTTCGACACAAACCCTCCTGCAGTATTTTGGTAATTTAGGGGGAAACAGTGAACTTTTTTGTCACTGAGGAGCTGAATATGTACACTTTGCCGTGTACGATATTCATTCGCGAACGATCATGTGATGTATGTTATCCAATCCGAATCGAGAATTATTGTTTACGAGTCAAAATGGCCGCCCCCTGTGAGCCTGTCGACGCGTCTACGTCGTCTGCTCAGCCGAAACTTATTAGACGTCTATGCGTTATTATGCATGTAACATCGATGAAGTTTGAAAATTTCACGGCTATGACAAACCTAAAATAGACGAAACCTATTTTGTGTGCCAAAGAGTGGATCAAATTGAGTGGGGGAGACCGTGAAATCGCAGACCAGAACGAAGTGATTCAGCTGCTCAGGGGGACTGACTGCAACCTACGTAGTAGGATAATTTACAGGTTAGTTTACGTGCGTACAGTCGAGTCGTAGCAGTCGACACTGCAGTGCAGTCTCACTCATAATGTTAATGACCATGATGACTACAAGTACAATTGTACAACGTTTAATAGCTATGTTATGAACGTTGCTTGTGTATGTTATAATGGGCGCTAATGCAGTGGCTTAGCCGTTAGCGTGTCTGTTACTTAGATAAATTATCTTGAATTTCACCTTGGCATGGCATAGCGCCGTTATAATGTCACCTAGATGTAATTTTACATGTTGTTCTATGTACAGCCCAGGTTAGGTTGATGTAGCTGATCGGTGATATTGTTTTGTAAAAGTCTTGACACAAAGGACTGGATTGAAAAAGGTCTAAACTGCATGTAAATTTATATTTTCATAATCATGGCCATGGAGTATTAATATTAAAAATCCATCCTGTTTCTCTCACCCCGAAATTGGCGAATCCTCCCTCAAAACACACATTTAGCATCTCATTAAATTAACTTATTAATATTTGATATAAATAGATCTAAAAGACCAACAATGACAATAACATCATTGCAACAATTAAACTCCCTAAAACATATGATTACCATTATGTTGTGCCAAACTATAAAGCAGTGGGTGGTGGTGATAGTGAAAGGCCAAGGATTACTAGTATTAATGATGATAAGGCAGTTGTATTCATAATTATGATAATTGATATTGCATGTGATCAGGTGCTGAAAGCTGTAGATGTAACTTGAAATCAGTAATTGCACTGCAAGTACAAGTTGAAGTAGTTGATGATGACAGTGATCATGAGGTGTTAACAAATGATTACCTGGCATAGTACTAGGGCCTGTGTATTGGTAATTACAAGATTCAAATATTGGCAGTCAATAGTCTACCGTACATTTAATGATATATTGAGTGTAATGTTCAACCCCTCCCTCTAGCATTTAGCCTTTTTTCCCCCTAACAAAATCCAACGGCTAATCATTGCTGTTCATTTCTCCATTGTATTAAATAGGATTCCATGAAACGTGCTACAAGAGGTTTGTAGATAGCAAACGCCTGAATCTCGCTAGGAAACGAAAGCTGAAGGAGGAGCCTGGTCCGTCAGCAGGAGCATCTGTTTCCTCCCCTAAGACGCTCACATCAAGATCAAGGTTTTCTTCTGGAAGCTCTTCAGGTTCTGCTGTGTTGCCTGTGAAATGCATCATTTGCAACAGAGTCAACCTGCTCATTACTTGCCAAGGGAAATAGGTTAATATTATGATTGATATTGAAGCATGAAAACATTGTCATGTTACTATAAGTTGTCCTTGATAAAATGGAGCAATATATAGGCCTATACACCACTGAAACATTCACACACATACTCAAAGAACTTCAGTGCAAAGTTCAGAAACAACAGAATGTACTGTATATGCACCAATGCTTTGGTCAATGTGATTGATATTCAAGAATTGACATCTTACCAAAGTTGTGCATGATAAAATGTCTTTGTAATACAGATTGCTTCCTGTATTTTGAGTGCCAATGTTTATGCAACATGTTTTGACTCCTTGCCTCAGTATGTGATTGTTCGCCCTTTAGCAAACATTTCTGCCCACTATTATGATTTGATTAGGGTTGAATTATTCTAAGAACAAAGATGTTTTCCTAAGTGTGTTTTTTTTTTCATAAAACTGAATGACTACGATTAAAATTTGTTTCTCCCACTCTGGGGAAAAAAAATATGTAACTATTATTAATACTGAAACAGAATGTTCATGTAGAAAGGTCAGTACAATGTAGGTGTGAGTACAAAATCAGTTTGCTAAAACTAATACACACCAGCCAAATGAAAATTGTGCATAAGTTGAGTCAGGTTTGCACAGATCCTCTGATATTGGATGTTAATTGCAATGTTATCATAATTTTTAATGCCAAACCTGTTTTATTCTCTCCAAGATTTTCAGGTACACATTGCCTCCAATGCAGAATCCAACAGTTTTCACTCATGAATGGGTAAACTATAATTTTGCCTTTATTTTATATATTGGCATGTTTCAAAACTTTTACACCCTTTCAAGGATATTTGGACCATGGAATGTTCCAGGAAATTTATTAAAACTAGAAAATTTGACTGATTATCATTTTGAGCTATCTTACATGAAAGGAGGTAGTGTCCCACCATGTTGTAACCTAATGATAGCAATGAAAACTTCAGGAAATTTTATGAAGATTAAATTTTCTAGTGCTAAAGTAATGTATAATATTTCATGAACAACGTGATTGCTATGTGATCTAAGTATATTAAAGCTTCTTAAGAAGAGGAAGAAGAAGAAAAGAAAAACATGTTTACTGATAAACAATATGATCTGTTTAATAGTAATGTCTCATGTGTGTAAATGAGTTTGTATGTGTGCGTGTGAGTGTACCGGTATATAATATGTCAGCGTTTTTATGCACCTGTGTATGTGTAATGCACTGATCAGTACATGTATTATATCATTGTGTGTGTTCATGTTTATGATAATCTTTTTTATGATGCTGATGTGATAAATGGCCAAGGCATGTAGAATAATATTTTAATACACTTGGGTATATTGAATCTTCATAACTATGTGTGTGCGTATGTGTGTGTGCATGTGAGGGTGTGTGTGTGTGTGTGTGTGTGTGTACAATAAGATTCTCCCACATGCACGCGGACACACACACAAACACACTGATTTTTTTTTCTTTCTTTTTTTGCCTTGAATGATTAGTCATTTGATTAATAACATGTCTTTGAACAGAATATAAGGCATTTGCCTTGACCTCTGACGGTCAGTCAGTGCTCTCTCTCATATGGTCTTGAACCACTTTGCTCTTGTCCTCCTTTGCATAGCCAGCATCAGGAAAAGCTGAAACATGAGATATAATGCAACTATTAAACCAAAACTTCACTTTTTTTTCTAGGTATATGGCTAAAAGCAGTGCTTTACAAATGTGTATATTTCAGCTTAGAAACACTATGGGAACTATACTGCGGCTAGCAGCCCCATACGCATAACTGCGGCCAGCAGCCCCATACGCATAGCGTCATGGGGCTGTGAACTGTAGCATACAGGATCATGACGGATATTTTATCGCGGACAAATATCAACTTAAAATCGGGAAAAAATCTTCAATTTGAAGACTTATTAATAAATTTGAAGTATTGATAACAGAGTTCGTGCAAGGTTTGCTTCTGCAAATAGTTCCTTTCTGTTCAAATTGATGACTAAATGTGACTCGGTCGAGAGGAAACTGGGAGAGCTACACTGAATTGACGGCCAGCGCATGCACACACAGACATCTAATATCCAGTCAATGGATACGAAATTTGTGCGCAGTGATGTGTGCGCCTGCGCTGACCGTCAATTCAGCGTAGCTCTCCCAGATTCCTCTCGACCTAGTCATATTAAGTCATCAAATCGAACAGAAAATGACTATATGTAGAACCAAACCTTGCACGAACCCTGTTGTCAATACTTCAACCTTACTTGTAAGTCTTCAAATTGAAGAATTTTTGTTCGATTTAAGGTTGACATTTGTCCGCGATACTTCCCTGTCATGATCCTTAATGCTACAATCCGCAGCCCCATTACGATATGTGTATTGGGCTGCTGGTCGCAGTTTATAAAATATGGATTTTCGCAAAAACTGCAGGATATTTCGAGGAGAACTTTTTACAGTATATTTAGGATGTACAAAACATCACATTTCCGCATTCAGAAAGTAGTGCCAGTGTTGCTGGAACGAAACCCATTTTCTAAGCCTCTTTTTCAGCTTCACCCCATGGCCTATGCGGAGTTTGTGATGCCTGTGACTGTGTGGTCGAATCATGACGAGTGTTTGAAAGCAGTACACAGGGTGGTTTACAATTTTCTGCCTAATTGTTACATTTATTTTTGGGCCTTCCTGAGTTGGCGGTCACTAAGTTTGTATTGTGATTGTGGACAAGGTGTTGTATAAAACGAATAATTTATGATTTTGTTCGTGCATTGGGGCACGTCTAATACCGCACGAGGCGCGAGATGAGCCACTGGTCTATTCAACGCGGCGCTACGCGCCTTGTTGAATAGACCAGTGGCTCATCTCGCGCCGCGCCTCGTGCGATATTCGTGCCCTATGCACTCACAACTCATAAACTAGAGATTGTAATTTGTCATCACTGACAAATTAAGGTGATCCGATCTTTTTTTTTAATCAATGATTCGAGTCCTGATACTGCAAAGTCTCAGCTACAACATATTAAAATCTGAGAGAAATTCACCGAAGCATAAGTAAGATAGTGCTCGATAAAGAGAGTCATGTCAATTTTCACATCTAAAAAATTCCCTCCCATAGAGATAACACGTCATAGCAAAGATAGAAAAAGAAGTACATATGACCTTTGACCCCACTTTGCACAGACAAGATGGCATCTGAGCAAAAAGTGGTTATTTTATGAAATGATCCCTGTAACATGGTCTTTACGTGTGCAAAATATGGGAAAGATAGGACATGTATTCACCAAGATACAGGATGAAACATCTATGACCTTTGACCCTAATTTACATACCCAAGATGGCGTCTGATCAAGTAGTTGTAATTTTATGAAATAATTTTCGTGACATGAACTAAACATGTGCAAAATATGAAGGTGATAGGGGCTGTTTTTCTTGAGTTATTGCAAAGAAAGTTGCAAAAAGAAAGAAATATTTCAATACATCGAAGATAAATTTTAATTTCAACCAAGTTTTTTAACGTGATCCCGACAACGTATGAAAAAACGAAGGGCACACTTACGATAGCCCTACATCTCAGCTACAACATATTAAAATCTTAGAGAAATTCACCGAAGCATAAGTGAGCTAGTGCTCGATAAAGATAGTCATGTCAATTTTCATTTCCATAAAAATTGCACTCCCATAGAGATTACACGTAAACTGGTTAAATTTGACAAGGTTACCTTCAATCCATTTTTTCGAGGTGATGTCGTCATCAAATCAAAATTGTTTAATTACGTTTATGAAAGAACATTTCATAAGCTACAACATATTGAAATTTGGGTGAAAATTGGCAAAGGATTAGTGAGATACGCTCGAGTAAACTTGAAATTTGATGACGTCATTTTGAAAATCTACTTTTTTTACTTTATTAAGAAATTTGATATCTTTTAATCATTTTATCAGCATAGCCAGCCCATGAAATGACATGTACAACTCATCACCTTTCAGAATATGTAAAGAAAATGGGGGGTCACCGTCCATCCTGACGAGTAAAATCCGATTTAAAATTGGCGGTTCTTTGGCATAGTTGCACTGTGTATCCCCATTGACGCACGCGCGGAATTTTGAATTTGACGGGCCCGTATGACGTCATATTGAATCGGATCGACTTGAAACTTGGTAGAAATATTCCTTGAAATTTCGGACATCCGATCCGTGTGAAAAAATTGAAAATTTCTATTTCATATTAGCTGTGCGTGCGTATATGTGCGCGCGCGTACGCGTCCGTCCAATTTTTTCAATTTTTCAAAAAATGCTCCAAATGGTCTGAAACGTGTGCAAAAAAAATTTGAGCTGGATTTGAGCATACAAATATTTCAACGCGCGCGTACGCGCGCGTTTTGAGATAAAAATGAATTTTGAGAATATGAGTAGAATGCGCTTGACTTGAAATATATGTGACGTAAATTTCATTGAAATATTCCATTCCATTAATGAGATATGCATGAAAATGTGTTTTCATATAATGACGTCATAGTGACGTCACGGTCGACTGATCACTATGATTTTACTTGCGCTGTCGTCTTTGCGACATGATACATATATGGTATAAGTCTGACATTGAGAGGCAATGCACTTTCTGAGCTAACCTCTGCACAACTTTTGTCCAGAAATAAAGAAAGAAAGAAAGAAAGAACTAGAGATTGTAATTTGTCATCACTGACAAATTAAGGTGATCCGATTTTTTTAATGAATTATTCGAGTCCTGATTGCAATAGGCATGACCATACAGGTTTCATCTGTGTTTAGAGACATTGGCCGTGTGATGTTTGGATTCTCATTTAGAAAAGGGAGTCATATCTGCCATCTGTGGTACCAAATTCTGTATACACTAGATAACAAAGATACAGCAACAAATACATATGACCTTTGACCCACTTTTACACTCCCAAGATGGCATCTGAGGAAAAAGTGTTTATTTTGTGAAATGATTTTTGCGACATCGTCTATACGTGTGCAAAATATGGGAAAGATAGTACAGGTATTCACCAAGATGCAGGATGAAACATATATGACCTTTCACCCTTATTTACATACCCAAGATGGCGTCTGATTAAGAAGTCGTTATTTTATGAAATAATGTAGGTGACATGAACTAAACATGTGCAAAATATGGTGGTGATAGAGCATGTTTTTCTTGTGGTTTTGCAAAGAAAGTTGTGCAAAGAAAGAAAAATTTCAATACATCGTTGATGAGCTTTAATTTCAACCAAGTATTTTGACGTGATACCGACATCGTGTGAAAAAACAAAGGGCACTTGTATGATAGCACAAAGTCTCAGCTACAACATATTAAAATCTAGGAGAAATTCACGGAAGCATAAGTAAGATAGTGCATGATAAAGATAGTCATGTCAATTTTCACATCTAGAAAAACTCCCTCCTATAGAGATAACACGTAATAGCGAAGATTGAGAAAGAAGTACATATGACCTTTGACCCCACTTTGCACACCCAAGATGGCATCTGAGCAATTAGTAGTTATTTTGTGAAATGATTCTTGTAACATGGTCTTTGCGTGTGCAAAATATGGGAAAGATAGGACATGTATTCACCAAGATACAGGATGAAAAATTTATGACCTTTGACCCTAATTTACATACCCAAGATGGTGTCCGATCAAGTAGTTGTTATTTTATGAAATAATGTACGTGACATGTATTAGACATGTGCAAAATATGGCACTGATAGCCATTGTTGTTGTTCATCTATTGCACAGAAAGTAGTAGAAAGAAAGAAAAATAAAGAAAAAACTAGAGATTGTAATTTGTCATTACTGACAAATTAAGGTGATCCGATTTTTTTTTTTCATCAATGATTCGAGTCCTGATCGCAATAGGCATGACCATACAGGTTTCGTCTGTTGTTAAAAACGTTGGCCGTGTGATGTTTGAATTCTCGTTTAGAAAAGGGAGTCATATCTGCCATCTTTGGTACCAAATTCCGTATACACTAGATAACGAAGATACAACAACAAATACATACGACCTTTGACCCACCTTTACACTCCCAAGATGGCATCTGAGGAAAAAGTGGTTATTTTGTGAAATGATTCTTGCGACATCGTCTATACGTGTGCAAAATATGGGAAAGATAGGACAGGTATTCGCCAAGATACAAGATGAAATATTTATGACCTTTGACCCTAATTTACATACCCAAGATGTTGTCCGATCAAGTAGTTGTTATTTTATGAAATAATGTACGTGACATGAACTAAACATGTGCAGAATATGGGGGTGATAGGGCGTGTTTTTCTTGAGTTATTGCAAAGAAAGTTGCAGAAAGAAAGAAATATCTCAATACATAGAAGATAAGCTTTAATTTCAACCAAGTTTTTTATCGTGATCCCGACATCGTATGAAAAACAAAATGAAATTTAACGATAGCGCAAAGTCTCAGCTACAACATATTAAAATCTGGGAGAAATTCACCGAAGGGTATGTGAGCTAGTGCTCGATAAAGACAATCATGTCAATTTTCACATTTAAAAAAATTCCCTCCCATAGAGATAACACGTCATAACGAAGAAACAAAAAGAAGTACATATGACCTTTGACCTCAATTTGCACAGACAACATGGCATCTGAGTAAAAAGTGGTTATTTTGTGAAATGATCCTTGTAACATGGTCTTTGCGTTTGCAAAATATGGGAAAGATAAGACATGTATTCACTAAGATACAGGATGAAACACTTATGACCTTTGACCCTAATTTACATACCCAAGATGGTGTCCGATCAAGTAGTTGTTATTTTATGAAATAATGTACGTGACATGAACTAAACATGTGCAAAATATAGAAGTGATAGGGCGTGTTTTTCTTGAGTTATTGCAAAGAAAGTTGCAGAAAGAAAGAAATATCTCAATACATCGAAGATAAGCCTGAATTTCAACCAAAATTTTTGACGTGATCCCGACATCGTATGAAAAAACGAAGGGCACACTTACGGTAGCGTAAAGTCTCAGCTACAACATATCAAAATCTGGGAGAAATTTACTGAAGGGTAAGTGAGCTAGTGCTCGATAAAGATAGTCATGTCAATTTTCATTTCCAGAAAAACTGCACTCCCATAGAGATAACACGTAAACTGGTCAAATTTGACAAGGTTACTTTCAATCCATTTTTACGAGGTGATACCGTTATTCAATCAAAATTTTGTAATTTTATGTTTGAAAGAACATTAAATAAGCTACAACATACTGAAATCTGGGTGAAAATTGACAAAGGACTAGTGAGATACGCTCGAATGAACTTGAAATTTGATGACGTCATTTTGAAAATTTACTTTTTTTACTTTATTAAGAAATTTGATATCTTTTAATCATTTTGTCAGCATTGCCACCCCATGAAATGACATGTACAACTCATCAGGTTTTAAAATATGTAAAGAAAATGGGGGGTCACCGTCCATCCTGACGAGTAAAATCGAATTTAAAATTAGCAGTTTTTTGGCATAGTTGCACTGTATATCGCCATTGACGCGCGCGCAGAATTTCAACTTTGACGGGCCCGTATGACGTCATATTGGGTCGCATTGATTTGAAACTTGGTATAAATATTCCTTAACATTTCAGACATCCGATCAAAGTGAAAAAACTGGAAATTTCAGTTGCACATGAGCTGTGCGTGCGTATATGCGCGCGCGCGTACGCGTCCGTCCGATTTTTTCAATTTTTCAAAAAATGCTCTAAATGGTCTGAAACGTGTGCAAAAAAATTTTGAGCTCGATTGGAGCATACAAATATTTCAACGCGCGCGTACGCGCACGTTTTAAGAGAAAATATGAATTTTGAGAACATGAGTAGAATGCGCATAATTTGAAATATATGTGACGTAAATTTCATTGAAAAATTTCATTCCATTAATGAGATATGATTGAGAATGTGTTTTCATATAATGACGTCATAGTGACGTCACGGTCGACTGATCACAATGATACATTAGATTTTTCGTCTTTGGGACATGATGCATACATGGTATAATTTTGAAATTGATAGGCAGCGGACTTTCTGAGCTAACCTCTGCACAACTTTTGCGGAGAAATAAAGAAACAAAGAAGAAGAAAGAATCCGTACAGATACAGAAGGTGATCCGAAGGATACTCGGATCACCTAACTAGAACCGGAATTTGTCAACACTGACAAATTAGGTGATCCGATCTCTTCGAAAATCAATGATTTGAGTCCTGATCCAAATATTCATGACCATACAGGTTTCATCTGTGTTGACGGAACATTGGCCGTGTGATGTTTGGATTCTCATTTAGAAAAGGGAGTGAGACCTGCCATCTTTGGTACCGAATTCCGTATACACTAATGGAAATACAGAATGCAGTATATTTGACCTTTGACCGCACTTTGCACACCCAAGATGGCGTCTAAGCAAAAAGTGATTATTTCATGAAATGATTCTTGTAACATGGTCTTTGCGTGTGCAAAATATGGGAAAGATAGGACATGTATTCACCAAGATACAGGATGAAACATTTATGACCTTTGACCCTAATTTACATAACCAAGATGGTGTCCGATCAAGTAGTTGTTATTTTATGAAATAATGTACGTGACATGTACTAAACATGTGCAAAATATGGGATTGATAGCCATTGTTGTTGTTCATCTATTGCACAGAAAGTAGTAGAAAGAAAGAAAAATAAAGAAAAAATTATGTTATTTTATAGAAATTTGAAGGAGAAGCATAAAAAAGCAGAAAAAGATAAAGTAAGGAAAGGGAGATTAAGATTAACTAAAGAAAAAGAAGAAAAAAAGTGTTAAAAAAATTTTAAAAAATATATTGGCAGGAGTGAGCCTCGAACCAGGGACCTTAGGATTACGAGTTGGATGCGCTACGCAATGACCTATTTCATTCTCCATAGGCCCTGTGTATTAAGCAAAATGACGCTGCATCGAAGCCTCGTGCCATTTTCAACCAAGTTTTTCGACGTGATGCCGACATCGTATGAAAAAATGGAGGGCACATTCACGATAGCCCAAAGTCTCAGCTACAACATACTAAAATCTGGGAGAAATTCACCGAAGCATAAGTGAGCTAATGCTCGAAAAAGAGAGTCATGTCAATTTTCACTGCCAGAAAAACTGCTCTCCCATAGAGATAACATGTAAACTGGTCAAATTTGACAAGATGACTTTCAATCCATTTTTACGAGGTGATGCCGTCCTCCAATCAAAATGTTGTAATAATATTGATGAAAGATCATTTAATAAGCTACAACATACTGAAATCTGGGTGTAAATTGGCAAAGGATAAGTGAGATACGCTCGAGTGAACTTGAAATTTGATGACGTCATTTTGAAAATGTACTTTTTTTACTTTATCAAGAAATTTGATATCTTTTAATCATTTTGCCAGCATCGTCAACCCATGAAATACAATGTACAACTCACCAGCTTTTAGAATATGTAAGAAAAATGGGGGGTCACCGTCTATCCTGACGAGTAAAATCGGATTTAAAATTGGCGTTTTTTTGGCATAGTTGCACTGTATATCGCCATTGACGCGCGCGCGGAATTTCAACTTTGACGGGCCCGTATGACGTCATATTGAGTCGGATTGACTTGAAACTTGGTAGAAATATTCTTTGACATTTTAGGCATCCGGGAAGTGTAAAAAAACGGGAAATTTTCATTGCATATGAGCTGTGTGTGCGAATATATGCGCGCGCGTACGCGTCCGTCCAATTTTTTCAATTTTTCAAAAAATGCTCCAAATGGTCTGAAACGTGTGCAAAAAAAATGTGAGCTCGATTTGAGCATACAAATATTTCAACGCGCGCGTACGCGCACGTTTTAAGAGAAAATATGAATTTTGAGAATATGAGTAAAATGCGCATAACTTGAAATGTATGTGACGTAAATTTTATTGCAAAATTCTATTCCATTAATGAGATATGAATGAAAATGTGTTTTCATATAATGACGTCATAGTGACGTCACGGTCGACTGATCACTATGATTTTACTTGATCTGTCGTCTTTGGGACATGATACATATATGGTATGAGTTTGACATTGAAAGGCAGTGCACTTTCTGAGCTAACCGCTGCACAAATTTTGGTTAGAAATAAAGGAAAATAAAAAGAAGAACAAAGAATCAGTACAGATACAGAAGGTGATCCGAGAGGATACTCGGATCACCTAAAGAAAGAAAGAACTAGAGATTGTAATTTGTCATCACTGACAAATTAAGGTGATCCGATTTTTTTTTAATCAATGATTCGAGTCCTGATCGCAATAGGCATGACCATACAAGTTTCATCTGTGTTTAGAGACATTGGCCGTGTGATGTTTGCATTCTCATTTAGAAAAGGGAGTCATATCTGCCATCTTTGGTACCAAATTCTGTATACACTGAATAACGAAGATACAGCAATGAATACATATGACCTTTGACCCACCTTTGCACTCCCAAGATTGCATCTGATGAAATAGTGGTTATTTTGTGAAATGATTCTCGCGACATCGTCTATACGTGTGGAAAATATGGGAAAGATAGGACAGGTATTCACTAAGATACAAGATGAAACATTTATGACCTTTGACCCTAATTTACATACCCAAGATGTTGTCTGATCTAGTAGTTGTTATTTTATGAAATAATGTACGAGACATGAACTAAACATGTGCAAAATATGGGGGTGATAGGGCGTGTTTTTCTTGAGTTATTGCAAAGAGAGTTGCAGAAAGAAAGAAATATCTCAATACATAGAAGATAAGCTTTAATTTCAACCAATTTTTATCGTAATCCCGACATCGTATGAAAAAAACAAAGGAAATGAAACGATAGCGCAAAGTCTCAGCTACAACATATTAAAATCTGGGAGAAATTCACCGAAGGGTAAGTGAGCTAGTGCTCGATAAAGACAATCATGTCAATTTTCACATTAAAGAAAATTCCCTCCCATAGAGATAACACGTCATAACGAAGATACAAAAAGAAGTACATATGACTTTTGACCTCAATTTGCAACGACAAGATGGCATCTGAGTAAAAAGTGGTTATTTTGTGAAATGATCCTTGTAACATGGTCTTTGCGTGTGCAAAATATGGGAAAGATAGGACATGTATTCACTAAGATACAGGGTGAAACACTTATGACCTTTGACCCTACTTTACATACCCAAGATGGTGTCCGATCAAGTAGTTGTTATTTTATGAAATAATGTACGTGACATGAACTAAACATGTGCAAAATATAGAAGTGATAGAGGCCGTTTTTCTTGAGTTATTGCAAAGAAAGTTGCAGAAAGAAAGAAATATCTCAATACATCGAAGATAAGCCTGAATTTCAACCCAATTTTTTGACGTGATTCCGACATCGTATGAAAAAACAAAGGGCACACTTACGGTAGGGTAAAGTCTCAGCTACAACATATTAAAATCTGGGAGAAATTTACCGAAGCTTAAGTGAGCTAGTCCTCGATAAAGATAGTCATGTCAATTTTCATTTCCAGAAAAACTGCACTCCCATAGAGATAACACGTAAACTGGTCAAATTTGACAAGATTACTTTTAATCCATTTTTACGAGGTGATACCATTATCCAATCAAAATATTGTAAATTTATGTTTGAAAGAACATTAAATAAGCTACATCATACTGAAATCTGGGTGAAAATTGACAAAGGACTAGTGAGATACGCTCGAATAAACTTGAAATTTGATGACGTCATTTTGAAAATTTACTCTTTTTACTTTATTAAGAAATTTGATATCTTTTAATCATTTTGTCAGCATTGCCACCCCATGAAATGACATGTACAACTCATCAGCTTTCAAAATATGTACAGAAAATGGAGGGTCACCGTCCATCCTGACGAGTAAAATCGGATTTAAAATTGGCAGTTTTTTGGCATAGTTGTACTGTATATCGCCATTGACGCGCGCGCGGAATTTCAACTTTGACGGGCCCGTATGACCTCATATTGAGTCGGATTGACTTGAAACTTGCTAGAAATATTCCTTGACATTTCAGGCAGCCGATAAGTGTGAAAAAACGGGAAATTTCTATTGCACATGAGCTGTGCGTGCGTATATGCGCGCGCGCGTACGCGTCCGTCCAATTTTTTCAATTTTTCAAAAAATGCTCCAAATGGTCTGAAACGTGTGCAAAAAAAATTTGAGCTCGATTTGAGCATACAAATATTTCAACGCGCGCATACGCGCACGTTTTAAGATATAGATGAATTTTGAGAATGTGAGTAGAATGCGCTTGACTTGAACTATATGTGACGTAAATTTGATTGAAAAATTCCATTCCATTAATGAGATATGAATGAAAATGTGTTTTCATATAATGACGTCATAGTGACGTCACGGTCGACTGATCACAATGATTTTACAAGATTTGTCGTCTTTGGGTCACCATACATATATGGTATGAGTTTGACATTGATAGGCAATGCACTTTCTGAGCTAACCTCTGCACAACTTTTGTCCAGAAATAAAGAAAGAAAGAAAGAAAGAAAGAAAGAAAGAAAGAAAGAATCCGTACAGATACAATAGGTGATCCGAGAGGATTCTCGGATCACCTAACTAGAGATTGTAATTTGTCATCACTGACAAATTAAGGTGATCCGATTTTTTTTTTAATCAATGATTCGAGTCCTGATCGTAATAGGCATGACAATACAAGTTTCATCTGTGTTTAGAGACATTGGCCGTGTGAGGTTTGGATTCTCATTTAGAAAAGGGAGTCATATCTGCCATCTTTGGTACCAATTCTGTATACACTGAATAACGAAGATACAGCAACGAATACATATGACCTTTGACCCACCTTTACACTCCCAAGATGGCATCTGAGGAAAAAGTGGTTATTTTGTGAAATGATTCTTGCGACATCGTCTATATTCGTGTGCAAAATATGGCAAAGATAGGACAGGTATTCACCAAGATGCAAAATGCAAAGTCTTAGGTACAACATAAAATCTGGGAGAAATTCACCGAAGGGTAAGTGAGAGCTAGTGCTCGATAAAGAAAAGCATGTCGATTTTCACATTAAAAAAAATCCCTCCCATAGAGATAACACGTCATAACGAAAATACAGAAAGAAGTACATATGACCTTTGACCTCACTTTGCACACCCAAGATGGCGTCTGAGCAAAAAGTGGTTATTTTGTGAAATGATCCTTGTTACATGGTCTTTGTGTGTGCAAAATATGGGAAAGATAGGACATGTATTCACCAAGATACAGGATGAAACATTTATGACCTTTGACCCTAATTTACATACCCAAGATGGTGTCTGATCAAGTAGTTGTTATTTTATGAAATAATGTACGTGACATGAACTAAACATGTGCAAAATATGGGATGGATAGCCATTGTTGTTGTTCATCTATTGCACAGAAAGTAGTAGAAAGAAAGAAAAATAAAGAAAAACTAGAGATTGTAATTTGTCATTACTGACAAATTAAGGTGATCCGATTTTTTTTTCATCAATGATTCGAGTCCTGATCGCAATAGGCATGACCATACAGGTTTCGTCTGTTGTTAAAAACGTTGGCCGTGTGATGTTTGAATTCTCGTTTAGAAAAGGGAGTCATATCTGCCATCTTTGGTACCAAATTCCGTATACACTAGATAACGAAGATACAACAAATACATATGACCTTTGACCCACCTTTACACTCCCAAGATGGCATCTGAGGAAAAAGTGGTTATTTTGTGAAATGATTCTTGCGACATCGTCTATACGTGTGCAAAATATGGGAAAGATAGAACAGGTATTCGCCAAGATACAAGATGAAACATTTATGACCTTTGACTCTAATTTACATACCCAAGATGTTGTCCGATCAAGTAGTTGTTATTTTATGAAATAATGTACGTGACATGAACTAAACATGTGCAGAATATGGGGGTGATAGGGCGTGTTTTTCTTGAGTTATTGCAAAGAAAGTTGCAGAAAGAAAGAAATATCCCAATACATAGAAGATAAGCTTTAATTTCAACCAAGTTTTTTTATCGTGATCCCGACATCGTATGAAAAAACAAAATCAAAATTAACGATAGCGCAAAGTCTCAGCTACAACATATTAAAATCTGGGAGAAATTCACCGAAGGGTAAGTGAGCTAGTGCTCGATAAAGACAATCATGTCAATTTTCACATTTAAAAAAATTCCCTCCCATAGAGATAACACGTCATAACGAAGATACAAAAAGAAGTACATATGACCTTTGACCTCAATTTGCACAGACAAGATGGCATCTGAGTAAAAAGTGGTTATTTTGTGAAATGATCCTTGTAACATGGTCTTTGCGTTTGCAAAATATGGGAAAGATAGGACATGTATTCACTAAGATACAGGATAAAACACCTATGACCTTTGACCCTAATTTACATACCCAAGATGGTGTCCGATCAAGTAGTTGTTATTTTATGAAATAATGTACGTGACATGAACTAAACATGTGCAAAATATGGAAGTGATAGGGCGTGTTTTTCTTGAGTTATTGCAAAGAAAGTTGCAGAAAGAAAGAAATATCTCAATACATCGAAGATAAGCCTGAATTTCAACCAAAATTTTTGACGTGATCTCGACATCGTATGAAAAAACAAAGGGCACACTTACGGTAGCGTAAAGTCTCAGCTACAACATATCAAAATCTGGGAGAAATTTTCCGAAGGGTAAGTGAGCTAGTGCTCGATAAAGATAGTCATGTCAATTTTCATTTCCAGAAAAACTGCACTCCCATAGAGATAACACGTAAACTGGTCAAATTTGACAAGGTTACTTTTAATCCATTTTTACGAGGTGATACCGTTATCCAATCAAAATTTTGTAATTTCATGTTTGAAAGAGCATTAAATAAGCTACAACATACTGAAATCTGGGTGAAAATTAACAAAGGACTAGTGAGATACGCTCGAATGAACTTGAAATTTGATGACGTCATTTTGAAAATTTACTTTTTTTACTTTATTAAGAAATTTGCTATCTTTTAATCATTTTGTCAGCATTGCCACCCCATGAAATTACATGTACAACTCATCAGGTTTTAAAATATGTAAAGAAAATGGGGGGTCACCGTCCATCCTGACGAGTAAAATCGAATTTAAAATTAGCAGTTTTTTGGCATAGTTGCACTGTATATCGCCATTGACGCGCGCGCGGAATATCAACTTTGACGGGCCCGTATGACGTCATATTGAGTCGCATTGATTTGAAACTTGGTATAAATATTCCTTAACATTTCAGACATCCGATCAAAGTGTAAAAACTGGAAATTTCAATTGCACATGAGCTGTGCGTGCGTATATCCGCGCGCGCGTACGCGTCCGTCCGATTTTTTCAATTTTTCAAAAAATGCTCCAAATGGTCTGAAACGTGTGCAAAAAAATTTTGAGCTCGATTGGAGCATACAAATATTTCAACGCGCGCGTACGCGCACGTTTTAAGAGAAAATATGAATTTTGAGAACATGAGTAGAATGCGCATAATTTGAAATATATGTGACGTAAATTTCATTGAAAATTTTCATTCCATTAATGAGATATGATTGAGAATGTGTTTTCATATAATGACGTCATAGTGACGTCACGGTCGACTGATCACAATGATACATTAGATTTGTCGTCTTTGGGACATGATGCATACATGGTATGATTTTGAAATTGATAGGCAGCGGACTTTCTGAGCTAACCTCTGCACAACTTTTGCGGAGAAATAAAGAAAGAAAGAAGAAGAAAGAATCCGTACAGATACAGAAGGTGATCCGAAGGATACTCGGATCACCTAAAAATATGTTATTTTATAGAAATTTGAAGGAGAAGCATAAAAAAATCAGAAAAAGATAAAGTTAGGAAGGGAGATTAAGACTAACTAAAGAAAAAGAAGAAAAAAAGTGTTTAAAAAAATGAAAAAAAAATATTGGCAGGGGTGAGCCTCGAACCAGGGACCTTAGGATTACGAGTCGGATGCGCTATGCAATGACCTATTTCATGCTCCATAGGCCCTGTGTATTAAGCAAAATGACGCTGCATCGAAGCCACGTGCCATTTTCAACCAAGTTTTTCGACGTGATGCCGACGTCGTATGAAAAAATGAAGGGCACACTTACGATAGCCCAAAGTCTCAGCTACAACATACTAAAATCTGGGAAAAATTCACCGAAGCAAAAGTGAGCTAGTGCTCGAAAAAGAGAGTCATGTCAATTTTCACTGCCAGAAAAACTGCTCTCCCATAGAGATAACACGTAAACTGGTCAAATTCTACAAGGATACATTCAATCCATTTTTACGAGGCGATGACGTCATCCAATCAAAATGTTGTTTTTACATTAATGAAAGAACATTTCATAAGCTACAACATACTGAAATATGGGAGAAAATTGGCAGAGGATAAGTGAGATACGCTCGAGTAAACTTGTAATTTGATGACGTCATTTTGAAAATTTACTTTTTTTACTTTATTAAGAAATTTGATATCTTTTAATCATTTTGTCAGCATTGCCTACCCATGAAATGACATGTACAACTCATCAGCTTTCAATATATGTAAAGAAAATGGGGGGTCACCGTCCATCCTGACGAGTAAAATCGGATTTAAAATTGGCAGTTTTTTGGCATAGTTGCACTGTATATCGCCATTGACGCGCGCGCGGAATTTCAACTTTGACGGCCCCGTATGACGTCATATTGAGTCGGATTGACTTGAAACGTGGTATAAATATTCCTTGACATTTCAGACATGCGATCAAAGTGAAAAAACTGGAAATTTCAATTGCATATGAGCTGTGCGTGCGTATATGCGCGCGCGCGTACGCGTCCGTCCGATTTTTTCAATTTTTCAAAAAATGCTCCAAATGGTCTGAAACGTGTGCAAAAAAATTTTGAGCTCGATTGGAGCATACAAATATTTCAAAGCGCGCGTACGCGCACGTTTTAAGAGAAAATATGAATTTTGAGAACATGAGTAGAATGCGCATAACTTTAAATATATGTGACGTAAATTTCATTGAAAAATTCCATTTCATTAATGAGATATGATTGAGAATGTGTTTTCATATAATGACGTCATAGTGACGTCACGGTCGACTGATCACAATGATACATTAGATTTGCCGTCTTTGGGACATGATGCATACATGATATAATTTTGAAATTGACAGGCAGCGGACTTTCTGAGCTAACCTCTGCACAACTTTTGAGGAGAAATAAAGAAGAAGAAGAAAAACAAAGAATCCGTACAGATACAGAAGGTGATCCGAGAGGATACTCGGATCACCTAAAGAATCCGTACAGATACAATAGGTGATCCGAGAGGATTCTCGGATCACCTAATTATTCGTATACTACTATATACACCGTGTTGTAGCGCGGTTCGCCGTCGCTTACTACATCGTTATTCACGTATTCCCCTCGAATGCCGATGTTGGAGCGAGAAAATAGTAGTAATGATGTAATTACCCCTGGCGAATATGCAACGCGAGAGGGCCCACTCGCGCCAATTTCAAAAATAGCACGCGCTGCGCGTGATTTATAGAGGCAGCATGCATAACAGCACAGTAACAGTGTAACACGCGTTGCGTATGAGTAGCGCGCAGCGGCACTGTAAGAACTAGCAGACGACGTCGATCAGTCTCATCGATGACTCACTTTTCTACGTCATTGGGAATCCCAGAGTGGTTTCCAAACTCTTCTTTCAAATAAAATTACATCCACAATACATGCACTACCTACATAAGAAATCATCACATTCAAATCAACTTACAAAGTTGTACTTAACTTTTTGGCAAGCCGGCATTCAAAATTGGTCCCCGCCGGCGGCTACTCGATCTTATGTCCGGCGTTACACGAATACAAGCAGTGATACGATACAAAATCACAATTTTTTACCTCTTTGTGTTGTCATTTTGTGCTGTTTTGTGGGATTTTTTATGTATTGATCCATACTTCTTTGGAATTGTCAATGTTTTTGTGGTAAGTTTCATGTACTTCTGTTCATCTTATAATTTTTTGTGAACAGGTATCTATCGTTTTGTGTAGCCCTCTCTGTGTTGTCAGTGTGAGCAATTTGTGAGAATTTGTTGAGTTCTTAACGTGGAGGGCATGGATTACAGTATCACAAGCAGTGCCTTTCTTCACTGTGTAGATTCTGTGGGGAGAGGGTAATCAAGGAAGAGAGGGCCATGCCTACAAAGTAGCAAATTATGCAAACAAAATTCAGTCTAAACTGCAAATTGACATAGAGCAAGACTTACCTCACATCCACCCTGAATTCTATTGCACAAAATGCTACTGCCAGTTAATGACAGAAAATGAATACAAAGTACGGGCTCCAAAGAATGACTGGTGCGACCGGAAACGTAATGCCAATGGTGAATGTGCTACTTGTACACTTTTCCAGAGCTCGATGAAGCCTGGCAGGCCCCAAAAGAGGAAGTCTTGTTGTGGTCGCCCTTCCTCAAAGAAAGCAGTAGATCAAATGTCACATTTTTGTTCATTGTATGATTTGTCACTGCCACAGGAAAAATGCAAAGTTAAAGTGGATGGCTCATTTCAGTTAGATGGTTCAAACGATTTTCTTAAGTGTAACCTGTGTGACTGTGTTGTTACGTCTCCTGCTGAAACACCGTGCCATCATCTCTTCTGTGTCGACTGTTTGTCACCTATGTTCTCCAAAGTGTCTGTCAATTGTCCTGTCTGTAACATCAATGTTCACTACACACAAACATGCAAACCAGTCACATACATTTTCACAATTCTGGACAACCTACATCTTCAATGCACACAATGTCACACATCAATTCACCATGCCAAAGCATCTCATCACACATGCCATCAACATGATCACACATATCACAAATTGCCGGATTCATCACAAGCCATAAGCTACAGACAAAAGCAAGAGATTGCCACGGCATATCTGCAAGGGCAACTAAAGAAGTCAAAAGATGGCGTCTCTGCTACCTTCGGTGTACCTGGTCGTGGAAAGGTGTTTAAAGCAATATTTCTCATATTGATTTACATACAATTGTACTAATATGTATAGATCGAGGTCTAGAGTTCATTATCATACATGACATTCCTCCGTTCTAATAGGCCTAATGATATTAAAACCTACAAGACACCTAGTTTACTACAATAATCTGGGAGTTGGTCATTGATGTCTGACATCATCCTTTTACATGCATGACTAGAAGTACATATTGTATTTCCAGAGTACCTGGTACCGGTACTACATGCACATGTATTTTCAATCTGGCACATTAAAATCACCATGGAAGTGTATTAATACTTATGGGTAATGTGATACAATGTCTTGTTTAAGGGATTTAGTGTAGCACTAATGATCAGACCCGATATCCCCTCTCCCTCCAGAGCTGAATGATTGGATATGTGCATTTCAAAGAAATTTACGATGTTAGGAAAGTTCCACTATCAGCATGAGAAATATGGTAATTTCATATGATTTAAAGAAGAAAAATATATCCCCATATACACTATATGTGAGTGGGGGTGTAATAAATTTGTTAATAAAATGAAAATAGGCCTACAGCCCTACTCCCTTTACATTCTTATGTGATGCTCATTGCCTAAGCAAAAGGTATTACATTGTATTTGCAATTACCGTAATTATACATCTATACATTATTTTCTGAAACAACTGTAACCAGGTTGTCTTTTTGTCATGCTTGGGGAATGTTGTAAAAGTGGAATTTTATGGTGTTGAATTTGTTTTGTGCAACAAGAAACGAGCACGAAAATAAAATCACATAAATATATTTGCTTGCCATATGTTCCAGTAGTTCTTGATTCCACACCATTTAAGACACATGACAATTGTCTTACCCGGCCTTGAGCAAAATTAGTGGCGCAAAAATATCCACTTTTACAGTATAACATTTTAGTGGTCGAAAATATAATTTATTATGGCTTCCATGAACTTTATCATACCACCTAAATCATATCCTAAACAGCCAATCAAAACCACGAAAATCCCAGCAGCATCAGTATCCAGCAAGCAATGTTCACAGAAAACAATGCGCAGACGAACCGAGTTCATTAACCAGCTTCGAAGAGATCTTGCGAAAGATGAGGGGATGGACATTCAACAGCGAGATGAGTTACAACAAGCTGGCCTGCAGCACATCATCGGCACGGGAATAATGATCCCGACGGCGGACATTCTGGAACTCAAATCCTACTTCAATTTGAGTTGGCGAACTCTCAGGAGACCAAAAAGGTAAAACACAATATAAAACATGAAATCTTCACAAAAAAATATTACTTTTTGAACTGTAATTTATAAACAATTTTTTCCCCGATACAATGCTGAATAAACTATAGTCAACGTAGCTTAAGTCAGTCTCTCATGAGTCAAGTACTTGCCAAGGTCGAAGGTCTTTTCACGTCCATTTTTTCTCTATATTCTATTGATTTTAATCACTTATAAGTTGAATTTTCTCTTTTGAATAGGTCAAGCTACAATGTGTTTCCGCAGTCCAAATACATGTAACTTGAAGTTAGGCATTACTGACTGCAGGATGAGCGTTCGTTTTATCACAATCAATGGAAATTACCTTTACTTGATGAGACTTTCGCCTGCTGGCTCTGCAGGCTTCTTCAGATCGAGCGTTGTGAGAAGGACTTCCCACGAGCCGACGTAGCTGGCGCACGCCGATCTGAGAGAATGGGATCGTATATTGAGGAAAGTGAGTATTGTCGGAGGTCTCGGTTGAACGTTCTCCCTTGTTGTTTCCGAATGTGAATTGCTTCCCTTATCCAGCGTGAGGTTTTTCCAGAGTCTCTGGCTAGGATGGAACACTTCTTCAAGTTGATGTGGTGGTTTTCACTGGCCACATGGTCGCTGATGGCCGACTTGTGCATGTGGGAGGTGGATTCCTTCTTTTTCCCTCTTGTGTAGTAGGACGCACTAACTGTCTCTACCTCTAGTTTGTGTTCATTTTTCCTGGTGCCAAATTTTCTAGCTGTTTCTCCAATGTAGCTTCTTTCACAGTCACTACATGGAATCTGGTAAACTACCCCCGCTTGGTCATCGATGGATCGTTTGTCTTTTGGGGCCTGAATGCTGTGGAGATTTGGTATTTCTGGTAAATCCTTTGCAATGCATCCGAGGTACCCTTTACATATGGGATGGTTACCAATTTCCTCCTCTGATTGGTTGGTTTGGTCTGTGAGTTCTTCTTGGTTTCATTATCCCCCCTTTTCTCTTTAGCTTTCTTGAAGGACCAGCCAGGGTATCCACATTTCCTGAGAGAGGACTGGATGTAATCTTCCTCTGCCTTCAGGTCTGCTTCCTCCGTGACGATGCTGTGTGCTCTGTCCATAAGTGTACCTAAGACCCCTAATTTTTGATGGAGTGGATGGTGGGATTGGAAATTCAGGTATTGTCCCGTGTGTGTCTTTTTCCTGTAGACGACCATCTTGGTTGTGCTATCCGGTCTTTTTGTGATCTTGGTGTCCAGGAAAAGGACGGACAATACTCACTTTCTTCAATATATATACGATCACATTCTCTCAGATCGGCGTGCGCCAGCTACGTCGGCTCGTGGGAAGTCCTTCTCACAACGCTCGATCTGAAGAAGCCTGCAGAGCCAGCAGGCGAAAGTCTTATCAATAAAAGGTAATTTCCATTGATTGTGATAAAACGAACGCTCATCCAGTTGATTTTCCAATCAGATGAACCTTTTCAGCGAGATGACTGACTGCATGTTACAAAAAGGTGGGTCATTCCATGGGGTTGGGTCTTCTCTAGATTTTCATGTTGTGTAGGGAATAAAAGTCATATTCTGAAAAATTTATCAAATAATTGTCCGTGGTTTGCAGTTATTCTTCGAGAGAAATGTGTGAAGAATTATTTGATGAAAAAAAAAAAACAAGCCTGTGTACAAATGTATTTTGTCTATGACTGTTTCACTAATGATGTCCCATGTTTTTTTGTGGTTTATGTTGTGACATAAATATATGCCATTTTCATGGCAATGTAAAACAGGAATATACAACCTTTCAGCATTATGCCTATCATAATTAAGAGAGGCAAGGTGACTTCTACAAAGACTATAAGGCACATAAACATTTGTAACAAAATAAGAACACCAGAGCATCTTCAAGCAACCTCATACCTATGTTACAAACGATGTCCATGGCAATTTTTGTTGTAACATAGGTATAGCATGGTTTTACATACACTTCCAACCATAATATGATTAGAAACTTTATTTCTATAATGAGATTTATATTTCAGGAGTATTCTCATCCAAAAATTAGCATCAAAATCCTCCAAATAAACGAGAAAATACGGAACATATCACTGTACTTCAGTGCGATGTCCGGCCTCTTCGTGTAACGTAGGTAAGGAAAGACGCGTCTCGCGATAAAAAGAAGAGCTGCTAACTTCAGCAATCGTATTCATGTCACTGGCAGTCCTCCCCCAATGGCAGAAAAACTACTCACAGCCAATATACACCTACCTGGACAGCACAAGATCTGTTTTTATGCTGTTGTCCATGTAACGTAGGTACAGGAGTTTTAATGTTTCTGATGTCAATTGGTAAGCTTTTACGCTATTTTACAAAAATAATAACATTTGTCATATTCTGTAACTCTATTAGAGGAAAAAAACGACATCTAAACCTCTGAACTGGCCAAAAATACTGTGGACGATGATACTGTAGTCCCACATACTGAGATATTTGTTACAGGTTCATGTTCATAATTTTGATTGCCAAATTTTCCGTCCATGCCGGTCTCTGCAAAAGGAGCATATATTCCTCTCTTAGAAAACCATACAAAAGTGTATCAGTGTATCTTCACTGCAATATAAAATTGTTTTACCTCCCGATTATTGTGAATTTTTGGACCCTTTTGTCATTAGGTATCTACCAAGGTAGACGTGCTAGAGTTAGTATTAATCACTATATGTGACCCTGCACCTCAAAACAAACAAAAAGTCGCCAGACATGAATTTTTAGTTAAGACCATATTCTGAAAGAGCAGACTTTAAGCTGTAAAATGATGTATAATTCAAATCAAATGGACTCTCCTAACCTATCTAAATATTGGAAAGAAAGCACAAACTCAGGAAAAGTGTGAACTGAGAAAAGAGGCTTTGAAGTACAGTGTCTATTCAAGCGCTTAATCTTTACCAAACCGTGCTGGCTGTGCGATGAATGGGACAAAAAAAAAAAACAGGAAGTAAACCACCAGAGTAACAACAATGAAGAGATTATCAGATTAAACTGAAATTAAGCATGCCTCATTAACACATTCTGTCCATAGTTAATGCCAACTTTAAAAGCAGTAGCACCATCCTTTCAAAAGTTATTAGAGTTGAAAGTGAAGAGTGTGGACAAGGTTTTTCAGAAATGAAAAAGGGATTCTAAAGACACACCTAATCACACTATTCTACCAAAAATGTTCGAGATAAGCTGCTAAAAAACACACTTTCCTGCCCGTTTTATGATACCAAATTTTAGCATAATGTAAAAGAAGACCCGCTCTTTCAGAAAATATAAAAAAGTCAAGTTCGGCTAGGTTGACCCATTTCACTTATTTTCAGTCCTCACGCAAAATCAGTGTGTGCGACTTTATGTTCGTTTTGAGGTGCACGGTCACATATACTAGTTGGAAAACGTAGATGTCCAGACTGCATCTGAACTAGAGAAATAGAGTTTGCCTTATTTTGCTGGTGATATTGAGGGAACTAGGAGCTGTGAAATTCTTTCTCTTTAACAGATTTACTTCGAAAATGTCAATGTTTTCCTTCCAAGATTTCACTGACCTGTTAGATGCTCTGATGAAGTTGTTAACATTTCACAAGGATTCACCATTTCCATTCCATGTTCACCCACTGTGAAGTCTCAAAGCTAAAATGCCAGTGTCCTATTCAGTTTGGGTGGGTAGTGGGTAGGAAAGGCTTCAATAAGATTATGAACCCCAATCAAAATTGGACTATTATTGCTCTACACTATCATTCAAAAAGAGGGCGACAATTTCGATGGGGGATGAATATAAAATAGGGCCTAGTATTATTTTGGGAGTCTATTAAGGACCATAACCATAAACGTAACCCTGACCCTAGCCCTAACCTTAGCTAGGACACTGGGGGCAGCGACCTGCCCTTCCTACAGTGTAGCTTGCATCTGAAAACAAGTTTTTAGCATAGAGTATGAAAATGATATTTTCCTATGTTTTACATGCTATATTATAATTATTATTATTTACATCATTTTAAGCATAACCCATTTTTTTTTTCAATTTTGGTGGGAGGTACACATGGAACTCTAGCTAATGGGTATGCCAAGAGGTAGAAATGTAAGCAAAATTGTTAAAATTATTTAATTCCATTCATAAACACACAGATACATCAACAGGAATATATAGTCAACCCCGACAAAAATTTTCTTTTAATTTTTTTATTCTATTTCTCTTTACACCTTTTGTTCAGTTTTTTGATGAACCTGCCATGGCTCCTCCTCTACCACCGCTACGTGTTAAACTACATGAAAGAGTGAAAAGGACACATCCACAGCACTCCACAAACAGAGAGGAAGCCGACAAAGCAACACCCAAGAAGAGCGAATGTAACAAACTAGACAAGAAGAAAACTGCACAGAGGGAAAATGGACAGAAGAAAAACAAAAATCGAGGGCTAAATGGACATTGGACAAAAGAGCAGAAATTAATTTCAAACAAAGAACATGGAAAAGACAAGAAGACTTGTCTGATTTCTCTTTATTAGTTTTCTTAGTTAGTTGACAACTAGTTGATGATGTTGTTAGTGTATATTAGGTCAAATTGTGTAAAGCTTCACTTTCTTCTTCTTCTTCTGATTAAGTCTGCCTTCTTTCATATCAGAGTTACAAAGAATTGAAGTCTGTGTAACATAGGTATTGTTCCACAGGTGTGCAGTAGATATAATTCCAAAGAACTGTTACAATAGTGTTATTTGTGGGAACATACATAAAGTCTATATGTGTAGGTTTTAACATCTCACACCACAATAAAGGAAATCAGTTGATATGTCGTAGTGTACCTATGTTACAAAGACATACTGTCCGTGTAACATAGGTAGTACACCGTGGGCGAGGTTGTTGTCTGAAAACCCCTGATTATAACAATAAAATCATGTTTTTACTTGAATACCCATACAAATCACTTGCTTCAATTGTGGTGCTTTTAAGAATATTGTCATTGTATCACTCTTGATGAAAAAGTTAAACCTTTGATTGAAATTGTTAATGGTTTGTAGAAAAAAACATGTTAATAAAAGTGGCTTGCAGTTGACATCAGAACATACAATCTTACTGATAATGATCTCATGCGCCTGTTAAATAACATGTTGATGTGCTATGGACGAAAAAAACGTGGATGTGTTCATTGTTATCATTTCAGAACACAAAATGATGAAGGATGTCAACAAATGAAGTCCGTGTAACATAGGTATTTTGCCATACCTGTTTACCCATGCTGACTGAAAGTGTGCGAAGTGATAAACAGATTTCTAGTGGAATATGTTGAAGAATGGGAGTAACAAATCAGGGGGAAAAAGGAAATTTCAATTTACCCAACTTGAATTTTCAACTTGTATGTCACAATTTCAGTCCCAACCCCATGGAATTGCCCAGGTATAACAGAACACTTACAAATTTTATTGCTTCTTTGACATTTAACAAAAGAATAAATGACAGTATATTTAGGTTAAGGAGTAAAAGATTGTTCTAATTTGTAATTTACCAACAGATGGCTCAAAGCAAGAAATGTCTCCACTGGAGGAGAAGGGGGTGAAAGAGCCCTGGAAGATAAAGTGATAAGTGGCAACCTTCATGGGGACATACTGCCTCTTCAGGGAACGTGTGACTCTACCCTGGAACAGACACATCATACAACCTGGATGTTGCACTCAAGTCCTTTGCAACACAAGTTGAAGAGTTGACGAGGTCAACGTGGAGGTACGTAGATGAAGAACTTTTCTACAAAATAAGACATTATATATAGAAATGCATTACATTTCAAGAGACGTGATGTATTTTTGTTTTCATTATTCAACATCTGAGAACTTCAATTTAAAAATGAATTATCTCTTACTTTTGAACTCTGACATGGATTTGGCAGTCAGCCAGCAGAGTATTTGGTGCATATGCAATATCAATGTAATGGATCTCCTGGAAATAATATCAATTCCTTTAATCTTTTTTTTTTTTCTCTTTATATTTCAGAGGGGAGAAGATGAAGCTGTTCGTCTTTGGAGAATACGAATTCTTGACAAGAATGTATGGACTGACGGGTCCCAGTGGTAAGACATACATGTACAAATTTCTAGGTCATTTTAGAAAAGGGAAAGAATGAAACTGAATGTACATTTCCAATACTTATGAACTTAACTGGTCTGTGATTACAATGATCTACATCTGTCACATCAATAATATAACATTAAAAAAAAAATGTCATTGCAAGTTAGTTGGATAAGCAGCTGCATTGATTTAACCCCAAAGTGAAAGATACCCAAAATGTTTCAATTTGAGATTTTTTCATTGACCCTTGATTCCTGAACTCATCCAGGACGACATTGCTGCTTGTTCTGCAACATCACCAAGCAGGAAATGGCAACTCCACCCATGCAAAGAGCAGCCATTCATCCCCGCACACTCCAAAGTCTTCGTACTTCACTGGATCGATTCAAGGAATGTGGAATCCCGAAGGAAGCAAACAATGTTCGCCAGCCATTTTTCGAGATTCCAATTGACCATGTAAGCATTTCAGTTGTAGTTACCTCCATGATGGTTAATCAAAATAAGTCCAAAACTCTAATATTCATCATCCAAATGAAAGAAAGAAAAACAAGGAATTTCAATAAAATAATTACAATTCCAAAGCACAAGATATTACAGCATGAATAGTAGTCACATTCGTCATCAGTAGCCAGGATGTGACAAAAATAACATACCATTCATCAGGAAAACAGACCCGTTTCTGAATCTCACATGCAAAACATGTTTGACCCTGGCCAGACAGATCTGTATACTTGCCTTATATCACCATCCTGTCTGTTTTTAGGTTTGCCCCCCTGGCCTGCACATCTCCCTAGGGATCCACCTTAAGCATTTCGTCTCCCTATCCAAGGCATGCCACCTGCTCGATCTGAAGATAGCGCAGCAGCTTGCCAAAACGAAAGGTGAATTGGAAGCTGCACATCAATCGTTCACCAAGCAGGTGAAAAGGTTGGTGCTTCAGAGTAAAGGCAGATGAGCTACAACAGGAAGTACAAGACTTGATCTAACAACACACCATGATTGGGTTGCTCTCTCCCGAAAATGAGCCACCAGGAGTGATGCTTGACATGGCCGCTGACAAGAAGAAAGAGAAGATCCAAGTGGTTAGTCTCAATGTCTCATTTAGCCAATTACACAATTATTTTTTTTTAAAAGCTGATGTGAAATCATTCATTTTTTTTTAATGCTTTAATGACTAATAATCGCACACACATGTTTACCATTCTTTGTAGTAACTCACAGATTATGCTTTTGTGTCCACAGGAAAAGGAAATTTCCAAGCTGCCAGAGCTGCCTGCAGGCACTGGCCCGGTTTCGCAGCAACTGGAGCACGTTCTGCAAGCCATGAAGGTTTGCAGGTAAGCTTACTATGGAGGGACATTTGTGGGGAACCATGTTCACATCAGTCTCCAAGTGAGTGTTGAGTAAAACTAAATATGGTGAAAATTTAGAATAAACGCTCTTCTATCAGTAAACGTTATATGTTGTACATGCATTTATTCATTACTATAAAAACTAACACATTCAGAGGCCTCTTTACGGAAAAGTAATTTACTGCACAGTAAAAAAAAATAACTTCCATTATTCAGGCTTAAAAGATGAAATCAAGATGCACTACTACATTTGCATTACATATACTGTACATGTATTTTGTTTCTTCAATAGCCGCATAATGTTGATGCTATGACTGATTGTCTGGAGGAAGTCATCAATTCGACATGTACAGAGGATGAGCAACTCAAGGCAGAGGCAGGAGTGATAGCTGGCAGATATAACCAGCTTTTCCACTTACTTGGCGCCTGCCACAGGGGCATGAATCCCTTGACGATGCAGCCATTGCAAAGCTGGGTAAGATTATGAGGAAAAATTTGAATCATACAAATCAATGCATGCTCCCCCCCCAAAAAAAAACAAGCAAACAAAAAAACAAACAAAAACAAAAAACGAACAAAACAAAACCAACAAACAAACAAAAACAGAAACTGATCGATTTCATTAGATACAATACATCGCAAATGACATAAGTTGTAAAAAAAGAATTAAAATATATCATTACATGGTGATTCAATTCAAGATTCAAGAACAGAAATTATTTCAAACTTCTTAGTAGTGATGAAATTCAGAGGTAAAACAAAAAAAAAATATGAAGGGGAAAAAATCACTCTTTGATACAAGTTTCATTTATTACTTCCTACATGTGTCCAGATGAGAACATTCGAGACTACATAGCTTACTTTCGGCAGCATTTTCCGACTGAGACAGTGACCCCTAAACAACACATACTTGAAGACCACACCATTCCTTGGATGAAACAGTGGAGAGCATCATTCGGAATGATGGGCGAGCAAGGGAGAGAGTCGGTCCATTGCCAGGTGAATGGAATCATGAGAGATCTGCGGGGTTACAACGACAATTTGAAGCTCTACCTCCAGTCTGTCCGTGCTCAATGGATTAAGAGCAGTCCCCCTGTTTACAACCAACGAACACAGGAACTGCAATCGAAGAGAAAATAGATCGTCGTGAAAGTTATGAGCACATGACTACACTACAGAACTATGTATTCAAGCATATTCATGATTAATTTTGAGCAGTGACTTGCATGATGTGCAGAATGTGTCAAAAGAAGTGTGGTTTAGATGGGCAAGCAAGTGGCGTGTAGGTTCATCGCCATGTGAACAGAATCATGAGATCTCCAGGGCTACAACGATGCGAAGCTTAAACTTCAGTTTGTACATGCGCAGTTGGTCAAGAGTAGTCCTTGTTTACCACCAACGAACACAGTAACTGCAATTGAAAAGAAAATAAGTGGTCATGAAGTTGATATTTGAGCACAGGATTACACATGTGTACACTACAAAAGACTGCATTCAAACAAAATGCTACTTTTTAGCAGTGACTTGTATGCTGTGCAGAATACGTGTATGTCAACGAGAAACAGAAGTGTGGTTTAGACGGGCGAACATGTGGCAATTAGGTCAATTGCTACATGAACAGAATCAAGAGATCTCCGGGAATAAGACTGTGAGGCTTTATCTCCTGTCTGTATGTAAGCAGTAGTTTAAGAGTAGTCCCCCTGTAGAGTTTACTATCAATGAACACAGAACCTGCAATGAAAGAAAAAAAAATAGTCGTGGAAGTTCAGAGTACAAGGCCACACTACAGAATAATGCGTTCAAAATATTCAAAATGATTACCTTTTAGTAGTGACTTGCATGCTGTGCAAATATGTAAAAGAAAACTGAAGTATGGTTTTCAATGACTTTGCTAAATAAGTATACTAGTACATACACTGTTCATGTACTGTAGTTTTGCATTTAAGGAGTTTACACGAACCACAGACCTCTGGTCTTTATACTGTAAGCATTTGCCGATTGTGTGGGTGTTTCTGCTTCTAGCTGTTGGGACTTGCCTGAAGGATTGGGTTGGTTAACCAGCTTTGAAGGGCAACAGATCAACTCGACATCCACTTTTTCTGGGTCATGGGGATGAAGACCGCTGACTCTGAAACTGGCTTGCAAGTTTGATTTTGTAACTCTGTGTATGTAGGCATCTCCAATGAGTTGGCAAAGGTTGTTCTCCTGATTACATTGCCAGTGTGCTCTCTAAGGAAGCGACTGCATGAGGCATTGTAGTATGTCGTCAGGGGACTGAAAACCCCTACTTCCATAGGCCGGAGAAAATGGCTGGAGTGTGCCGGAAGTACGAAGAGGATGATGTTGTTTTCTCTGGCGTGTCTGAGGAGAGGTCGAGTCACATGGGACTTGTGACCATCGTAGATGAGAATGACATGTTCTGGTTTCCTCCTTGCATCCACGTAGGGAGTGACATGAGTCTTAACGAATTAAGACTCAAAGATCGTGGAGTTGCTCCAACCCGAGTCGCTCATTTCGATCCTCTTATCAAGCAAACCACCTTCACGACGGTTGTTCGTGACATTCTTCCCTTTAAAGATGATAAAAGGAGTTAGGCTATCACCTGCCGCATTGCCACATGTAATCAGGGTGGTCAAGGCAGACCTCTTCGAGGTGATGAACTGAGGTTGGCGAGAAACCTTTAGGGCGACGATTTTGATGGGCTTATGTTCGCAAGTGAAGCCGATTTCGTCATAGTACGTACATTCTGACTTGTCCACCAGACCATATTTTGTGAAACAGCATTGAGTTCTTCAAAGTATTTACGGAGCGACAGGTACATGTGTTGATCCAGTAGATCTCTGTACTCTTCCTCCTTTTCCTTTATGTCGTGGATGAGCTGCGCCATGGTGCTGCCTTGCTGCAGCGTCAAGATTTGGGAATGATGTCTCCCGAGGCAAGGTGGCAGCCTTCACATCAAGGGCATGACAGGTCTCCTCCAAACTCTTGTAGTGCTTTAAAAACACCCCAAGTGAGATGTGTAGGCCTGGCGGGCAAACCTGAATTTGGACAAGAAAATATATGTACAGCCGACTCTGCATAAGAGGACATTGCATTAGTTGATTAATTGCCTGACTTACACACATTTGCAAGCCGTATTCCTTTATTTTTTTTTTCATTTTTCCATTCTTCATAAGTCTTTTTTTTTTAACGTCAAAGTTACATGTCAGGTTGTGATGATTCAACAAGGGGCATGATGAGACCTTGTGGTTTTACAATTCGGATAGATGGCAAACGCCGCATAACCAAATTCATCCAGTTGAACGTCAGATGACGCTGATCAGGAGGTCTATGGTCCAGACGATGAAGATGATTGGAGAGTTTTGACGCAAGGTGAATTACCTGTATAAAATCGAGAAGAGTTGGAAAGAGTAGAGGAGAGATAAGCCTAAGTTCAATATATATATATATTCAATAGTTTATTCATTTCCATCATCACAAAGAAAAGAAAAGAAAAAGTTGACTTAATCCAAAGTGATATAATTTTTTTTTCATTTCTTTTTCATTTCTCTTACACTCATCTGATAAAGGATTTTTCAATACAATATAAAGTATATTATAAACGAATGATGTCGTAAAAAGGAAACAATGCACTTTGCCATGGCAACAAAAATAGTAAATAAACACAATGATGGAAAACAGTGTTCCACTAAAAAAAAAAAAAGTTGATTTGAATAAAAATAAATACACAATGCGATAACTGCGTACGTATGATAAATAAAAAAAAGAAATATATATTACATCAATTAACCACAGCCGCCCTTTTCATAAAATGAAAAAGCCTCTCTTTGTTTCCTCACACGCTTCTCTTGTTCGTGGGAATTTGATCACTTGTAAATGAAGTGGAAGTGTAGTGCCAAAATTAGGCTTGAAAATAGATTATTTACATGAATGATTGTCAGAATGAAGCATTTATCAATCTCAACATTTTCTTAGGCATTTGATTAATCAAAGAGATGTATACATTCTAAATGTTAAAGCTCTTCTCGTAATCAAATAAGCATTCATACTGTTTTGCATCTTTGAATGTGTTAAAAACGTAAACAGTCCGAATACATTGTACATTTGCTGCTTGACTCAATCATGTAGGTATGCTTTCATAATGTATAAACTCAATTGGATTTTTGCTTATAGTTCTAATGACTGTCGTTAATGATGAATATAATGCAAGTGGATATCATTCATACATTACATTAAATAACCAAACTAAGTAATGATACTCGATGTCCACATTGATCGTTTGCGGGGTCAGTTTTTAACGCAACAAACGTCATTATTATAAATGAGAAGTTTTTCGCGGAATTAGACAGACTTGTCGGTCAAGTTTAATTGATTAAGGTGGAGTTATAGCCCTTGGCCTTATTACGCCTAGAGCCTAGAGGCGATTAATTTGTCATGGGGGTTTTAGGGCGATACATTTGGGCGTAGTTGTAGAAAAAAAGTGCCATAACTAGCTCGAGCAGCTTTGATGTTGATGTCTACACTACATTTTTTTTAAAACTATATTTAGACTACATTGTAATGACACTTTAATACTATGGTACACATTAACACAACACTATCCTGCAAACACTGTCTAAATGTAGCTGTACTCTAGCGCAAGGCAAGCTTTAATCATTCATGCACGTAGTCGTACTAACGTTAGGTGCAGGCTAAGCTATCGTATAGCCTTTAGGCCTAGATCTAGTTATATTGATTAAATTATCAAAAAAAAAATCTGTAGATTCTCACTTGTGTTTTCCATCTTACACAGATTGCATCTGTTACCCGGCTCACGGTTGCTGAGTCCGTTGCCCTCGATATCCCGTGCATAGTGACAGTGGCATCTAGCACACCGCCAGTCGCATAGAAGTTCAATGTGGTGCAAACTTGCAGAAGAGGTGACAGTGCCTTGCTGCGGTTGGTGTCATGCTTAATTGTTTGTTCCAGCAATGACACCAACTCCATGAGACCCTCGTGTGAAAATCTAAAGTTCTTCCACAGATCTTCCGGACTCCAGTTCAGAGGATTGCTGCGGTCCCGGAAGACTCTTTCCCTTCTAATGGCCCTTCTTGCCGCTTGGTCGGGCAACATACCAATCGCTACAGCAGCCATCTTGCTTTCTTCTCTGACTACACTTAGAGTTAGTAGATGATGTGGATCAACGGTTAAAGTTACATTTGATTTGTGGAAGTTAGAGTGTATTTTGTAAATTTATCTGTTGATTTGGGAGGAAGTTGGAGTTGATGTCAACTCTGGGTGTCTTGATAAAACGGACTTCAAGTGGATTTAGAAGTTAATCATAGATTAAGTAGACTTGGAGTTGATATGAGAGGTTAATCATAGATTATCTTGACTTAGAGTTAAATTTATCTTTTGATAAAACGGGGCCCAGAGTATTCAAATGACTTTGATTACGCTGATTTCAAGCAATATAATAAACAGAAAAAAAAATCATCAAATCACGTTGGGACTATCAAATTATGGTAGGAATGTAGCTATAACAAGAGCTTCCAAAGGGTGGCAATTTCCGGAAAAATTACCTGTTAATCAAAAGTATTGTTATATGTAGGTGTTTCAATGAGATTCTAGCACGACTAGAAGTTCCACTGAGGTGCTAGTATGCACATGTTGCACACTTTATTTAACATGCAATCCAATAAATGTAAACGCAAAGGCTTACATAATCATCTGACCAATGCAATGATACTTTACATTAATTGGCGTACCATGGAAATTCAAGCTTGATTTTCTAGGCAAACTGTCCAACATAAATCTTAGTGAAACACCTCCTTGATCTTATTACACTGAGTACAGTAATATCAATGTCTCACTGTTTTCATACATATTGGTCCTGCTACTTGATAACAGAACGTAAAAAAAAAAAATGTTAAAGGTAAGTTTGCATAATTATATACCTTGGCTTGAAGTTCTCAACTTTGAAGGGAATGGACATACTGTAGAAGTTCGATAAAGCAGATATCAAAAATTCTGACGCCGTCATGAAAAAGACTTCCTTGCTGCCATCATATACTATTTCGTATTCCTCCTTCCATGCAGTAACTTTACCATTGTACCAGACCTCATTCCCCTCCTCCTCCCACTTGTGGGCAAATGTCTTGTTAATAACTTGGGCGGGGTCTCTCAAATTCCACAGAAAGTCATCATGGACATCCTCAAGCTCTGGACCACTGAAAAGGATATTCTTCAATTCCTCCAATGAACTTTTTCAGTGTTTCCCCATGTCCTAGCACAAAATCTTTTTCCTGAAATTAATTTGATTCCTTAAGATTCCAGTGGCTTTGATTTTAGACATGTTTTCAAGTAATTTACACTGATTTCGCTCTTCATATAGTCCATCCTGTAGTACATTTTCGATAAGTTCCTCTACCTTGTTCTGCTCCTTCTCTGCTTTTTCTGATAGCTTCCGTTGTTTGTCTCTTACCCGCTGTTAAAAACTTGCTTCTTGAAGCTCTCCTTTTTCACTTTATCCTTCTTCCACTCAGCTACTCTTTCCTTCACTGCCGAGTCAATCAATCGCTTCCTCCTCCCTTCACCTTGGCTCTTCAACCACATGGCTGTGTCGTTGCATTTAAACATAGCTTTTGATTCTAATTTACTGATAGAAATGCTTCTAGCATATTGAAGGTGTGAACCAACACGGGCAAAGTTCCTTTCCCCACTAATATTTGTGTTGGTGCATGAAGCAGCCTGTTCTCTAACTTCCACCGATGGCTCCCACAAGGCTCCGCCCGGTAGCTGTGACTGGAGCTGCCGTTTCATTACCTCTAGGGCTGCCGTAAGCATTGCTCTCATCGGTTCCTCCATCTGATGTCGTATGGACGGGATACCAATGACTAGAAGATGTCATCTCTCGTTGGGTCCTTGCTGAAGATGGTGTGCTGGTCAGTGAGCAGTTGGGATGGATTGCTTGCCCATCTCTCCAGCACTTGGAACGTAGAGAGGTACCTGGCATTCATGTCCAAGATTTTGGTCTCCTCTGCTGCGGCTTCGATCCATGGGCGGGTGACAAAATGTCCCGTTAGTCCAAGGCACCGGAGATGACAGATGTTTTTTTTTGTTTTTTTTTTTCACTCCAAGCATTGATGAACGCCCGCTGGAGGTCATTAGATGGTCTTGTCACAGTTTGAAGTACTCCACTATGGATGGCCCGATGTGAAACAGCAGCCCTGCTGAGAAAAAAAGGATGTCAAATCTGTTTCCCACCCATCTTGGTAGTACTTTTTGATTACCATGCCCTTTAAGAAATGAATGTTCTGAGGGCTGTCTGTGCACAGCTTTCACTGTTGAAGAGCTTGCTGCCAACCCGAATGAACGCTTGGACATTGCTTTCACAACCTTTGTTAAATGGCATTTTCTGGGACCTCTCATGTACATCATCCAGCTTTTATAAAGCCTTGTTGATTCCCTTGGCAATCGTATCAACAGGATGCATCGCGCAACGCAACTTATTCAAGTGGATATTTTTCTCTTCTTCTAGTTCGTTGTCTACAAGCATCATTTGTGATGCACCTATCGGTCATCGAGTTAGAATTCTTTTTTTTTTTTGACAAGATATCTGGGGAGATGGCATCGCATGCTTCTTCGATTGTCCGCACATACTCATCTGCACCTCCCCCGACCTGTTGGGAAACGCCCAGCAAGAAAGTTTTCTCTTTCGATGCTACTTCGACTTCAGACAGGTGACCAACCTGACCCTATGTTGTTCCATCATATTTAATGGCTAAATTTTCTTTATCTTGGAGTGCTTCCCGTACTTGAGCTTTATAGAATACTTTTATTTCTGATGCCATTCTATGTTGTGTGGATGTAGATGGAAGCCAACCTATTTCTCTACCATTGATCGCCTCACAATTCTGATGGCCTCACTGGTCCTATGCTCTGGAACACCGATGTCCTGTCATGGAGAGATAAACAAAACTAATTTTTGAAACTAATTTATGACCCTGATTTGAATATGGATACCATTAAAAGCACAAACACTGTGGTGTTCATGCGGCGTCTGGTAAAATCTTTGTTTTGTTACACATTTATAACCTTTACTTGGAAAAAGATGTAGAAATTAGTATGTAATTAATAAAAATGAAAAGAATGAAAGAAACAAAAAAAAAAAGTAATGATAAACGGTACAAAATTAAGATTTTAGAAAATTGTAGAAGAGCATGTATATACGAGAAATTTCAGAACTGATGAAAAAAATCAAATAATACATCTCCATGTAGAGAATATTTGGTGATTTCAAAAAGTGCATTTGAAATTATGCACAAGACTAAATTTGAAACGTAAATAATAAATCATATTTTCTATACTGAACTGAGTCCACTGGTCAAGGGGAGGATCTTCATTTGTAATTAAGAGAAAGTGCACCGAAATTATTAATCTTCATATCTTAAATAGGATGTTGCATTCATGAATTGGAGCTGTTTCAGTGGAATTTAAATCCAATGCCAATCACTTGTGCATCAAATTTGACAATGCATCACCTTTCCACAATCAAATTTGTTTCTTGAAAAGAAAAAATGTGTTGGCAATTTCAGATATTAAAGAGGATTTTTTTTTCATTTCTCAAAGCTCTATACCTCTTTGGCTTCACCTTTCATACATCAATGAATTCATGACCAAAAATAACACGAACATGTACATAAAATGATGCTTCGCGTACACTAGTGTTGAATTGTCTTCCTTCTTTCGTTGGAATCGGAGCAGTAAGCCTTTTAATTTCATGTTGAAGTGTTTCAATTGTTTCAAGAAGTTTTAGCACATCGGAATCCTGTTGCGGTGGCAAAGCTGATTTACATGTACCTGTTTGCGTCGTAGAGAACAATTTCCTCTGTAGACGGATATTCTTTTGTCTGTACTTTTCTGCTTTCCTCTCAGCATTTTCCCCTGCTTTTAGCTTTTTGGCTTTCGATGACACTAATTTGAACTGTTCTCTATAATGCTGCAGACTCTTCTTAGCTCTTTGAAACTTCCTTGGCAAGTCTCTACTCCCTCCCTTTCTAAGCTCAGATGCTAGTTCTCTAATACTCGACCTCTTGCTTTTGTTAGTTTTTTTTTTCGAAGCTCTTTGGTTGTGGCATCATGCTTTTTGTCATCTGCTCCAGCTTGTCTTTGTATTCCAACATATTTGAGTCAGAAATCTTCAAGAGTTGCTGACAATACAAACATGAATTTATCAAGGGCTTAGGAGCTGAATGGGTTGAGGAAGTAGGAATGGTTTTCCTTGGTTCCTGGCCTGCTGTTATTCTGTTTCATTGAATCTAGCTTGTCCCTGAGTCGCTCTATCTGTCGAACAACAGTGCGCTCATGTACATGCCAGATTTTGGCAACTGCAGGAGATTTTATTTCTCTGCGTTCAACATTTCTCCTTTCGTAAGACTGTTTCCTTCTTTGACAGTGGCCAGTAATTTCCCTGGGTTTGGTGCGATTCCTTCCATTGCCATTTTTCTGTCAAATAAAATCTATTCCACTTTCTCACAAACTCGTGTTAATTATTCAGTTGTTAATGAAAAAGTCATATTGGAAGTACTGAACGATAAACTGAAGCGAGAAAAAAAAAACACAAATAAAACTGAAAATAGAAGAAAGAGAAAGAAAAATAAACAAAAAACATACACATAAAGTATTTAACACAAAACAAAACAAAATACACACAAATGCAAGAACAGAAGTCACAAACATGAAACATTCAAACCATGAGCATAAATCTTTGGTTTCTTTCTTGGATTTGTTATTTTTATTGTAAGATAATGGGCCTGGTCAAGATCAGGAGCAAAGACAACCAGGACACAACCTCAGGGGCAGCTGAGGTGTTTACAGCTACGACAGCCAGAGTCTGATGTGACTTATGCTCTGGTGATATTATCTCTGTGGACTACAGAGTAATGGTCACCTAAGCATTTCTGGCAGACATGTCAGCTGGTAGTTCAGATCTTAGTTGTGCATCCATGATTTATTCCCAATGGTCTTGGATGAAAACACCTTCGAAAATCCTACAAAAAAAATGAAACAAAGAAAAACAGTGACAAAATTTTGTTCGAAACTTTTTACTTAAGATTCATTTGAGAGAAAAATTACTTTGAAGAGCTTTTAATGAGAAATCTCATATTTGAAATTGGCCTACAGTGCACTTCCATCCTATCAAACACGTTTATAATGAAAATCTGGTTACAATGAAGTAAAAACTTAGGCCTCAACAATATTCTCTCTGTTTGTTTTATTGTTTATTCGTTCAGATATAATAACATTTTGATATGTTATAGTAGAAAACTGCCGGTCACGAGGACTGGAGATATAATGGGAGTCCACAATTCCTATCTCTTTCTTGTCTTGGTTTTTAACTCAGGCTATCATACTGAATATTGCAAAGAAGATTTTGTTTGTTTTAACAAGCTACCCTTATAGCTACTGTAGTCATAATTCATTGATTTATAATCATACATACAGTCGAGCCAAGATAAGAACATGTTTTCAAGTACAGAATGAAACTACAATGTACTGCTCGTGTTTTAGTGGAACCTAATGATGGAAGTACCAGCAAGCCTTGTAAAGAAAAGTTATAGAAAAATACATACTTTATCAACCTGCATACTTACGGCAGTTATTTTTACATATTTGATCATACATATTTCCAATATTTATTGGAGTTATTGTGCAATAAAAATTTATCCATATCTATCTATACAAGTGCCCTATTTTGTGTTTTACATGTCCACCTGTCCTGAAGGTTGCTGTTGCACCGCCTCGAGAGCATTGTAGTTTTTCTCGCAGGAGAGCAATGCCCTTTTTTTTTTTTTTTTGTGGGGTGAGCTAGTGCAGTGCATGTAGTTGTGTTTGTGCATATGTGTGGTCGTGTGCAACTGGTTCTGGGTCTTGATGTTGGTGATTGTGTGCGTCGTAATATGTGATGGATCTATTGCATGTAATGCATGTTGACGATGTTGCATTGAGAGTGTCTTGGAAATATTGAGGCGCTGCCTTAAGTTCTTTGTAGTGAATTTCCCTAGAACAGACTGGACAGGTGATGTGAACTTTGGTGTCACAGGTATACAAATGACGAACAAAAGACAAACAAAACACATGTTCGCATGGCGTACAAACAGGAAACACACGAACAGAACTGCACACACAACAAGACAGATTAGCCAGTCCGTTACCCAACATGAAAGTTTGTTTTATTTTGTCTTCATTGACTTCAGTCACAGCACTAAAGCTTATTGCAATTGCATTCAGCGTTGCTTCATGACAGCTTGTCACCAAAGAGCAAACTACCTCACTGGAAGGCCAGATGCATCCCATCTACCTTGACGACAAGGACATAGCGGATTTAAAGGCAATGATGGGCATGTCCTGGACAAGACTCGGGAAGCTAAAAGAGTAGGCAGTAAAGATACATACATAATTATCACTGCAGACTTGAGTGGCTCCTCAGTGGAACTCTTAATTGCAAAATAACCCTTATTGTGTTGATGTTTCCTCTTGGGAGACTTGAAGATTTTAATTTCTTACATATGTGCAGATCAATTCCAGTAAAGCTAACACTTCCGTTTTCTTGTTAGACAAATGTACAATTCCCCTCTGATGCACAAAATTAAAGGTGGAACGTTGTTGATGAAGCCATTCATGCAATTCAGAACTAGACAACAATTTATAAAGTCCAGTCTACAGGCTTGATTGATGCCACACTACTTTTAAAGGTCATGGCTTTGTAGCTTGATACTAGAATGGATGTTGCTTCAAGGAAACTTTGGATGTTCTGTTTCTGTCAGCTGGCTGCTGCAGCGGGATGTGCACACCGCTGGTGAGAACGCCGTAAGTCTTCTACACAAGGAGATGACCCAATGCCATCTGAAGGCTTTTTATCTGCCCCTGCAAACATGGCAAAACACAAGCTGCATTGTTAAGATGGCACCCTTTGTCACAGTCAGAAGTCTTGAGGAGAAGGTGATGATCCTCCTGGAGGAATACGAGGAGTAAGTTTGACATAATGGTCATATAAACTCTTGAATACTTGTTGGCATATCCACAATATTTAGGCCATTTCGTTTTGACAATTTTTGAACATATTTCAAACAATAACCAAAGCTTTTCCATAGTGCCTTTTGAGTTTTCTTTGTTAAGTGATACATATTCTTTGACTTTGTAATTCTAATTGCAAGTCTAATTGGGCAGATTTTTTTTTTTTGATTGACTTTATGGTTAAAATGTGAGATAAATTATCGTTATCATACAGTAATTTTCTAACAAAGAATGGAACATACAAAATTGCAGCCGTAACAACTCTTAAGTAGTGAGAATCGAATTGTAATTTGGTATCAAGATAATCATCGTTTACATTAGTAAGTATTAATTCATCTCTAAGTCTCATGCATTTGAAAATTGAATTAAAACAAACTCATATACACCAATTTACAAAGAAAATTATATGATTAAAACAGGACACATAAGACAGGTAAAATAAAAATTAGACATTCAATAAATGAAAATGATAAATGCATACTGCACAAAATTTGACATTGCTTAAAACACACACACACACACACACACACACATACACAGACTGGACCAGGGGTGGCGCCACATAGGGCACGTACCCACCTTTGTGCGCAACTCCGGACACAGCGTGCGCGGTACCATCTTGTCTCTCTGTTCAGCTGTGCGCTCTGAAAACGAGTGGGGGTGCTGATCACTTTCGGCCGATTTGATTTATCGCACTTCTGTTACTACGGTAAAAGATCGAGACCTACGTTTCGGCGGCAATTTTGAAATAATCTCAAGGTCACATTGTCCCAAAATGTGGATATATGAAAAATGAAAGAGCCCTCATCGTCATTTGTCATACAGATAATGGTGACAATATGAAATTACGTTAACCAAGCCCTCTTCTCTAACTGCCTCAACGCATCGCCAAACACAGTCAGTTCCATGCATGTCGATGAAAAAATCTCAAATTGAAACATTTTGGGTATCTTTCACTTTAGGGTTAAATCAATGCAGCTGCTTATCCAACTATCATGCAATGACATTTTTTTTTTTGTTATGTTATATGATTATTGATGTGACAGATGTGGATCATTGTAATCACAGATCAGTTAAGTGCATAAGTATTGGAAATGTACATTCAGTTTCATTCTTTCCCTTCTCTAAAATGACCTAGAAATTTGTACATGTATGTCTTACCACTGGGACCCGTCAGTCCATACATTCTTGTCAAGAATTCGTAATCTCCAAAGACGAACAGCTTCATCTTCTTCCCTCTGAAATATAAAGAGAAAAAAAAGATTAAAGGAATTGATATTATTTCCAAGAGATCCATTACATTGATATTGCATATGCACCAAATACTCTGCTGGCTGACTGCCAAATCCATGTCAGAGTTCAAAAGTAAGAGATAATTCATTTTTAAATTGAAGTTCTCAGATGTTGAATAATGAAAAAAAAAATACATCGCGTCTCTTGAAATGTAATGCATTTCTATATATAATGTCTTATTTTGTAGAAAAGTTCTTCATCTATGTACCTCCACGTTGACCTCGTCAACTCTTCAACTTGTGTTGTAAAGGACTTGAGTGCAACATCCAGGTTGTATGATGTGTCTGTTCCAGGGTAGAGGAGAACGATGCTTGTGTTGGACAGGCTGTTGGGTCTCTCGAGGTTGGCGAGCTGGATCATCATTTTGAAAGTTCCTCCTCCCTTATCACCCCCTAGTTTCAAACACACCTCATCATTTGGAATGCTCCCCTTGTGCCAGGTCAATTTTATCAAGACTGTACATTGAGATATAAGATGAATGTGTTAGATATGGAAATAGAGCAATCATTTTCATTTTCATTTCAATTCCTTCTTTCAAATAGAAGCTATGTAGAGGAACATTGCCTTGCTGTATTTACCTATTGATTTCTTCACTGAAATTCTCCCCGAGAGTGAGATTTTGAGGAACTCCCGAGCAAGCTACCAAATGTGGATTGTTACGAATGAATTACTTTTTCTTTTCTTGTAACTGATATATGAGCCATCACTACCTAACATTACAGAGTGAATCATAATGTTCATGAAATGATTATGGTTCAATGAAGCACTCACTCATCATACTGTTCCAGCAAGTCAAACACGAGAGTTTGTAGGTTGGAAACTTGGATCAGTGGGGCTTCCTGTATCAGCGATGATTTGGTGATGTCACACGTTCCCTGAAGAGGCAGTATGTCCCCATGAAGGTTGCCACTTATCACTCTATCTTCCAGGGCTCTTACACCCCCTTCTCCTCCAGTGGAGACATTTCTTGCTTTGAGCCATCTGTTGGTAAATTACAAATTACAACAATCTTTTACTCCTTAACCTAAATAAACTGTCAGTTATTCTTTTGTTAAAATTTAACAAACATTTAATGTCATATAAGCAATAAAATTTGTAAGTGTTCTGTTATACATGTACCTTTTTGTAACATGCAGTCAGTCATCTCGCTGAAAAAGTTCATCTGATTGGAAAATCAACTGGATGAGCATTCGTTTTATCACAATCAATGGAAATTACCTTTACTTGATAAGACTTTCGCCTGCTGGCTCTGCAGGCTTCTTCAGATCGAGCGTAGTGAGAAGGACTTCCCACGAGCCGACGTAGCTGGCGCACGCCGATCTGAGAGAATGGGATCATATATTGAGGAAAGTGAGTATAGTCCGTCCTTTTCCTGGACACCAAGATCACAAAAAAGACCGGATGCCAAGGAATTCATGAGAATAGGCTGTTTCCATGACACTTGCCGGGTAATATAGAAAAACTTTTATTTAGCTGATATTTAGACCTAAAAATTAGAGAAAAAAATAATGATGATATAAATCGCATATTTTGTAAATTGTAAGGTCTTTTTGTCAAAATGATTTATTTTTTTCACTTGTAAGATGTATTTAGATCATTCAGTATTTGTACCAGCCACATCAGACTTCCATCATTCTTAAAGAGGACGTGGTTTGGGGTTAATGATTAACAAAATTCAACCCATGCAAATATAATCATATGATTAACTGGCAGGGGACGAACATAGAGCGCGTGTGCGCATGCGCGAAAATACATCGGCGAAGGGCCGCTAAGATTGTAGCGGACACATAAATGTATAGAATGTGTTTGGCATTCATGACAGCATTACTTTTGAAAGAAAATGATATCTACCCCTGTCAAAACCATAATAAATATGCACCGAGCGAGAGACCAAAAGTTGAGCACCGCATGCACTCAGTGCCGTATATTAAGAGAGTCTGGCCAACTCGGTTTTCGGCTTATGTGTTTTGAAGCCTGTGATTGGTCAAAAGCTGGTCCCGTGATCTACAGGCGCCATGTCGTTACCAAAGTCAATCACGCGGGCGTGAGCAGAGTTCATACGCAGTGCCCATTGTTGAACATGCGCAGCTACGCGTTAATATTGCTTGACTTTTATTTGGGACATCCCCAATATCAGTCACGGTGCACAGTGTCCTTACGTTGTCTATTCTATTGAGGTATACGAAAGATATTTTTGATATCTTCCTGCGATAAACTGAAAATTCGTCATGCCTTTCCTGCGCAGCATGGCGTTGCGCTAACCGACCTGGCTCAAGTGTAATGATGCACCGCTTTCCGACAGATCCAAAACGAAGGAAAGAAGTGGGAAATTAGAGTGTGACGAGAAAACTATTTGATTTTTTTTTCTTTGGATTCCTCGAGGTGTCTTTCAGACTATCCCAGTTTTGATTCACATTAAGATTGTATGTCACCGCTATAACGTACGAAGTGTCGCCTGAGGCATTTTTCCTTCATTCGTAATCAATTTTGTTGAAACCGTTGGCCATGAAACTTGACATGATTGTGTGCAAGTGGGAGTGGACGAAGTTTTTTTTTTTTTTTTTAGCATACAATAACATTTGTGTAAACATGCTCAAAGTGAACGGTCAAAATCATAATGGTTAAAATCTCAAAATACTGCCATTTCCCCCATATCTGTACACAATTTCTGAAGGTGAGTACATGTATTTCCAGACGAAACTTACTGCCCGACCGTGATTCTCTTGTGATTTTTGTTGTTTTTGTTGTTGTTGGGGGGGGGGGGGTGTTGGGGTTGGGGTTGGGGGTCATCATGGGAGGTGGCAAAGGTCAAGGATCGATGTCAGGTAAAATGTTAAAATTCTACTATCATTGTTGAAATATTATTACCCAGTTCATCCATACCTTGGAGATTATACCCAATGCACAAACCAAACGCGGTATTTGCATGCCACCATTACTACACAATGACGCATATAGGGAAAGATTTTGGCCATGATGGTCAAAGGTCAAGTGAAAATACTAAAATGACAGTAATTTCCGCAGATTTGTAAAATAACCGCTTAAAGTATTGCCATGAAACTTACGAGTAAAAAATGCTCAAATTCCTTAATACTTCTCTTTTAAATAAAACTCATCCATTTACACCTAGTTCAAGGAAAGTAAACGCTCGATGCATTAAATTTTGTGACAAATTTTTCTGCCAATAATATGTGAAACTGTCGTGTAACATTATCAAGGCGTACTCTACATCTGCTAAGAACAATGTAATATGGCGGAGGTATACCGGTCGCATTTGGACATTTTCATTTTTTTAAACTCATTTCATATCCATTCAATGGTCCTGATCATAGTTTATATTGGGTACGGATGTCACTGAGGATATCCCTCATGATTATTATGTTATCCAGGTACTTGTACTTGTTCAATTGTTCAATTACAGGTCTTTTATTGAAATTATTTTTAAACAATTTGAGATCATTTTACATACCATTATGCACTTGCCGATGACGTTTCATGTTGTATATATATATAGGTGTATTCCTCTTGAATTAGGGCCTACTTATACTAGTAGGCCTTCATGTCAGTTTATGGTTCTAAATAGGATGCTGATTGATGGTTATTTATGTGCGAATTAAAACAGTAAAACTGTGAAATTCGTCTATCGTCTGTGCATAGTACAGCTAGAATTGTAAATATATATACATTGTATCATTTTCAATATACACTATTTTTGTTCCCTGGACAACTTGCTAAATATACAATATAGCATAGGGGCCTACAGTCTAGTGAAAGTTTACGACACGACATACTGTGAATTGTTCTTTTATTTATACAGCAATAATTTATCATATTTATATTCAGGAATTATGTCCTTTAAACAGCTTCCCTATTGTTTATATACCTGTGTGCTTGTGTCTATTTGAATGTGTAAAAATGATTGATTGTTGGCTTTGTTCAGCATGGATGGAATGAATGAATGTCTCTCCCCAAACCTACACCCTTTCTCCCCCCCCCCCCCCCCCCCCTCTCTCTCTCTCTCTCTCTCTCTATAAAAAAAAAGTCAAGCAACACAGTGCCTTGCGCCTTTGGGACGCCTGCGCTAACCCCAAAGCGCACACGCTAAAACCGTAAGCGCACTGTGCGCTGGGTAACGACATGGCGTTCAATTTATGAGTTGGCCAGACTCTCTTAATATACGGCACTGCATGCACTGCTGCGAGAGCGCCATCTAGTGCCGAATGCCGGTGCATATTCTAGGCTAGACCATCAGGATATGGAAATTTAACGTAGGCCTAACGTTAGAACACTACGTTAAACCCCTATACCTGTACGTCTAAGAATCTCTCACGTTGGGCCTACATCCTCTAGCCTCTCCATAGGACTACTAGTACTAGTACTAAATTTGGCCTAGAAGGTCCTATCTCTAACTGTTACTACTAGTGTTAGAGTTCTAACCGTATCGGTTAGATATCTCTGTTTAAGTGTTACTGTGTAAGTTCTAAATTCTAATTTCAATTACAATTTTGTAGTTTAAACCCCAGTCTCTGTTAGAATTAGTAGGGTCTGCTTAGAAATCTACCAGTAGGCCTAGGTCTACTATAATGTAGTCTAACGGTTAGACCCTAACAGTAAGGTGTTCTTCTAACCATGTAGATCTATTAAACGTTAGGCCTACTGTAACTAGACCCAGTCGCCATAAAAACGCGACTGGGCTGTGCCAGGATGGTGCACAACAACAAAGCGAGCACGAAGCGCATTGCCGATCGCGATGAGTTTTGATACGTGTCTACTAGACATCAAATTTTTCACCTCTAATTAAAGACAATCTTCAGCAATTAGACTTTATATCTATATTTTCGATATTGACATAGGTGCCTAGACCTACACAATTTACAACTTACCGAAAACGAAAATTACATGCAGCGTGTGCGAACGTTACAGCATGTTTGACATTTTGAATAATAGGGAGTTAATACGGGGCGCTACGTACACAGACCACAGAACTCTTACACATAGAAGAATCACTCGCCACCCGTTTTGTCGCCGTCGCTCGACTCATTGTCACGTGACGTCCGCCATTTTGCTTAGCGGAACTATTTTTGCGTGCAAATCCCAGCAGACGCTATCCACATACAGTGACTGAATGTTGTACCGTGTTTTTCTGACGTTCCGAGACCCTGAGCGAGGCATTAAAATGCCGTATTGTGCGGCTGTAAACTGCACAAATCACTTGACAAAAGGATTTGGAAACAGGTAAGTTTGACACCAAGCCATGATGAGAATAACAAGTAAATTAATTCCCCAAATAACGTTAAAATTAGGCGGATCGGTCGTATGTTGGCTTTCTTGTGAGCGCAGTAGCAAAGGTAGTCCCAGACACTGGATTTTGTGTTTGCCGTCGACATATCTGTTTACCACCAACTACCAAAATATGCAAAATAAAGAAGATCAAGTAGGCCTAATTTAGGCCCTGGGGCTATATTACACTCTGTACGTTGTGTGATGGGGCAAACAGCGGTTTGTACATGAAAAAAAGTACTCTCTATTTAGCTTAGGTGTAAACTACACGTAGATTTATTCTTGTCTAGCTAGAGTCGCAGTACCAGTGTGGTGGGGCAGTGTCAGTGACAACACTACAGGCGTTTAGATACGTATACTAGATTGTCTAGACTGACTGTGTACTCTAGTATTAAAGTAGAGTAGTAGTAGGTAGTAGTAGTACAAACAGTTGTAGGGTAGACTGAAGTTCCAATGATATTGATAATACTAAATAAATTTAACTATTCTAGTACTCAAACTACCGGTACTTACTTTATACTAGGTAATGTCAGTGTCACGTCAGTACTGAGTCTGTAGATTCTAGTTTCTGCCCAATTTCTGGTAACCTTTATCTGTTTATTTTTACTTCTGTCTGAATTAGCTAGACCTGACTGATGCGTAACTCACTAACTGTTATTGCGCTGACATGTAAGTCTCTTCTTATAGCAAAGTTAGGGGTAATTATTGGATATAAACTGTCAGCTGCCGGTGCCTTGTTATTAATCTTATCAGGAGCTTTCCATGGACCATGTCCATGCATGCAATCATCATCATGCTTGCCATAGTTGTATTGTAGGTACACATGTTTTATGATTATGAATATGAGGTCTATACAAATCTGATATGGTAATAATTTTCACATGTATCGTATGTTCTCTGTGTGTTAAAAATCCTAGATTTCCAAGAAGGGGTGTTGCTCTTCGCTAAAGATGGATTGTGAACATGAGAAGAGACCACTGGACTCCCAAACCATACTCTACCTTGTGTTCTGACCACTTTGAAGAGAAGTACTTCGATTGCACCGGCCAGATAACAAGGCTGCGGGCAGATGCTGTACCAACTTTATTCCACTTTCCACAACATCTCATGAGAGTACGTGCAGAAGAACAAATCTTAATTTTGCATGTTAGGTGTTTGAAATTTGACTTTTAGTTTTGAAATCCGTCCGACCAGGAGCAGACATATACCCTTGTGTGTATGTCTGCTTCAGAAACGGATTTTAATCTACCATCACATCGCATCCTGGTCGCTGATGAAGAATGCGATGAATAATCTGTTTGGTGTCTTGTTTCTAAATAATACGCTTTCCTCGCCAGGATAAAGCGTTTTGAGCATATTGCCATTTTAGGTTTTTATCACATTCACGTCTGTTCTTTCAAACTATATTGCAGGATTTCATTTTAAATGGTGCTAAACTAACAAGAGCAAGTGTAATTTTGCACTACATGTGTATACATATATAATTATATATATATATGTATATATATATATATATATATGTGTAGATATATATATATATAGAGATATATATATATATATATATGTATATATATATATATTGATTGAGTACCGGGTAGTCTACATGTTGGTGCAGGAATATCATGATATCGAAAGTAAAACAGGAACCAAGTTCATGTTGATCACCAACAATTTATTTACAGCACACAAATATTTGAGCGATTCGCTCTTTCTCAAGTGTTGTTGCAAATCGCTCAAAAATTGGTGTGGTGAAATAAATTGTTGGTGATTAGCATGAACTCGATTTCTGTTTTATTTCATGTATACAGATATACAGTGTATATATGCCTATAGGCCTATTGCTTTCTATACCAATATGTGCAATAGTGTTAACTACATTGTACTACACACTACTAATGATAATGATAACAGCAGGAATATAGATAATTAAGGTGATGTTGTCTTCCAAATTTCTAATATGTTTAACGAGTATATGTCAGATGGGGAAGATGTATTATATGATCATATCCACAAATCATTGATTTTTACAACTGGACTGACTGGAAATTTAATTTGAACTGTTTAATGGGAGAAAAATCAAAAGCACGAACACACATCTTCTTACAATATCATTGGAGGGGAAAAATGCAAGACATAGGGTTGAGAGGGGTATCAGAAAAATGGCAGGACACAGACAAGGACAGGCGCGCGTCTTAGATTATTTTATACCAAAGCAGATCACGTCTCCGAAGTCAAATAGATCTATCCGAAAGGGAAAAAACACCTGTTTCAATACAGACAACTTTCAGGGAAGAGTGTGAAATAAATAACATAAATGAGTACATGTACCTGTGGTCAACGCTGGATTGAGAAGTACCAGTTTGACAGTTTACAAGTTCAAGTAAATATCAAGGGCTATAGCGGCTGTCATATTGTCCGATCAGTGAGTTGACCGTACCGTACTCGCGAGGAGCTGCGGAGGTTCCGCTAAGCAACATGGCGGCGTGTGCACTGAGGCGTCACATCCGGAGTGCGCGGTGGCGACACCGAGCTCAGCGGGTTGTTAATGGGTGTGATTCTTCTATGTGTGAGAGTTCTGTGACACAGACTAGTGACGCTCCAATGAATACTAGTAATGGCGGGAACTTCCGATGTACAGTTCGCACACGCAGTGTTTAAAAGTCTTTGCTCATCTTCACTAACTTGTAGGCCCCTAGACCCTCTACTAGTAGTCTACTTCGACTTGTTACCGGTAGGCCTACCTCATCGTTTACAACGGGTAATAAAACAAAAACAACAAAACAACAAATCAGGTACAGTCCTGAACAGAATACTTCAGGGGTGTAGCTTGTATCGTATTCATACATCTCATTTTATGAGCAACCTTGCTCCAAATTTGTCAGCACACTGGCACATCGGTCCTTGCCATAGGTAGACCCTACGTTGTAGTTTGTACAATTCGTAGTTATCGATTGAGTGAATTTTGAATATGTCTATTGATTGCTCTGGCTCCACTACAGCTTGGTAGCCAGTTCCAGAGCCTTGAGGTCGTCCCTGTATGCTGTCAGATTCCTGCAGAAGTTGTTGATGGCTGCACGAAGAGCCTCGCCACCTTGCTCCTCCATCATGCCAAGGCCGGCCTTCAACTGCCTCAGGAATGAGATTGGTGTGTTCCTCAAGCAGGTGCATCTTCGAGGTGACATGACGCTCGGCAGTCTCCCTCAGGAAAATTGCTTCTGAAACACTTCATGTATGCAACGTGTACCTTCTCCTCTCTCACGAACAGTGTTTTGATAAGTATGACTGTATTTATGTGCTTATTTCATAAGTAGTTTTGCCACTGACAATCCAATAAAAAATAATCATCAATCAGCCAATACTGTCTTCATTGCAGGACGTAATCACTATTTGCTAATATATATGTATAAATATATATATATATACATTTTTTCCCCAGTTGATCTATCTCACTATCTGTCGGGCAACCGCCCATCATTAAAGGTTGCGTTTATTATCTTTCCACAGTTTGAAGCGGCTTTCAAAAGTTTTTTTTTTTCCAAAGCCCTTTCGAAATCCGTTTCAAAAGCCCTTTAGAAACGGCTTCATCGCGAACACGAAAACTGGAAAACTTTTCAGAAATCAGAAACGTATGTTTTGTTTTTTGGTTTTTTTTTTACCGCAGTACAAAGCTGTTTCGATACAACTTTGCGTTCATTTCGCTTCAAAGGGTTTCTAGAAACAGGTTTCTGGAAATTTGTTTCGAAAAGCACTAATTTGCGATTTTCAGTTCAAGGCTTTCCGAACCTCATATATAGACCGGTCTAATCAAAACAGCTTTGCGTTTATCTCGTTAAAAAAAAAAATCCTAAAAGCTGTTTTGAAAACCTGTTTCTGCTGAGAAAAAGAGTTGATAAACGCACCCGAAAGACGTTGCGGAGCCGGCTGTAGCATGTGAGCAGCTCTTGGTCAACTCAGTAGCTTTCTCTGCGAGGTACGAGGGAAACCGACTGCCCGGAACAAATTAAATGCGTGGGTAAGAGCCTTGATATTCTCTTGCTGAATGCAAACCATAAAGAATAATCTGTCAGATGTGTTGATTTGAAAATATTATGTTAGGAATTTCTTGACGGTGTTCTTTGAACTAGACATCAAATGCAAGCGTATATACCGGAGATAAAGTTAATACCAGTACAAGGCGATATATTTACGTTGTACCATCCTTTGTATTTCTCTCCATAACAACATTCCTTTCTGTGGCATCAGTCTCCTACTTTACCACAAATCTCATTAACAGAATCGAAGTCACGTGGTCTTTTACTGTAAGCATTTGCACAAATCTAAGCACTTAATTGGTATTTTCTAGTTGAGACTCATTCTCTTCTGTAGCGAAACGACAATGCTGCTGGACGGCATCATGTCTGTTCGTTCGATTGAACCTTGAGGCCATAGGTGGCTGCGCTACAATATAATACGAATTCATTTAATCGAAAGATAATATAAAAATCAATATGTCTGCAAAAAGGTGTAGGGCATGAGCACCTTTCAGTGCTATACTTGTACCACAAATAAAAGAATTGAAGTCACGTAGTCTTTACAGTAAGCATTTACACAAATCTTAAACACTTGTTTTTTTCTAGTCGAGACTCGTTACTTCTCTTCCGTAGCGAAACGGCAATGCTGCTGGATGGCATCATGTTTGTTCATTCGAATGAACCTGGAGGACATAGGTGGTTTAGATTTCAACTCTAGCGTGGTGTCTTGAAGTTTCTGTTTTCCCGAAACTAGCTGGAAAGTTTCCATCACGAGGGCCTCTACATACTAGTAGTCTTTGAAATTACGGAAATGGAAATAGGAAAATCAAGGAATGACACTTATCACATCTGTTTGTCATCATTGTGTTTAATATGAAAAAAAAATAATTTAAAATAAAGACGTGAAAAACACAAGGGGGTATCATAATAGATTATCCTCTAGCAACAGAAAGCTGATCAAACTCTAAAACAAATATACCAGTTTTGTACTCTAAAACAAATATACCAGTTTTGTAATACATATAAGTTAAAATAGAGCGTTGAAAACTTGTACAATATAATAAGCATTCATTTAGGCTAATTGAAAAAAGATATCAAAATCAAATCTTTAAAAAAGTGGAGGATTTGAGCACCCCCTGCACTGTCTGACGATGTAGCTTTCGTGGCCTTCCGCAATGTGGAGCCGAAAATGGGTGTTCCATTTTTCTTTGTAGGTTGGGAGCGGTTGGCATTCTCATTCCAGTGTAGAGCCGATAGCATTAGTCTGTTTTAGATAAATTACAATTTGTTGGATGTCTTTCCTAACGCATATTATAATATGCCCTATTCGTAATGTATAAGTGGAATGCTAGTAGCTGGTTGTATGTCCCAGCAATCCCTCATACTTCTCTCTTTAGTTTTGCACCCAGACATGCAATCATGGCATCAACATTCTTCGGCTATTAAAGAAACAAAACTCTTGTAGATAATATACTATTGTACTTTAGTATAGTGCATCTTAATGTCATCTTTAAAACCTGAATAATGAAAGTTGTTTTGCAATTTGTTTGTGTAGTCAATTACTATTATTTAAAGAGTCCTCTGAATGTGTTAACTTTTATAAAAAAATGAATGCATGTGTCTTGTTTACTGATAGAAGAGAGTTTATTTGAAATTTTCAACTAATTCAGTTTTACTCAACATTCGCTTGGAGACTGGTGTGGACATGATTTCCGACAAATGTCCCTCCATAATAAGCTTGTCTGCACACTTTCATGATTTGGAAAACTTGCTCTTATATCGCTGGGAAACTGGACCAGTGCCTACAGGTAGCTCTGGGAGCTTAGATATTTCTTTTTCCTGTGGACACAAAAGCATATGTGAGTTACCACAAGGAATGGTAAACATACATCTTTTTTTTAATCCTTAAACCACATTTAAAGAAAGGAATTAAAAGAAATGGTTTCACATAAACTTTGTAAGAAGTTATTTTATGATTGGCTTAGGATATATAAGACACCATTGAGACTAACGACTATATACGATTTTCTCTTTCCTCTTTTCCTCGGCTATGTCAAGAATCATTGCTGGGGGCTCGTTTTCGGGATAGAGCAATACAACCATAGTGTGCTGGTCTATCAACTCTTGAACCTCCTGCTTCAGCTCATCATAGTCTGGAAAACCGACTTTTCCACCTGCTTTTTGAAAGATTGGTGTGAAGCTTCCAATTCACCATTTTACATTGTAGGCCTACGTAATTTGCTTCCCAAGATCCAATGTGCAGTCCAGTAGAGTTCTGAGACTTCAAGGTTCAGCCAAATCAAATCAGAGAGTGCTGTTTTTCCCCTAAAAGGATTAAGGTATAGCATGACATAAAAAAGACCAAGGAAGCAAAGAAAAGAAGCACAATTACCCAATGCAATGCGTTGGGACCCACCTAGAAACATAAGCTATAGACCTACCACTGCCTACCGTGCTGCGTTTACGTTTCTCACGACATGTTTTCAATGCGCAAACGTCAGAATCGGCGGGGGTACTTTCGATATGAAATTATCTATTTTAATAATTTCGTAAATTTCATTTAACCGTCAGAATAAAAACAACTTTTTTCACCACCAAGATCCTAAACGCCGATGCCTCGCAGAATTATTCACTGGCGTTCAAGCTGCAGTAGACCTAGTATTCTACAGTAGTCTATTTGGTAGAGTTCCCGGCAATTTCTAACGCCCGACGGTTCTAATTTCTTGTAATTTCTTGCAATTTCTTTACCTGCGGCGCGCGCTCGCCACCCTGCTTGATTTCACTCCAGGTAAATAGCCACCGAAAGTTGCATGCATACGTTGATGTAAGAGGTAAATCTGATAATCATGTACCTGACTAAGTTCGTAGGCCTATATCAGGATATAAAGTAAAACCTAAATGAAACATTTACTCTGGACGTCTAACCATAGGATTGGCGTTAGTCTAGAACATGTAGGCCTACGTGATTACGAGTAGCGTTAGGGTTCTGCAGTTAACTTCTAACTTAAACGTTAAAGTCAAGAAGAGCGCCTAGGCCTATGAGCCGTTTGAGAGGCGAGACTGAGGCGCAAAAGCGCAAGTAGAAGTCTAAAGAGACATCTGTATACTTTCTATAGTAATTCTAAACAACATGTCTTATGGGAGTAAAGGTCCCCATCATCATTATCATTATCATTATTATTATTATTATCACTTCCACCACCATCATTTTATCATTCTTATTATCATTAATTCTATCTTTGATATTTTCATAATCGTTAATAATTTTCAGTTATAAAGTTTCCTTACAATATTTCTGATCATTTCAACCAATATAAAATGGAAAAAAGTAAAATATAAACATATATTTTGTGTGTGTGTGTTTGTGTGTGTGTTAACCTAAGAAAACTACACCGAAATTAGAAACAATCAACAGAGGCAGTAAACCTGAGTGTGTCAACTGTTTTTTTTTTCCCTCCCGTTCACGTTCCATTCATTTTTTTAAAGCGTTTTCCCAACAATATTCATGTATTTCTCTCGTTACTATTTTCAGAACTCATTAACTATAAGACAGAAAAATGAAAGTGAAACATCATTTGAATATTCAAGTATACTTCAATTTTCTTTTATTATTTGTGTTTTAGGTCATCGTCGTTCTCATAGTCACAGTCGTGGTTCAGGTGCACTTAAAAATCATTTAATGACATGGGCAGTGGTAGACATCGTCAGTGCCGCACATCTTTGATGTCCCTGAACAATAACGTTGGTGCACCCAATGGCCACAACCAGCCCAGTCGCACTTGACCCACGAAAGTATTTCCAGATTGTTTTTAGGAGGGTACGGCGGCGTGTTCCTGTGGCAGACACAGCAGCTGTTGTCGTCATTGTCATCATCCGAGTCAGGTTCATGAAAGAGTCCCCGACTTTTGTTGGACTTTGTCCCTGATGATCCTGGCTTGATGCTTTGACTCTAATGGTGTCTTCCTTTTGGTAGACTTCTTTTCTGATGGTGTTTTCTTCTTGATGGATGTCTTCTCTTCTGATGGCATCTTCTTCTTGGTGGATGCTTTCTCTTTCCTTTCCTCCTCTGTCCGGATGATCTTCATAAAGATGCGGTTCTCTGTGATGCAAACACCGGACGGTTGATAACTGTATTTGACGTTTCTCTTCTTTTCACGTGGTTGACGGGAAGGGGTTGGAGTTCTGGAGGACAGGAAGTGATCTGCTTCCTTCCGGGAGTCTTGCTGTTGCCCATCTCCCATTGGTCCAACTTCATGGCGGCTGTCTTTTGGCGGCGAAGCTGCAGGTGTTACAAGCGTGCTTGTACTCGACACCTTGTCAATATGCAGAGCACCTGGGTCAAGCGGGAAAATCCCTGCCTTCCGGAATGCAGATTTGAGGATCTTCTTTCTCCAGAATTGCTCTCAGTGCACGAAGGTAGGCTGGTGAGGAGAGTCGGGCTATGTCATAGCGAATGATCACCTCTCCGGGATTTTCCTGCATGTACCGTGCACACTCTGCGTGGTATGACACCTTCAGTGAGGCGAAACAGCTGACGTCCAGGGGCTGAGTAACGTGGGATGTGTGAGCCGGCAATGCAAACAGTACGATCACTGGCTTGCAGATGTGTGAGGTGTGACCGTCGTACATGAGCATGACAAACTCATTCTCGGCTCTAGGGGGCAGTGCTGGGATGAAGTGATTCTTCAGATAGTCACGGAATACTCAGGAGTTGCTCCGACCACTGGAAGTAATGAACATTTTGGAACCCGGTAGAGCACCACTGAGGAGCTCCGGGATACGTTGCTTTCCCTTGAAGACATAGTAGGGGGCAAAGATCTCCCGACAGCATTGCCACAGGCAAGATAACAGGCAAGAAGAGATGTGGTACCGATCCTGTGTGAAGTGATGGAATTGATCCTGATGTCTGCTCCAGTGGTTACCTTCGGAGGGTTGTGCTCAGCATTCAGGTTGGTCTCATCCACGTTCTATATCCGATCGGCTTTGTCCTTGAGGTGTACTCTTCCGTGGTCCTTTCCAGCTCCTGAAAGTAGCTTGACAGAGCTTCTTTAGTTTTTATTTTATTATTATCACTTCTATCAAGCTAGAAGCATTATAAACACTAAATCTTGTGGATCATTCGCCACCCTCTCATTTGTTTGTTATCCATTCCTCATCCTCTCATCTCTTGTCGTCATTTTATCACCCATTCATCAGCCTCTCATTTTTGTCTAGATCGACACCCTGTTTTTGTCTCCCTTTTGTCACCCTCCCATTTTCGTCACCCATTCGTCACCCTCTCATTTTCGTCACCCATTTGTCACCCTCTCATCTAATTTGTTTTCTTCAGTATGATTATGGCCCTCCAGCTGGAGGGCCACTGCATAGCATTTGAAAGTGAGGAAATGGAAAGAGGGAAATCAAGGAATGATCCTTTGCACATCTCGTTGTCATCATTGTTTTTAATATGAAATGGGCCATGGCGCGAGAAAAGGGCCCTTAGGGCATTATATACCGAAAATGAGTTTTCACCTCCATATTGTAGAAGAAACTCTGACGTATTTGGATATGCAAACCTTTGTCTGAAATTCCACTCGTAAATGCTCCTATTACGACATTCAAAACAGCATGTTTTGCCCAAATCCTGTCACTTTTTGATGCGTTTATGCATTTCCGCGTAGTTAGCGAGTTGATCTTTTTTGCGCGTATTGCTTTGTTAAACTTCCGCGCCGTTTTCTAGCGTTTGCGCGCATCGCCGCTATGGGCCCTTTTCTCGCGTCACGGCCCATATATAAAATGAAAGACATGAAACACACAAGGGTAGTGGCTCTCGTTATATTCTCCTCTAGCAACAGAAGGCTGATCAACCTCTAAAACAATACCATTTTTGTAATATATTAAACTAGTGACTTGCAAACTTTTACAATATAATAAAAGTTCATTTAATCGAAAAATGATATCAAGGATGTGAGCATCTCTGCACTGTGTGACGACATACTTTCTTGGTCTTTCGCAATGTGGAACCGAAAATGGGTGTTCCATCCTTCTCTGCAGCTTTAGAGCGGTTGGATTTCTCATTCCAGTGTAGAGCCGATTAGACAAATTACAGTTTGTTAGATTTCTTTCCTAACGCACATTATAATATGCCACATTTGTGCATGCATAAAGTGGAATAGCTGGTTGTATGTCCCAGCAATCCCTCCTGCCTCTGTCTTTAGTTCTGCATCATCAGGACATGTTGAATTAACTAGCTACTTCTTCCAGACATGCAGTCATGGCATAAACATCCTGTGGCTATTGAAGAAACAAAACATATAGATGATATGTTATGCAACGTTAGTAGTACATCTTGATTTCATCTTTAAAGCCTGAATAATGAAAGTTATTGTGTAATTTGACTGCAGTCAATTACTATTCTTTAAAGAGTCCTCTGAATGTGTTAACCAACAGGATTTCGAAATCTTGTTTCCCCCAAGCTGCCTATTAGCTCTTCATGAAGAGGCCATGATTTTCAGAGATAGCATGAGATATGCAGAGAAGCATGTGGATGGGCGTACTACCTCAACTACAATGGAGAAATCGAAACATGTTAACATATCGTCAGAAGGAGACTCCATTCCCATTAAAGAACAGGGCTTGAGACATCTTCATTAGATGCAGAAGGATTGCATTCATGAAATATCTAATGTTGATACCTTTAATCACAGATTAAGAACATAATACCATACATATTGCCCCTTGCAGGGTAAGCACTTAGTCTATAATAAGACTCTGATTTTTACTCGTATTTTTATAGTGCTTATATTATCATGTGTAAATAATTGTTCATCGATAGATGAACGTGGTGGATAAGCAAATTATAGATAATAGAGTATTATTTTCTAAAATTGTTAGTTTTCCTTATTTCATTTACATATTTCAGTACATTTAAGAGTAATACTAAAATAAAAAACTTGCTAATACTAATGAAAAGTTCTTTCCTGGTCTACAATTTTTAACTGAAAATATAGGTTGGACAAGATTTTGAAATCTTGTTCCCCCAGGCTGCCAATGCGCTCTTCATGAAGTGGCCGCGGATGTACAAACATGTGTTAAGATATGCAGACAAGTAGATAGACTTGAGAAACTACCTCAACTTCCATGGAGAAATTATAACTGGTTAGCATATCGCCATCTGCAAAGTGAACCGTCGGATCATCCAAATTCTTGAAACTTTTTCTTTAATTTTATACTTATAAATGAAACTCTCTTTGAATAGACGGTTGTTAATGCTCCGAGACACTTTTTTGGAGAATTCTATTTCAATCTAAAATTGCTCATTCCACATACTAAGAATTATGAGGAAAACTCAGTTTTGAAAATTTTGCTGATTCAACGGTTAACTGCGTAGACGACGATATGTATTGTGCTCTCTACCATCTCCTTCAACAAGCTTGGACCTTGTATGGCCTAGATATTTTAGACATTGGTCAGCTTCGCGGCAGGGGATGGGGTTGGGGCTGCCAGTCTCATTTGTGTGTTGAATTTTATGTTTCATCATGTTTCATACTATACATAAAATTATGATAATATGCATGCAAACTGCATTATAGATCCATTGCAATAAAACATTCCTTTATGTCATTTCTATTCTAAAATTCTGTTTTATTTAAAGAGTCATTTCAAAGAACATAATGTAAAAAAAAAATCAACGTTTGTATATACACACACACATGATAGATATTTATACACTAAATAAATGCAACAATGGAAATTTCCTCTAAGTGGTTCACATTCAAGTCAATCAACTCCAAGTCGATTTTGGATTGAATTGTCTTTTGAGGTTAAGGATTGTACCATCTCTACAATGAATAGTAAGGGTGCCTGTCTACTGTCATCAACCGTTCACGTACCTTCACTTTTGTCCAGCCCAAAGAAAAGTCCAGAATTGGAAAGTTTTAATTTCCGCTAAACTGGCAGTACAAGGTAAAGTGATAAGTGTGCAATTTTGTATCAACAATATTTACATATATCTGATTTTAGTAATGGACATGCATGGTATACGTACATACAGGCATAGCTGGATACGAACTATACTTATATCTCTTTTTTCAGTTCCGTGAACTTCAGGTGAACCCTTACAAGTCAACTTTTATGTATTTCCATACTCAGGAGTGATTTCCGTAGTATTTCTTTGCCGGTTTTACTATTTGATTACAATAAAGCCCAAGTATAGTTTAAGTAAATACTAAAAAGAAAAAAATTATTTTAAAAAAAATCTGTGGTCCTGAATTGGTATCATAATATAGTTTCATGAGCTATCACCCATGGGAGTTTACTCCACAACCTTTGTGGAGAGGGGGTAGAAATTTGCAAAGTGTAAAATTTTGTCACGTACAAACACACAGAGCGTCATACATAACTGCACCTATACAGATATGTACATATTTTGATTACTCAACATTTGACAATTTGACAATTTGCTTTAAGTATATAGGTTTGATTGTATTTAATATTTAGAAAATGCTGAAATTTTCAGCTATTCTACCATAGCTAGTTTCATCAGGTTTGGGTTGAATTGTCACAGACTCCACTCCATAAACATAATAAAAGAATACTCCAGTTCCTTTTCTTACATTGAAGTGTCGTAATAGCCAAACAAATAACAACTAGAAATGTTGTAGCAACTGGGATGCCTTTGGCATAATGCACAGTTCTAAGGCCAAGTAAAAAAAGAAACCAGTTTCTCGTCCTCGCGCGCATCGATTTTGGCCGCCGCATCAATTTTTTTACTATTTACTATTTTCAAAATGGCGCTGAAAATACCAAGAAATTCATAATTCTCGTCCCGGCCCGCTCCCCGCCCGCCTCGATTTTCAGTTGCCGCATCAATTTTTTTGATATTTACTATTTTTTCGGCCGCCGAAAAAAAGATCGACAATACTGTCACCTACCAATCGTGATGTCATTTCTAATTACGCCTTGCGTCCTCTACTTAGCTGTAGTACAGCTGTAGCTTCTGTAGTGTGTATGTATAACGCGTAACGCATGCATTTCACACTACGAGCTCGGCAAGAAGGAATGACCCACAAAGCAGTCGAACTGTAGTTGGATGGGCGCGGGCGCGGGCGGCGCCGGCCTGGGCTAGCTGTGATGAACAGCGCACTCGGTACGTCGTGAACGCGATAGCGGCAACATTTTTTTGCGATCAATCGCTGATATTCCACGCATATTTCGCGCATTGTTCGTATTTTTCCCCGTTTCTCATATTTCAAGCGGATGAATTGTACTGTACAAATGCTTGTGAGGATTGTATCGAGTTTGTATACATTTTCATGTCATTGTGACTACAATTGTATGTGCATGTGTGTGCAGTGTCGGAAGGTACGGTGCCGGTGCAGTGGCCGTGCCGCACCGTATTGGCAAAGTGTGCGTGTCTGTATTTAACATATGCATGTAGCTGTCCAGGGTCGGTCACCGGTACCATCCCCAGGGGCCTGTTGCATAAAACTCCAACTGGATTTTTTTCCGGTTGAAATCACAAAATTCCGGTAGGAAGCTCCCAACCAGAGTTTTTATGCAACGGATTTTACGTACTTAGATTAACAACCTTAAAAAATTCAGGTTGGGCAAATCCCAACCTGAATTTTTTAAGGTTGCTAAAAAAGTTTTATGCAACGGGACTTGTCTGTCAGCTGTCTGCACGCACGCATGAACACATTCGAATGTGTAGAAGCCCGTACACTCTGCTCTGTAACGTTGCATCGCTGACGGCGATTTATTGTTCTATTTTGAAGAGAAAGTGAATGCGCTTTTCCAGCAAATGTAGAATTATCAAATGGGTGTATCTGCAAAATAAATAACTTTTCCACGGATTCTGGTTTGTCTCGTATTTCTGCGGGATACTTTTCTTTACGATGTAAATTCACGGACACGGCCGTGAGTCGTATCATCTGTAGTGTGGTATACAATCATTCATCATCCAAATGATGAGTGATTTTCAAATGTCTTTTTAGAACATGAAGAAACATCTTTAAACGTTTAATGCTATAATGCCATATCAGTATCATTTTGACATCCATCTGCAATTGTACAACAGTTTCCAGTTAAATGTGCTACAATTGTACTGTGAAGAAATGCAGATACATACCAGCTGTGTGGACACAAAAAGTCACAAACACCAATGATGAATAAAGCAGTGTTTTGAATATCATAGAATTTATTTCAGTCGTACATTCTTTGTTGAAAGACATGTTTTATACCTGTTTCTGAGTAGCACAATACATCAGAATTGCAAGTATAACACTGGTATCAGAAACAGTGGCGGATCCAGAGAGGGGTGCAACCGGCACACGCCCCCCTTTAATTTTCGTTAAAAACAAAGAAAATAAAAAGAAAAAATATGAAATGAAACCCGGAAGTGGCACCAGGAGAAATATTAGTCACGCCTCCTCTTCACAGAATTCCTGGATCCGCCCCTGAGAAATGCCATTACAACACTAATAATACCAGTATTAAGATGGTCATTTTCCCTTGACATCTGTAGTGGAAAGAAAAAGCAAATGTATTTCTGCATGCATGAAGTTTCATTTCAAGTATGGTACATAATCTATTTGTTTGAAAATGCACAGAGTGCAGGCAAGACATACTGTATACTTGGGACCTGGTCCCTCATAACACAGCTACCAGAGTGATATTTCATTTCATAAATTGGATATAAGAAAATAGTAAAGCCCTCTCTCGTTACCTTTCTCAGAATTACCGGATGAGAAACACATATTACTTTCATTTTGACAATCCTCGAAATAATAGTAAGATATCAAATAGTAAGGACCTCCCTCATCGCCTTGCTCAAAAAACCCGGACGAGAAACTACTATCTTTTTTTACTTGGCCTAATATGTCTACAGTATGTCTGTCCAATATCTGACAGTTACACATAATTGGCAAAAAATACAAACAACATGTTTGACAAAAGTATGCAGGGTGTTTACTTCCCTTAAACTAGCTTTGATTTGGATGGATGACTACGAACACTATATTGTTCTAATAAGAGAGAAAGTCTTTGGGGTTTGGGGGATTTTACTTGACCTTTGACCCTTTTATAAGTCAAAGCATGGAGGAATTTCCAAAGTATGGAGAACAACATGAAATAGTTACAAATTTTAAATATTAACCTGACCTTTGACCTTGGAAATTTAGATTAAAATACCTTCAGGCCTTGCATACAATTGTAGATCTGGGAAAAATTGTCAAGTTTTGAGGATTTGTTCCTGACCTTTGACCCTTGAGCCCAAATTCCAAAGACAATCACTGTCAGACAGTGCATGTATATGTACTAAGTTCCATGAAGGTTTATACTATGAACAATTATCTAAGATATGGAGGAAAAAAGGGGAAATTTGGGCATTTGAATTTGATGGGTAATAATGCATACACTATAATTAAAGAAAATAAATTTAAGCACTAGGTGCAAAGATATGGGGTAAATAGTAAAAGTTTGAGTTTTTTGCCTTAACCTTTGACCTTGACCATGACTATGTGCACCCAAAAGTTGATAGGTGCAACTTCGTCCACTCCTACAGAACATGCCAAGTTTCATTAGAATAGCTCACATGGATTTTCAGTTACACTGTCAAAAAAAAAAAAAGGATTATGGACAGACAGAATGAGGAATAACTAAAAAACATAATGCCTACTGCGACACTTCATGGCCGAGGCACAATAAGAAACATAGATCCTATAATGCTGTTGCCTGAATTGTTACTTTGTTGGAACCAGAATTATATCATAACTGTGATTGGTATAACGGGAGTGCGTGCACTGACCAAAACTGCCTCCGTCTGAACACAGCTTGTCTCTTTTTCCTTGTTGTTGCGTGTTAAACTTCATGCTGCTTTCGTGATTGAACAGATCCATTGTTGTGAGGATCTGGTGTAAATTCCTGGCATATTTATCCAGTAGAAGGCGCGATGCGAGTGCGAATTCACTTATAGTTAGGCATGTTATAGGTGAGTGGAATGCTGCACAGGTGTTTGACGGCTATTTAATTGCCCTCAGCACACATGCTATCTTGGGATGCGCAGTATAGCAGTCAGTAGTGTAAAGAATCTTTGGTTATAGGCAGACTACCAAGACAGTGAAGCTGACACACCCTGTCTTACCGGAAGGCAGAGCAGACGCTACCTCACCAGCAGTAATGATTGAACTCGTGTGTTCAATTTCTAAACTGTAAGTCAAAGTTTCCTCTTGTAATTTTGTTAATGTTGGAAACGTTTTGAAGTTTGCCCAGAAGTTTGAAAATGGCAGAGCATTTAAAGTCTTTTTGCGTGGAATGTGACAACCTGACGACACAAGTCTTTAAACTTTGAAGCCAACGTTTGTTAGTCTTTTGAGGTAAGAAAAAAAAATCACATTCCATTTTGATTACAGTTTCGTTAACCAGAAGAATGTTCTTTTGTATAAGTGGCTGCAACATAACGGCATCATCGCTTCTATTTTTTTTTTCTGATTTGAAATATGTTAGAAGTCATGCAAAGTCTGGACGCACAGTCTAGATTAGAATGGGAGGAGGGATCGAGAGTTGCAAATTTATGGAGACTGCAGCTATTGTACATGGAAGGACGAGTGTAACTTATCGTATTATCTGGTCAATAATGTGCATCCTTTCCTAAAATGTCTTGAAAGTGAATTGGAGTTCCACTTTGTTGAATTATACAATGCACTAACCGATGTATTTTTTTATACGTAGGAATAAAAAAAAATCATAAATTTGCTGGGTACCTGTTAACTAGTATTTTGGATTTTTTTTTTTGTTTGTTTGGTCATCCCAGTTTACATATTAAATTTATTTGAAATCACTACTGGATGAAAACAAGCTTGGAAAGAGTTCCATGTACTCACCACCTAATATGCCTAAATTTTATATGGTATGAGCTTTCCTCTGAAGTTCGCATTACCCTGGGACACCGAGATCAATGCTATACCCTAATTTTAAACCTAACCTTATTCTACTGAGGAAACTCTAGTCCTAAAGGCAACAAAATCTAATCATGTTACTTATACATTGTAAGTAGAGGGGCTGCACATGAAACTTGGGAATCCGAATCTTGCCACCAGCTTAAGATGAAGTTTGACTTGGAGCCTTGATTTTCCTTCCTGGCCAATAACTATTTATTCATTTATCTATTTTATCTATTTCTTTTTTTTTTTCTTTTTAGCGGGAAGGGCTAGGGTAACCTCGGGATAAATTACGAAGTCTACTGGCACTAGATACGGTGGTTTGCATTTTCGTGCCGTTCCCATTTGATTCTTTTGTTGTCTTCGCTTTTCACTCCCTATTACCTAACAGTAGTCCAGGATGTCGAGCTTAACCATTTTGATCACCTTCGTGGAGAGTGAACCCTTTGCTTTGGTATACCACTATCCTATGGTGGTCCTGAAGGGACATCGTAAATATCGGCGCCGATGGTATGAGCTACTGCCGTAGATACCAACATTGTCACCTTCGGCGGTGAGAAATGACCGGTGACATCTCGTCGTGAGCTGTCATATAGTTTATGGACCAGCTTCGTCGAAAACAACTGACGGCGGCAAAGGCGAAGTAGGTAATTGCGAGAGTTCCATATGTACCCACACTAACATCGAAAAAAGAATTCTGAGTACTTGTATTTTGTAGTTAGATGTATTTATAACTAAATTATATGCAAATGCAATATAATACTAGAATATTAACACATATTTTTACATACATTTTCTATAGCGCCATTTTCCATTCTGATTGAATGCTCTAGGCGCTTTTAATATACCAGAGCAAAAAGACCGAAAATTTCGTATAATTATACCAAAACGTAATCTTACATTATTCAACATATGTACAAACTCTGCAATAATTACGTAACTCAATATTCTGTAGCAATAATTAAATGCTAGAATTGACATTAGCTTAATCACACATACACACAAAAAAGAAAGCTTAACATATCAAACGAATCATACTAATTTTGAACTTATATTGACTTCATTAAATGCGAAGGCTCTTGTGCACATCTCCTGTTCTCAGAATTGCCTTGCCTATATTAAATCACTAGAATTTTCATGTGTTTGGAGTTTATCATAAGATTATCAAAGCATTATTCTGACTTAACATGACCCATCTGAGATAAGATTTCAAAATCAATCGCCGAAAAGAGATTTTTTTTAAGGATTTGTGTGCACCTCCTGACTATGATATAGATCATGCACTTTATCTTTACAGAGTTGCAATCTAAACGCAATTACAACCCCTACCTTCGTCATCTGTTGGCCAAATCATGACATCAGGAAAGGACGTTGCGACCCCCCCCCCCCTTCGTTTGATTCCTGAATAGGCCTATTACACACAAGAGAGAGAATCGCATCTCAACATCCGACATAACTTTGTCCGTGTGGTGAGTTGAAATCCATTCGCATAATACATCATTTCACTGTATCAATATTGCATACCATACACCGGCTATATGTTTTGCCATGTTTTCCCGTGTCGGCTAATGTGCAACCACAGTAATTAACGCTCCCTTCCCTTCATGAACACTCTGCCACTTTCAGAATGGTATCCTCTCAAACATAGGCGAATCACAATACAATATAAGACGACTTATTTCGTTAATGATACAAGGAATTAGCTTGGCAGGTATGGTCTACACTAATCATTGTCTTCTGTCACCAGCCCGTATTGTGTATGGCAGGAGAACTATTGATGCTGATTTTCTTCAGCATCAGAAATAAAAGTTTTGCCGACAGTACTACAATCTTAGAGCTGGTTTTCTACGCTATGAAATTATTTCATGTTCGCTAATATTGCATTCGTTCTTTCCAAGAACTGTTAGGAGCTGGAATTCCCTGTCGGAAATTGTTTCAGCGCCATCTGTGGGTTCATTTCGTATCCGACTAACGGTTGATCACAGTGGCTAGTTATCTTTTCTTTTTTTTCAAATTTGTTATGTTTTTGTAAATATCTGTAAATAAACTATTATAATGTAAATAGCACAGTCTGCAAGAATCCTCAGCCTATTGAAGGAGGCAGACTTAATGAGAAGAAGAAGAATATCAATTACGATATATCTGACCTGCCACACAGAGGTATCCGGCTATCTACTGCGTGTGAGAGAGATTTTCCTCTAGCTTTTTTTTTACGAGCGATTGCTAATGCTTCTCAGTGCTTCTTGGGCACGATTCCAATACATGTAGCAAAAAAAAAAAAATAAATAAATATATATATATATATATATATATAAATTTTAATAACTTTTTTATAAACTTTCATCCTCGCCATAGGCAGAGTTGGAAGCTCGTCCATTCATCGGGTCGAGACACCACGGATGTCTCTCGTCGAGGCTGACAACGTACCCAGACTTCAACTCTCCCCGATCACCAATGCGTTCGATCGCGAGGCCCGTCTCGTCCACGACGCGTATCATGCTGGATCCATTTCCCGTGCACGGTCGACCTGACGTTGCGTCACCTCGTCAAGGACATCGTACAGTCGCCCCGACATCGCATTCTCCGAGCGTCTCGCGTTCAGCTCTTCGTTGTCTTTCCACACACGGCAAGCATCACGGAGTCACTATTTATGTCGGTATTCAATTCCTATTACAGTCATTGGGGAAACTGGAACTACACCATTGAAATAATGATAGGGATAATGATAACAAATAACACTTACATTTCCGCGACTAATACTGTTTCTAAGCGCATTAATCCGGGAAAATATATTTATACTAGTATATATAATTATATTGAGGTAAGATACAGCATTATGTACATAATTATGATGTAACGACAGCAACAACAACAAATTGAACTGAACTCTGTGTGAATTGAGTTCCGTGTAAAGATTCGTCCATAAAAATGATAACTTTTATGGTATACCAAAAGCCATCATATACAGGCCAATGCTATGAATAAGCTTATTTGAGTCGAGTTTTCATAATGAAGCATTTAGGTAAATGTTGTAAACTGTTGAAATTGACAAGTGAAATGAATAGATATTCATAGAGAGTCTCATGAATTTATCAATCAGCAGGATAGAGGGTTATTACACGAGGTATGCTTTAAAGGGATGTTACAGTTTTGGTTGAGATTAGAATTGGGCTTTTAACTTTTTGTGAGATACAAAAAAAAAAAGCACTTACGAAATAGAACAAGTCATATCATTTTAAGAGGAATTCAAAGTTTTTGCGATGAAAATCAGGTTTGGAATGACTGAAACATCCAAAAACAAAGTAAGACAAAGCGGTCGTAATAAAGTGTGGTCCCACACTTTACTAGAATCGCCCTGTTTTTTTATATTTCAGTCATTTCAAAACCAATTTTCATCAAACAAACGTTGAATTCCTCGTGGAATTACATGCTCTTTCATATTTCATGATTATGAGGTTTCTCATAATCTCACCAAAAAATGTGAGAAACCTGAAATTAGGTCTCAACCAAAACTATACGATCCCTTTAACTGCATAATATTTAGGACCTACAACGTTAAATGTACTTCGGATTTTTACGCTATTTGATTTCCCTCTGGATGTATTCTCGTAATCCATGAATGATTGCGGATTACCATTTGTATAAAAATGTACATGTCATGTTATTTCAAGTAAATCTTCAGTTATTGCATTACAATTGATCTAACAATAGTATTAAAGGATGCGCGCGTTGAAATTGACTTGCTCCAATAAATCTCATTGTTATACTTTTTAGGCCATTTGGGGCACTAGAAAAAAAAAAACACACACACAAAAAAAGGGAAGAAACACCATATTCAGTGTTTAGAAAGATATCTAGGTCTATGCGAAATTCAAATATGTTCCATGTTTACATAGATATTATATGCACAATTAAAACATTTTCGATGTTTACATAGATATACCATGCACAACTAAAATAAATTCCATGTTTATGAAAATACATTCGTCACTTTTCTCGGCCTGAAGGTGGCGCTATAACGCCATCAGATTTTGTTTTTTAATTAGCTTTTATTTATGCATATTTTGAAACAAAGAAAGTAACGGTGAAATTAAATAACAGCGTGGTGTTAAGGGAAAATGCTTCGGCAATGGGAAAAGGAGTATATATTAGGACTGAATTCTGTGGGAAAAATCCCGAAAAGCATGAGAAGGCTTTTGTGGCGGTAGAATGTTGGGTGGTAGAAGGCTTACCGGTGCACCACGTATTCGTTCTTGGGTATGTGTGTGGCCCTGAAAAAGGGCCTACCCAATCCCGACGTTTCGGCAAGCATGTTCTCGTCGTTCTCAAGGGAATGAGCAATTGAGTTGGTGGTCGTTCTTTCGGATTTGTGGAGTTCTCTGCCGAGTGGGCAATTTGCTCCGAAATATATGTTTTTTAGATATTTATTTAAAATTAACTTAAATTCAATTATAAAAGCCTGCACTACTCTTCTAAGCATTTACGAAAAATCTTATCATATTTGTTGTTAATATTAACAAATGAGATATTTATATTTTCTTTTGGATTTGTGGAGTTCTCTGCCGGGTGGGCAATTTGCTCCGAAATATTCAAAATTCACTTAAATTCAATTATAAAAGCCTACACTACTTCTAATTATTTACAAATAATCTCATCATATTTGTTGTTAATATTAACAAATGAAATATTTACAGAAGGGGAAAGGGGATAGGTTTCTAGGAAAAGAAGTCACCTGCCTACTCCTGCACCGAAATGCAGGGTTACCCCATTCCCGCAATTGAGGTGCAAATCCGGATTACAATACCCTCAGGAAGGATCAAAAGGGGCTTTGCGTTCCTGGAGGGAAAGTCTTTGATTGGCTGAATAGGTCGCGGTAGGCAGGTCAAGGTTGAGTGCACACAGTCACTTCCTGTACAGTGACGGATCCAGAGGGGGGGGGGGGGGGGGGCGCAACCGGCGCACGCCCCCGCTCCTTTATCTTTCGTTAAAAACAAAAGAAAAAGAAAAAAATGAAATGAAACCCGGAAGTGGCACCAGAAATATTAGTCACGCCCCCCCCCCCCCCCCTTTACAGAATTCCTGGATCCGCCCCTGCTGTGTGTGGGGGTTGTCACAGTTGGCTGCACACATTGTGATGACTGTTATTAAACTTGAGTATCAATTAGGGCCACCATTGTTTGGGGGCTAATGGATGTTAATTACCCTGTCTATAGATTGGAAGAGGTTCATCGTGGTGAAGAATGAATGAAGAAAGTAATCAGTTGTCTCACGATGTGCAAACGGTGAGAGGTTGCGACGTTTCGACTGCTAAATCTGCTATTCTTCGTCAGGCAATGAGCATAGACTGGTAGGTAGGTAGGTTTTCCCTCAAGGGGGACGGGACATTGTTGTAAAAACTTGTCCCCTGGAGTTCTTGTTGATTTCCTCTGGGTTATCCTCTTGGTCCGATGAACGGCCTGTAGTTGCGAAGTTCCTTGTAGTTCCTAATGGCTAGGAGTTCCTTGTTGATGGCGTGGTCCTGAATCGGCAGCTGGTCTAGTAGGCGTTGGCGTAGTACTGTTGTTCGCGGGCATTCGGTGAGATCGTGGACGTGTTGGCATCTGATATACTGGTTGCAGTATTCGCAGTTGACGAGCATAGACTTCGCTGCGCGCGGGTTATATAGCCTCCAAGGGTGCCCGGGGCGACCGGGCGCGCGCTATTGTCCGGCTCTACTCAGCCGGACAATAGCGCGTATTTTGATGGTAAATAGTGGGGTGGCTTAGTGAAATTATCGTGACACGGCGGACAAAAGCATGATTTTTTCACCAAAGGTACTTCATGATGTACCTTCTCAAAAAATAGGGTGCTCCAAGAAAATTGATGCTGGGAAGGAGGTCAGAGGTCAAAGGTCAATGACCTTTATTTGTGAAATAGGTTTTTTGGCTATTTCTCAGGTCAGGAATATCCAATCTGGATAAAACTTGGCAGGAAGAATATTGAGAACAAGTAAAATATTTTGATTGAATTTGGAGTGAATTTTCCAAAGGTCAAAGGTCAAAGGTCAATGAACTTTTTCTAAAAATCACGTTTTTGTTTATTTCTCCAGGTAGGAAGATTCAATTTTCACAAAATTTGATATGAACGTTGTATAGAAGGTACCAAGAGTATAAACCAGGGGTCAAATATAATTGTTGATTTGTACGTTGCCATGGCAACCCAAAACTAGGGCTTTTGATTGAAGTTAGTTACAGGAGGCTATTTTCCAGTTTGGAAGAGATTCTATTTGAATAGGTACAACTGATCGACGGGATGTATAGAGGTTTGAAATACTTTTCATTAGTGTTAAGTGGTATGTTGCTATGGCAACTACATATATAGATTTTGGCTAAACTTAAAGGAGACTTCAGAACTTATGAATTTGAAGAGATTTCCATCAGGGTTGGTATAATTGATCAACAAAAAAGTCGCCAGACAAAGATTTGTCACCTTTATAGCATGTGGGTTGAGTGAATGCACCAACAATAGTAGAACACATCAGTGAGAGTTTGAGGAAAATTGGACAATCCGTTCTAAAGTTATGAATTTTTGAAGTTTCTGCTCATGCAGTCGAGGCTGGATGAGAAGACTACTATACCTTGTAATGTCACATGTGTACAACGATATAAAGAATGAATAAAGAAAATTCAACATAAATTATTTTCGCTTACAAAAGGATACTCGACTTCTCTTTCAGAAGGCAGGGGGAATTATATTACCCTTGACATACGTCAGTAGCAAGTCAAAGAAACTATGTGAACTTTATTCAAAAAGTATGGTTTTGTGAAATTCTCATTTTATTTTCCTTAGAATGTGCGCATGTGACATCATACACTGTGGTAGTCTTTTCATCAAGCCGCGACTGTGCAGATACCTTAAAAAATCATAACTTTTGAACGGATTGTACGATTTTTTCCAAGCTTTCTGTGATGTGTCCTACTAATATTGTTGTATTCACTGAATCCACGTGTGCATGAAGGTGGACTTGTCCTTTAAGGACAGATTCCGAAAGAGCAGACTGTAAGCTTTAAAATGATGTATAAAACAATTCAAAGGGATTCCCCTAACCTATCTAAATAATAATACCGGTACTGGAAAGAAAGCACACACTCTGGATAAGTATGAACTGAGAAAAGAGGCTGCATTGTCTATTTTAGCGTTTGATCTTTACCAAGCTGTCTCATGTCATTATGTTCATCTTTTCTTCCCCCCTCCAATTTTCATTTGAATTTGTCATTATTAATTTTTGATGATAAGAACGATGCCACAAGGCATTGTTTCTTAAAAATGCTTCAACTGCTCCTTCAGGTCCAAAATCTACATCCAATATATATAATTTTCCTGATCTCCTCAACATTTTCCAAAAATAAAGCATACATCTTTTATGCATTGAGTCCTCCTTTTTGTGGATAATTAAAGGTAAAAACCCAAAATTAGTGCTTGAAAATTATTCTTAGGTGTGAGTTACGGATAGAAAGAACCTCTGTAAAAAAAATGAATCTGTATAATCAATGTTAAGTATTGTTAATAACACAAAATGTGAACAATATTTCTATGATAACATGTTTCCAGACTAAACCGTCTGCATTTATGCTTTAATGAGAAAAATACTGATATCTCTTTATATGTTTGCTTTGATTGCAAAAACTGTATATGGTAGGATGTCTTGTGATACAACAGGGGGGGCATTTCATGAAGCAGTTTGGTCAGATATTTTTCTGACAAACTGTTACAAACTACAGAAATCCTTGCATCTGATTGGCAGAGAGCAAATTTGTCCGACAACTTGTCGGACAAAATGCTTCATGAAATGCCCCCAGACCTACACATATTATGCATAAAATGTGATATCCTGAACATTTTTTTCAAGTCACTCTCCCAGATGTGTATATATAGGACCTTTAAGTTTTTCTTGTGTTTGTTCCTGGCAGATTACTAGTACACAAATGCTCCAATCCATGATGACCTAACGGACATTAAGGAAATTAAAATGAATATACTGAAAACCAAAACTACAGATACTAATAACTTACTTCATTCTTCTCTCCCCACCCCACCCCTTCTTTTTAGTTTCTTGATATACTAGTAGATCTAGCTGCCTTTGATAATTGTCATTATGTAACATCATCTTCAATTGACAAGGCGATAAAACTTAACAATCATATTTTCATTATGCTGCTGGACTAATGGGGTTAGTTGAACTATATTGTTTTTAATGTACTATACTTTTTCCTCCTATCAATCACATGTATTTTGGGTGGAATGTATTTTGACATAAAGCATCATAGAATCAACCGCCTTTGGGGTCGGGAATTTTGTCATATTATATTGTGATTTAGATTCTGCTCTATGCCGATTTTGTTTTACTTCTATCAACTTTTTAAACTTCCCCATAGACTTTGTTCACCAGCCAACTACATCCCACCCTCTTTGGATAATGTGAACCAATCAAACATTGCTTTTACTTTTTAATAACATGTCTATACATAGCTATTAGACCAAAAATATTCAAACCGTTTTAAGTCTTTATGAGTGAAATTACAAATATCAATATATTTTAAAAAAAATTCAAATTGTCTAAATTCAACTTCATCTATGAAAACAGACTTTTAACCTTTTTAAACATTTGAATAACCCCATAAGAAATAAGAAACATATAGAGAGGGGAAGTGCGGACTATAAAAATTGCTTACGGGAACCAGGTAATCCCTGCGCTAAACCTATGGAATTCACACAATCTTGGAGGAAACGGGTTAAATTTGTAAGGAAATATGTAGGGCAATACCCAAAACCTTAAGTTCTCAATGGAATATGCAGCTCTTCTACTGGTAAACTAGTAGTTCTGGGAGAAAAAATGAGCTGTGACATAGTCCTACACCTGGCTCAGTCATTGCCCAAGATTTAAAGTATCTGAGCCAGAGTCACATGTCACTCTTTGCCATTTCTCTACAGGAGGTAGAGAGTACTAAAAAAAATCCTTTACCAGAAATTATATCAAATTATTTAATGAAAAGGTGCTTAAGAAAACTGGACTATTCCAACACACCTCCCTCAGGTCTGCAACACAGACTAACCACCTGTTACCATAGGAAAACAAGTAAAAATGGTGTATTACTGTAAACATGCACATAATATGTCGTATTATGGGTCTGAATTTTAAGACTAGCAACCATGTACATTGCATTGCATTGTACAGAAACCTGGCGAATGCCCCGTGTATAGTCTTTGAATTCAGACATTATTGTTATGTACAAATTAAGGGCATTTTCTCATTTTTTCTGTTAGCGGATTTCTTGGAGCACCCCCTAATTTTGATCCTCATATATACACAAATGTCTGAGGAAAAAATGACACTTTTGTCCGGCGTGTCACGATTATCAGTATATTTGTCACTAAGCCACCCCACTAAAACCATTACAAGCAGTGAACCATTTCTAGAGAGGATGGGACGACCAGGATTGCCAGATTTGCAGATGTTGGGAGGAGATTTAAAAAAAAAAGAACATTTTAGACATAACATGTTTATCTGTGCAAAACATGACGATTCATGTAGTCCAATTCCTGTAGCAAATACTTGCATATAATTCCAACTTAAATTGTCATCACTTGTTACTCCTAAAAACTTAGAATAATTCACTTAGTCTAGTAATAAAACATCAATCTGTTCATCAACAATTAACGGATGAACATTGGTGTATGTAGTTTGAAAATGCATAGAATTTGCTGTAGCCATATAAAGCGATTGTGTATAACATTTAAACCAAGATGATATTTTCTGATTTTTTTTTATTTAATATGAATCAGGTTGTGACGATTGTTAATACAAGAAACCAACAGTAGTACTACCATCTGCAAAAGAAATAAAACGCAAAATCGAATTTATCCTAACATTCACATATTATGTAAGATATGCAAACAGTCAAAGATCAAGGCTTTTGGGACTCCACGTTGAAAATTTAACATCAGGAATCGTGACCTTTATGCACAAAGGTAATAACTTGTAAGATATTTTAAACGAGAAAAATCGAGGCCTCGCTTAACAGTTTAATAACGGTTAAAACTACTTTCATCATTCCGTATTGTATGTAGAGTAGGACGGCAGCGCACCGAAAATCACTCAATTTCATACATTTTATGTACGAACGCAAGACCACATGCATATTGATCTGAAACTTTGTCCAAGCAAACATCGATTTCCTATTTCTCGAAACGTTGAATAATTTCAACAGCAAAAAGTAAGGGATAGCAGTTGAGCTGTGTATGGTACAATACAGGACGTGGTATTGGCTAATGTAAGAGTCCCATGTGTCTTGTTTTATCCGTTTTATGCAGTGTAGACACAGGTCCTGCCCACACTTAGTGAAAATCAGCAAACCGTCCAGTCTCCTCAAGTGTTGACTTTGAAACTTTGTTTCCTCGTGTATCGAATTGTTTAGTATTAAAGCTCTCTTCGAAGACAGGCTGTGTTGAATAACTGGCAGAAGAGCAGCTTGTGGCTCTGAGATGACATAATGTGATGAGACACTGCAGCCTGCATACGCCATCATGCCATCGAAGTAGCCATCAAGCTGCTCTAGTGCCAGCTTAAAGACTTCTTGCTCTTTTTCCTGGAGCTGGCTCGGTTCAAGTCGTTGTTGCCTCGGGGGCAGATCTTCCTCCGGAAGGACATCAGTTAGATAAACTGATGTCAGCTTTTTGGTCAGATGTCCCCATATCCTTTCTATGGAAGTCAGCATGGAGTCTTCCGCACAATAGGACACTATTGCCAATGCGTTAAGGTCTGCATTTTTCCAGAGTTTCCAATTAAAGAAAAGAGAAAAAAAAATCATAAATATAAATACATGTTTTTTTATACTGATATAATTCAATACACTCTATTTCCAAGCTTATGACAAATAGATGTAAAACCACAATGCAACAAATCATACAAATATTAACCAAATAATATAATGTGAACATAAATCTGTTTAAAGCATTGCTAAAATACCAAGAGGAAGCATCCAACAAGGAATGGTAATCATTTTTATTTTGAGGCCTTCTCTAAAAGATTATATAACTTACAATTATGGAAAACAGATATCAATAATTATAATTATGAAAATGATTTAATAATGATCATAATAATATGCATAGACAAATAAAAGTAAAGACACGAACTAAACACAAGACAATAAAATATAACATTACATGTACAAACAATGGCTCAAGTTAAAAAATGATTGACTTTTTTGTAAGTATTTCTTTGTTTTTGTCTAGAATAAGAATAAAGTTTTAACTAGCAAATTGCTTCCGTATATGAATTCATTACCAAAGGACCTTGAAATGTAATTTGACTTATATAAAAGGCATGATCTGTCAAATATGAAAATTTGCAGCACTCCTGGTTTGAATGAGATAATATAGAAATTTAGGTTAAAATGTTTCCGCTGAGAGATAATTGCAAGATTATTATGGCATTAAAGCATAAAAACATCTAACTGTAACAAACTCATAAAAACTATGAATATTTAGATGTCTTGAAGCATAACATATTGGAGTAGTTTATATCATATCAGCTAAAAAGTTGAAAGTTGATTTCGCTGCCTTGATCTTCATACGGCTCCAAGTCATAAACTCATTCACTTTGTCCTAAAACAACCTGCGCCGAGCTCACCGAAGAAGTGCAGATGGCTATATGATCCATGTATTCCTTTAAGACAGGAACACGGATACCTCTCTTCTTCAAGAGATATTGCTTCGTCGAGATTTGGCTGACAAAGTCATTCAAAAGATTGAAAGTCGAAACAAAAAGAATTGGAGACAAGGTGCAACCCATGAAAATGCCAATTGAAAACTTCTGCCAGTCCGAGGTCCAATCTTTCACCGAAAAGCGCGCGTACGATCCGGCAAAGTAAGATTGAATAAGATCAGCAAAAGTGTCGGGAACGTGGTACCAGCGAAGAGCAAAACTAATCGCCGCTTGGGGAACGGAACCGTACGCGTTCGCGAGGTCTAACCAAATTACGGCGAGGTTCTTCTGACAGGTCTTGGCATCTTTGATGGTTTCCCACAGAGTAGATACGTGCTCCCATACACACCACAATGGCCACGTATTCCTCCTTTCTGCACGGAGACATCCAGGTAGTCGTTCACTCGAAGATATTGTTCTAATCTCTTGGCTTGACTTGCGAAAAACAGCTTAGCTTCCACATTAAGCAGAGAAATTGGTCGGTACATGGGAGCTTGTTAACCCGGGCGACCTCCAAGCTGGTATGAAATTCTCTGAAGTAACTATATCCATGATAAATCACACTAGTCTTTCCTAGCTGTCAATCAGTCTGTTCCTGATAATCATCCAGTCTTTCATGGCGGTCACTGAAACTTACGATCAGAAGGGAATATACATATATAATATATATATATAATAACAATTAAACTTGTAGTCCGTGTGTTGGTACCAGTATAGAAAAGATGAATTAGAGTGGTGATGCATTTTGACAGTCCAACAGTGCTACTTATTCGGACCAAATTTTCGACGAGTGCATTCGTCTTCCTCAGGGTCGACAATGACAATGACTTCGTCATCTTAATTATGTACATAGTGCAAGATATTTCCTTCCCAACGCACCCGGTGCCTCATTGTGGGTAGCATATACTGAAAGAAATTGGACTGGTGTATATTTATCTATTTATATTTATATATGTATATATATATATATATATATATATATATATATATGTGTGTGTGTGTGTGTGTGTGTGTGTGACCCTGCACCTCAAAACAAACAAAAAGTCGCCAGACTTGAATTTTTAGTTAAGACCATATTCTGAAAGAGCAGACTTTAAAGTAGGCCCGCATAAAGAATCACCCCCTCTCGGACAACTCGGGGCAGGCACCAGACACGGAGCGAGTCGATCTGGAAAAGGCTGTGAATGTGACGTCACCGTATCGAGCCTGCACGCGCACGCTGCAGCTAGCTAGCTGCATGCATGTGATATGCATTGCTAGACTGTAGATCTATGTTTTTCTGCTCGCGATCGCCTCATCGTCAGGAAACTCGGAAGTTGAGTAAAATCAAATCTGTCACTGTAAAGTTCTGATTTAAAACTACGGGATTATCAAAGTAATATAACATTTCCGTGGAAATTCAAGCTTTTTGATATCAGTAAGTCATTATTTTTTAGTTCGAAACCGTTGAACGATCGACGATTGTTTACTACAAGTTGCACGCACTCTGACTCGGACGCAATTCGGCGAGCTGATGATCAAGTTGGAATGTTAGGCTACTTCTCTTCGTGCCAGTGAAGCTTGGAATCTAATTCTTTGCCTTTGGGCATTGTTTACTACTGAATAGTAAGTATAATAACCTTCGTTTTAAATATGTAAACGATGTTTATTAGCTGGGCCATTTTGTTGGAGAATGACCGTGAATAGTCGATACAACTCTGGGTCTCTTGGGTCTCTTGGAAGGTTGCGAAAATCCTTCCCCATACAGCCATGGCCCATACTTTAGTTTTAGCCTAGATATCTCTGCAGCGCAGCCCCGGCGCCGCCCCAACCGGTCGCGACCGTACCCGCGCCCAGAGCCAGCGCCGGCGGAATACATGTAAGTTTGAGTCTAGTAGATCTACCTGGTCAATGCAATTGGGGGGGGGGGGGGGTATTATGGGTTTAAAAGAAAGGCATAATCGTGATATAGTCCCCACTTTGGTATAGACGGGGCCCCTGTGATTAGGGTTAGTGTTAGGGTCATTATTAGGGTTTAATACTTAGTATAACCCTAATACTGACCCTAATCACAGGGGCCCCGCGTACCCTAATCACAGGGGCCCCGCGTATACCAAGGTGGGGACTATATCACGATTATGCCAAATTTCTTACAATACTGTACTATTTCTTTTGGCTATGCAATTAAGGCCTGTATGCGTACGTTAAAAAATCAAGGGGTATTAATTGGTAAATCCAAATCCAAAATGCATTTTGAGGCCAGATATCTTGATTCAACAACAAAACTACCTTTGCTAATTTCCCCATTTTGGCATAGTCTAAAAAGTTAGGCCCTAGCTCAGACAAAGTCATGCTAATTGAATTGCTAAGAGTTAGGCCCTTGCTCTTCATTCCAAACTCAAAATCTCACAATCGAACTTCTTGAATCTTGTTCTAGTTCTATTGAACTGAAACTGAAAGGTCTCTATACTCTGATACTTTCCCAAATTCATGTTGATGGCCTGTGGCTGGGCTAATACATACTCACATTTCACATTATTCAATTTGATATGAAATCTGCTACAAATGGTGCTAAAACTTACCAATTTTGAACATTAGCTGGGTCAAGTCTACTGCGGAGATCGATTTCACCCGCGCCTTCGTCGCCATCTCTCTCCCGCTCCACTACCCGGCCAGCCACGGCGGGATTGCGAGGAAGAGGCTCGTTTTGATACGGTACAGGCTGGCGTTCAACTGCACCTGCACTGCCTGATGATCCTTCGACGTCACTTTCATCTTCGTCGTACTCGCCTATCTCCCCATGGTCGTTATCGTAAGAGTCCGATTAATCAAACGAATCCTCCGAATCTGGATCACATTAAAAAATGAGGTCCTCGATATCCAAGTCAGGTACCTTCTGCCATTTTCAACAAGAAAGTCTAGTCGGCTTCGCATCCTACACGTATTAGCTTGGCTTTGTATACAGCTAGCTATACGCTAGCTAGCGCTAGCTCGCGCTCGCTCTCTCGCATAAGATCGAGGCCTCATCACGGTGACGCTGAGAGTACAAACGAGCTGTTCTCTGGCTTTGTTATACCCCCGCCAAACGAAGTTTGAAGGGGGTGTATAGGAATCAGCGGACGGTCGGTCGGGCGGTCGGGCGGTCGGGCGGTCGGTAGGGCGGTCGGGCGGTCGGTCCGTTGCAAATCTTGCGTCGCGAACTACTTCCTCAATTTTCAACCGATTCCCATAAAACTTGGCACAGATGTGTGCCTTGGGTTGTAGATGTGCAAGACATATTTTTTGACAGTACCCAAAAGTACGTTGCCATGGTAACGGCATATTATGGGCAAAAATGGGTACAAATCTTGCGTCGCGAACTACTTCCTCAGTTTTCAACCGATTCCCATAAAACTTGGCACAGATGTGTGCCTTGGGTTGTAGATGTGCAAGACATATTTTTTGACAGTACCCAAAAGTACGTTGCCATGGTAACGGCATATTATGGGCAAAAATGGGTACAAATCTTGCGTCGCGAACTACTTCCTCAGTTTTCAACCGATTCCCATAAAACTTGGCACAGATGTGTGCCTTGGGTTGTAGATGTGCAAGACGTATTTTTTGACAGTACCCAAAAGTACGTTGCCATGGCAACGACATATTATGGGCAAAAATGGCTACAAATCTTGCGTCGCGAACTCCTCCCACAGTTTTTGATCAATTTTTATGAAATTAGGTACAGATGTTCATCTGAATATGTTAATGTGCAAGACACATATTTCCGCAGTGGCAAAAAGTGCGTTGCCATGGTAACGGCATGTTATTGGTAAAATATAGGGCAAAATGCTTCATGGCAAAACTGCTTTATCAGTGTTCTTCCAATTCTCATGGAATTCATATTGAATGTTTGTCTTAGGATATAGGTCAGCATGACACATTTCTTGACAGTGACAAAAAGTATGTTGCCATGGTAACAGCTCACATATTATGAGCCAAAATGATGGAAAATTTTGTGTTGCAAACTACTTCCTCAGTTTTTTCCCAATTTCCATGAAACTTGGTACAGATGTGTGCCTTTGGTTGTAGATGTGCAAGACGCATTTTTCGACAGTACCCGAAAGTACGTTGCCATGGTAACGGCATATTAATGGCAGAAGATCAAGAAAAGATCTTGCGGATTTAACTACTTCCTCAGTTTTTTGACCAAAGCTTATCAAATGTTGTTTTGACCAAAGCTTACGAAATGTTGTTTGACGGGGGTATAACCAGTCGCTGTAGCGACATTTCTAGTTAAAACGAGTTATTCGTTTTATTAAGAAGGGCCTATCATTGGTAAGCGTTTCTAGGTGAATTCGAAACATGGTTAGGTGGAATCTATGGTACTTCCTCGTTATAATGAGGTATATATGACCCTGGTTTATGCATAATTTAGATTTCTATGCGGGCCTACTTTAAGCTTTAAAATGATGTATAACTCAAATCAAGTGGACTCTCCTAACCTATCTAAATAGATTTTAAAAAAAATTTAATGCTCGGAAAAAGCAGCCAATAAAATGGGTAAACCTTTGACTTTGGTGATATTAAAGCCTTAGCGTGCCTGTCCAAGCCAACCGTATGTGTTACCATTAAATTATACACTCAAGCATAATCTCATTCTCCTTCACCATGACCTTGCCTTTACAGACAGGTCCATAAAGACACAATACCACAACCACTGTGTTCAACAGTCCGAGTGTATAAATGTACACATAACTTCTGGTCTCCAGAATTATTCAATATTGGCTAGGCCACGTGTGTTGTGCTGCATTGTATAAAGACAAGTGTATAGTCGTGGCGACAGAAGAGGGCTGCTAGCGGACGTTAAAATAGTTATAATCTATATAGGGTAATGTTTTGACAGAGAGGTCACCGTTACATACAGCTTTTGGCTGCTCCTGAAATATTAGCCCTGTGAGATATAACGAAAAAGAAATTGCGTAGTTTGGAATTACTATTCCTCTTGCTGTTCCTCTTTTTTTTTCAAAAAGAGCCTGATTTGAAAAATTTGGTCTCCGCCGGGAATCGAATCCGGGTTCTTTGGTTTGGTACGCCTCTAATGATGGTAGATTATGGCAGTGCGTCGCACGGGTTTGGTATTAACTACCTTCCTGTTCGCACCGAGGTAATCATTTTCGTCACTATTTCCCGAGGGGTATTTCTGGCAACATTATTGAATCCGACATGTATGATGTTGATCATGTTGATTGCTTCCTTCTCTCACGCGAGGTTGAATGTACATCCTCTGAGAGACTTTCACCTTAGTCGTCCTACAGCCAAATTTTAGACATGTTAGATGAAGCCTATGAACAAGCCATCCCAACAACTTCAGTCTGAAACTAGTAGTTCAGAATTTCATATGAAGGCTACGCATGCCTTTGATTTTTCGGTTAGTCGAACGTTGCGACCACTTCTCATCTCCACCAAGTGAAAAGAAACCGTTGTTGGATTTGAAATGATGTGGGTTTTTCTTGTAAATCTATTGTCTTTTCCGTCGTAGTGTGCAGGGACTATACTGCTCTCGGAAGGTCCGGAATATGTAAACGACAAGCCATGGTCACAGTGTAATTCCTCCCTTCTTTGGTGTGCCTGTTTTAGGAACGCTCAACGACTATAGCTTTTACTGCAGCCTTCTCCGATATTAAGAAATCATTCTAATTGTAATTTCGGGCTTTTATATGTTATCTGCAAAAGATTATAAACAAGTAAATGAATAAGAAAAAACTGATCGATTTAGCTGCGCAATATTTGAGTATACGTAGTATGGATATTGCAAGTCTGTTTTGCAAGTACGCGTTATTTTTTTCCAAAATGAAATAATTTAGTAATACAAGCCATTTCTCAAAGTATATGACAATTTCAGAATGCTGAAGTCAATACATCAAGAAAAAAATGAAAAAGAAGCCATTTCAATTCCAAACAATAGACTGTAAGCAACATAATCCAGTTAATGCATAACTGTTTTTATATTAACCGCACCCTCGCCACACATTCCCCCCACATAACATTCAAATCATATTCAAATCATTTTCTCCAGAATATTTGTCTATTTATCATAAGCTCCCTCTATTGGCAACAAAACGAAATCTACACTCGCACCAGTGTCAGATTCATTTTCAATTCAATTCAGTTCAATTCAAACTTTATTTTCGCTTTTCTTTTTCCAACAGAATGTACAAGAAACAATATTATAAGTTTGACATGCGAGTAATAAGATAAGATATACATAACCAGACAGGATTAACAACATGTTCATGTCTACATGATCAGTACAAAAAAGATACATACAATCTGTATACACTCTGCGAGAAAAAAAAAAGTGGAGGTACCCACTCAAAAGTACCCACTCATTTTGACAAGGCTATTCATATTTCAGCCCTGCGAAATTAGTATTGGTTGATAAATTAGTGTAAAAGAAATGCTTTTCAGAGCGGACCAAAATAAATTTGAAGTAATTTTGATGAATGTGAGGTAGTATTTTTGGGTACAACGATAGTGCATGAGGCTTTTACAACAAACTTCGTGCTATCTAATTTTGACATGCATTTTATAAGTTAGTTTTTTTTTTTATGAAGACACAATCAGAATAATGGATATACCTTTGATTTTTCGGTGAGTCGTAAATATTTTTCTGCCTTAATGACTGCACGTCGACTTGGAGTTCTGTAATTCATTTCCCTTTCCATGATAGTGTATGAGTAGGAACTATTTTCGACGAAGATGAAAAATTCGAGCAATGGCATAGATCATTACGACCATGTAGGTTCTTCTTTCCTTTGGTTTTCCTGCCTTCGAACGGCTCAACTATCGAAACCTCTGCTGCAGCCATTGTTGATGTTACGAGCTCACTTTGATTGTAAGATTGCCCCCCCTTTTTTTTTTCTTCGTACGCATTATGCCGGACTAATTTCGCCGCAAAACATATGTGAATACGTAGTATGCTTATTGCGAGTCCGTTTTGCGAGTGCGCGTTAATAATTTCATTTTTTTTTTAATGAGAAGATTTACGAGCAGCATTTTTTCGAAGTATATAGGAAAATATAACAGGGATGGAAACATGCAAATTACATTGAAAGAAGATGAAGAGGAAGAAAACCCATATCCATGTCAAGCACAATCAAGTGTCATTAATCAAATTCATTGAATGAATATTGCAACAGGGTAACAAAAAATGGAAAAAAAATGAATAAAGATTTTAATGACAAGCTAAAATTTGAAGATCACGTTTCTTATAATTGAAATGCGTATTTAAATGTGCCAGTGCCTGCTAGGGTTATGTACTTAACAACTTTGTTTAAAAGCGGATTTTTTTTTTTTTTTTTTTTTGGGGGGGGGGGTGGTGTGTTACGTTAAACATTGAATTATGTTCAATCTAATTTATTTTCTACGTGTAACTGAAGTCAAAACAATAGATATAAAAATACATTAAAATATATCATGCAGAAAAAAAAATACCAAATAAGGTAATTATTATTGCAAGCATTAATTTCCATAAAACATTGCTGAAAGAAAATGATATCAACTGAATGATGGAGCGAACAGAGTTTGCCTTGGCGTTGTGAGAGTCCTGGGGGCGTTTCATAAAGCTGTTCGTAAAGTTACGAACGGATTACGAACGACTGGTGATCAGTTCTTGTGCTGAATTATTGAAATTCTAATAAGTATAGCACATCAGAACTTATCACCAGTCGTTCTTAAGTCGTTCGTAACTTCACGAACAGCTTTATGAAACAGGGCCCAGGCGTGGCTGTCCAATCCACCAAATCACCAGTGTTACTGTGATAAACTATGTATTCCAACAAAATCCCATTCTCCTTCACTCTGACGTTGCCTTTACTCTGAAAAGGTTCTTAGACAAAAATATCACAAGTATATTGTTCAACAGTGTGAGAGTACAAGTTCGTTAATTCTGATAAAACAATACAACAGTATTGAATTGTACAATACAGAACAAAAAGATACCAATCACTTACATATATCTGTGAAAATGAAAAAAGAGAACTTGAATAAAGCCACAAAGGCCTTGTAAAGTAAGTTCCCTTATGTACGAGTATGCACAAAATAATTGATTTTTCATTTTTAAAATGTACCTTTGTACACAAAATAATCTGGTCTCCAGAATTACTCCAATATGATACATTTATTATGTACGATGACCTCTTCAATATAACCACCTAAGCATGGTGAGTACTTAATCTGTACACCGTATCAACTTCCAGGTTATATCCATGCAATGCACATAAAGTATGACATGAAATAGACATAACTATAACTGAACAATGTCTAATGACATATACCTGTACTCTGTAAGCAATTATAAACCTTTCCTCTGAGCAATACCTTCTTGAAAGCAAGATATTATTCAAGATGTTATACAAATTATTCGCTTGTAGAGGGACACAGATTGAAGAAACTCAATACCATCTTCAATCATATACATTATAAAACAATATAAAAATTCATTCAACTTAATAACAGATGTCTAACCAATCGATTTGAAACTTATCACACATTTCATACATTATGCAATCAACTCAAATTATCTACACTGGTTCAAACCTTAGAATCTCGACTTCTCTATAGAACTTGTTGATTAAGGAAGCGGCAGCAATGGGCTAAAACTCCTAAACACGGCGGGTTGGTGTAAGGTGACTGGTGTAGAGACAATTTTACACCGCGGGGGCGTTGCTGTACGTGTTGCATCATGTAACGTGAAATTGCCTTGGCCTCATTACGTGGATGCTGCAATGTATACATGTAGTCGTGACGAAGGAGGAGCTAATGGACATTGCAGTCGTTCCTTTGTTGCCTTTAATGATGCCGAGCTTTCGACCTTTTTACAGGTCTTCTACAGGGCTTGGGACGTGAACACAACAGAAACAACTAATTTGTATGCAATATCAGCACATATACATCAATATGATATATATACACACGTAATTAAGACATGAAGGCAGTAGATGTTGCACGATGCCGGCTGGTGATAGAAGCTTTCGACCTCGGGTCTTCGTCAGCTTTATTGTTGAAGACAGATATGGGAATGGGTGCGGCATTAACTACCTTTTCGCACAGAAATATCCTTGGTTTCATGATAATTTCCTGGGGGTGGGTATGTCTGGATGTGTTGTGTCGTTTGCATCCTTTTCCCACGCAAGGTTGTATCATCTACTGACGAGGTCTTCCTTCCGCTAAAGACTTAAAAATAAGTCATTTCATCAACTTCCGTCAGATGCCATACAGAACTTCATTTTACGTTTACATCATGTTTCCGGCGGCAACGGCAGCCCTCTTGTGCGCTGTGGGTCCAGATGGGATATTCTCTTGTTTTGTTTTTTGTTTTTTGTTCTGTTTTGTTTTCCTCCGTATTCTACTTTTGTTCGTTCCAGTCCTCGCAGCAGTGAACATGAGAGTAGCTATCAGACAACTTTTTCATGGCGTCTGGTCAGGCTAGACTACACAGAAATTTCCGTCGCGTCGCACTACGGATCACCTGTAAGTTCGATTTGTTCCGTTTACCATGTTTTATTTCTCATCAGCGCCGAGACTGCCGTGGCAATTTTTTTTTTTTTTTCTTTTGTGAGGGTTTAAAAATCTGACCGGGCTACCCCGGCAATAACGGCCTGTCACGTTTGCCCGTCGCGTTCCATCGCGTTATCTCCCGTCCATCCCGTTTTGTCCACAGTGGTCTGAAACGTGACTGCCCTGGCTGCCGGGAACATGGTGCAAGGGCGGCATTATGTACGTACCTGCGATTTTTCGGTTAGTCTTGAGTTTCTATCACTTCTTCATCACCGAGTTAAAAACAGTCTGTTGTTGGATTTGAAGCGATGCGAGTTTTTTCTTGTAATATGGCATCTTTTCCGTTATAGTAAAGATAAACCGGAACTATACTGCACTCGGAATATCCGGAATCTGTGCTACGACAAACCATGGCAACAATGTAGCTCCTCACTTCTTTGATGTGCTTGGTATCAAAACCCTGAACGACAAGAGCTTTATTTGTTGTTTGTCTTTATTTCCGTCTTCAGATTTAAAAAAAAAGAATACACACAAATTGCGTATACAGTAACACGTACCGTATCTGCAAAATATGACTGTTCTTCCACAGGGTCCCGAGCTTTGACTGTGGTCATTTATGATGTCATGAGATAACTTTGAATGTATCATGGGCTTTTATGATATGTCATGCCTGATTGATTTCGCCAAGCAAAATATAGTTGCCAACAGGACATGCACGGGAGACGTGACTGCAATGCTGAGTTGCACCCCTTTAATTATGCTTTCGGGCTGATTGCCCTTCGTAAGAATATACAATGACAATGTGTAATAACAACATTCAGCTAGAAACAGCCACGGTATGAAATCAAACTAAACTCAGCTAACTATAAATACATTAATTCTATAGATTAATATCCTTAAACATAATTAACTTCTGAAACATAATAATACAACGTGTTTTTTAACAGATACGAATAACAAACAAACGTAATATTACTAAATACAATATACAAAACGGAACTTTCTCTGTTCCTGCTGAGTACGGTCGTAGTGTTGTCTATGTGAAGATTATAACCGGGTATGTGTGTGTGGGGGGGGGGGGGAGGAGTGTTCTGTGATGGGGCTCGTTCCATTTAATTTATTATAAGCTATAAAATAATAATATTTTTTTTAACATGCAGAAACCATTTGTGAGATATGAGAAAAGAAGAAGAAATCGGTGCGTAGCTTTGACATCATTATTCCTCTCACTGTTCCTCCTTTTCGGAAAAGTGCAAGAGTTGAAAAATTGGTCTCCGCCGGGAATCGAATCCGGGTCTTTGGCATGGAACGCCAACGCCTTAAACCACTCGGCCACGGAGACGTCATATCGTTTCAGGCAGGCCCAAGCTCGATAACCCGACGGACCAACTTTTCAACCCTTTTGCGCATGTTCCTTTTTAGGACAGAAAGTTTTGAATAACAACCAGCCGGGTGCTACGGCTGGATCTTCTAATGAGATTCATGTACCGGTGAATTGGGATAATGTTTTGCGAGAGAAATTACCGCTGCAACAGCTTTTTGGCTGTTTGTGAGTTTTGCGATATATATTTAAACGTAGTACGCATTGGTCAACTGTCAACTGTGCCACACATTTGAAATATGATTATAATTTTTTTTTTTTTACATCGGCAAGTACAATGAATTTCAAGAATAGCTTTTAATTTTATCTCTAAGTATGCTGTGATGATTATCAACAACAAAACGAACATAGAAATCTAAAAGTGGAACTGCACTGGAAGGGGAAGTAAGATAATGCTTTACTGTACAATGTATACTGCACTACTTGATTTAACGACTTTACATGATGTGCAGGTTTTTGCTGGATCTTAAGAGGATTTTTTTTTTTTAATTTAAGGTGTAGTTGTCATATCTAATTGCCATGGATGTGATATTCTTATTTTGAATCTACGTTTACTTTATTGGTATTGTACTTTATGTGATTGTATTTTTATCTATATATGACATTTGTTTGTATTTTAAATGTGTAACATTCTTTGCATTTTATTGTGATTTATGCATGTATGTAGAACCTACGCAAATCACCTCTGCTGAACAGGGTGCTGCAATCTATTATGTCAAAATAAATTCAGTCAATCAAGCAATAGCCATTCTCTTGCTCTAGTTTGTTTTGTATGAAAGACCAAAGGTTTTGAATGAGTTTTTATTTTTCTTTTACTACGACTCGTTAGATTATATCACATGAGTGTATATCCCATAAATGCTTTCAGTATGTATATCATATAAATACACATACACACACACACACACACACACACACATATATTAGATAAACCCCTCAAAAAAGTTTGGAAATCTGAGTTTAATCAATCATTTCTCATTTTCCTTAGATATAATCTATTTGTGCTTACCACAAAAACATTGTTTAATTCTCTTTAAAATGATACCATACTTGTTATGATTTTCATTTACATGGAGGTGCAGTGCTTATGAGGTAAAGTCAGAATTGAAAAGCTGCAAAATTGCCCAATTTTTGACGTCCGTAATGGAGTTTCCTCGTTATGAGTGAGTTCCCCATCGTTTCTTTGGTGTTCATTTACTGTAACATCAGCATTTTTATGGAGTGAAACATGTATGCGTTCAACCAAACAGATAAACAACATATACACACACACACACACACACACACACACAAACACAAACGATCATGACTCGAACCGTTTTATCTCACAGAACCTCGCCACATTAACCACAACAAAGACATAAAGATGTGAAATGGCACGGTCTTGATTTTATTGGAGTTTCATCTTTATTTTGTCTTCATTTTGTCGTTATTTTGTCTTTACTTTATGTTTACTTTATCTTTATATTGTCAATGAACATGATCGGGGCTCAGTATCTGGTGGACGACCCAAGTGCTTGCACCACCGCCTGGCACCGTGTCGCAGCTGTTGATTAGCTTCGTGATTCGCTGCTGAGGAATGGCGTTTCACTCGTCAACCAGTATCTGACGGAGTCCTGCCAATGTCGTTGCATTTACTCTTCCCCACAGCTCGGCCAAGTTGATCCCAAAGATGTTCTATGGGGTTGAGGTCGGAGCTGCATGCAGGCCAGTCCATTCTAGTGATGCCCTCTCTCTCGAGAAAGTTGCGCACAAGTTTCACTCTATGTGGTCTTGCGTTGTCATCTTTTTGAAGCATCTCAGCTTCAATTTGCCCTATGGTGCGGGCTTTTTGAACATTGGTTACACGTGGCATGATGTACAACCATAAAACTTGATGAGCTATCAAAATTGCCTGGCATGGCACTACTGAAAACTTGAATGTGAAGTTAAGATGTCTACTGAAATTTGCCTTCATGGCTATAACCAGTTGAGAACAAAAGACCTAACACAAAAGAACATGTCCTCTATTTACTCTTCACAAACATTCTCATTCATATTTAAAGGACTGTTCTTGTTCATTTTGCAACTTTTCAATACAGACCTTATCAGACACTTTCGAGTGCAGCCCTTTACTTGATAGCATAATCATATAATATAGTGAGTAGGATATCATATTAAAGAGAATTTAATGATCTTTCCATTGATATCAAGCATGTATTGTATAGTGCTTACAAACTGGAGAAATTTACGACTGAAGTCAAATTTCCAAACTTTTTGAGGGGTTTATATATATATATATACATGTATATATATATATATATATATATATATATATACATAAATTATGTATGCATATATTATATTTACAGTATGTAAATAGATTCAATAACATTCATGTATATTATTGGGAATTCGTGTGGCCTAAACTAGAATCGTGGAACTAAGGGTCACTTGGTCATTCGGTACTGAAAAGGAGAATAACACACGCTGAAGGATGCCAGCCCTGTGTGTATGAATCGACACTGATTGATGTAATCTACAGCCGTCATGTTCAGACACGAAATCCTGCCAGTATTCTGTCTCCAGTAAAACGCTTATACTGTATAGTGTGTGTAAGTTTGTTTTCCACACGTTTAGATACAGAAATGAACTTAAAAACAAACGATGTGTTGCGACTCTAAGGCTAGTTTTCCAGGGATAGGTTGTATACGACCCTACACACAAGTACAAATTGTAGCATTGGGAGACACATAAAAAAAAAAAGGAATGTTCTTTGCCCGTAGGAAACCATGTTTTCTTGTGCGCACGTCTCCTTTTAATGGGCTTCTCAACGAATGCTATAATTGTTTTTGGTAATTATGTCAAGATGGTACTAGAAAAAGACTCATTTAGATATGCATTTTTTCTTTTCCCTGGACAAAGTAACAATATCTGGATTTGCATTGGTTAAAATCAAATTGAAAGTAATTCTACCTTTATGTTTATCGTAATCGTAACTACCTGGCCTGTACAAGCAAAACAATAGTGAAAGCTATCTGGAGATTATCCAGTTTCATAATTTATTCTTTGTTTATTCGTTTCATTATTGTAAATAACTAGAAATCGGACACAACATAATATTACAAAAAGTACAGATAAATTGATATTTCTCTGAAGAGTTATAAATCAATTTTCTTTTCGTTGGATAGTATCCATATTTTAATTCACGCGGTGCATTCTTTGATATTTTTTCCATAATCAAGGATTAATTTGTCAAACGCAGATCAAACAAAGAAAATGTGCAAGAGGCGGCCTTCATAATATTAGCAAAGTTTGACTGGAAAGGTGACGTCCAGGCAAATAATTGACACACCAGGAGGGAGGGGAGAAGACCTAAGGTCAAACGGGACAGAACCAGCAACTATAGATCGAAAATAATGATAATGATAATAAGAATGATAATAGGAATAATAATAAAACATCTAAAGACAAAGGTACAGTCGCATTTTCAACTGTTCCGTCGTTGAGACAAACTCAATCGTTATCTTTTCGTTTGCTTGCGTCGGGAAATAAAGAAATAAAGGATTATAGGTTGAGAAGACGCGTTTCCATGACAGCATCAACCTGTGCTGCTACGTGTCAAAGGTCACTCAATAACCCATGTAAACAGCTATGGGGAGCAGAGCGAACAGCTTGGTAAACAATGCCACAAGTGCTTTCGGAGCGTTGCTGCTCGTGGTCATTTCCATCTCCATGGTAACATCGTCATCCATCGAGTCCATGGGCATGAATTGGAACCGGATGTGGTCGCCGTCCGCGATACGCGTTTCCGCCAGATCTGTCGAGGTTAAGAGCAAACCATGATGTGCATTGTGTTTTATGTGGTGTCCAGATATCCTCAAGGCAAAGAATATCAATTACTATTGTGTACGAATTTTATTTCTTCAATACGACACACGTTGCACTGGTTGCTTGTCAAACATGTAGGTTAGCTTATAAACTATACCTATGCATACATGTCAACATCAGTTAGCTCCTCATTATTTGCAACAGCTCCTCCAGGAATATCAACCTTCCAGACAACTGCGATCAAGCCCCAAACAATTATCATTACACCGTACAATGTAGTAACTAAAGGGGGTATCTCACTCATCGGCGAATGTTTGCGGGCTTATAGAATTCTAGGGAATTTTAATTTATGTATTCATTTTTTTTTTCCAGGGTTCCTTAACAGTGTTGTAATCAAATTCGTAAACAATTGCAGTCAAATTCGCGTAAGCGTTTCACTGTGGTAAAGAGTTTGCGAATTTAATTGCAATTGTTTACGAATTTGATTACAACTGTTAACAAACTCTGAAAGTCCCTAGAATTCGCTGCGCTCGCAAACATTTGCCGCTCAGTGAGATACCCCTTAAGACTATTAGTACTATGGTCAACGATCTTTTCAATATCCAATACCTCATCTTTGGAATCAGCTCCCTGATGATAATATTATGAGAGCATGTTTACCACTAGTACTTAGTTCAAGTCTTCATTGAAGTTTCATCTGTTTGTGAAGTAATTTTCACTGTTTTCTAAACTCTTACTTTAATGAAGTGTTTTAGGTTGATATATTATTTTTTTTCTCTTTTGTCTTTGTGTGTTCTTATACATGTATCTGAAGTCTTTTCACGTTTCTTAAAAAGCGCTTGGAGACGTAAATTTAATTTGCGTTCTATAAAAGTGGTTTATTGTTATTTGTTTACGAAAAATTCGGAAACTTTCCGAGGTCAGATTCCTGAATCATGCATGCTGAAACTGAATCGTTGAAAGTTATTCACGGAGTTATCTGGAGTTCCTTTCTCAAATACTACGGATGCTCATGGATGAGCCATTTCTCTAAAGAAAACAGAACTGTACCAAAAACAAATGATGCGAGCAAATAGTGACAAGTAAACGACAGGTTCCAGAAAGCATGGGGACTCACCAAGAGGCAATCTTCCGCCGTTGGTGGCGTTGTACGGGGTCCAAACGTAGCCGTCTTGATTCGGGAGAGTGTTGAGAATTGTAACCTGGTCATTCTGTATATCCGAGCTTGGAAAAAAAAAAAGAGAGAGGAGTGAGTAAAAATTAAAACAGAACGAACTCATGCACATTCTTTACTTGTCGACATGACCTTTACAAGTAACCAACCAACTGAAGGCTATAACTACATCGAACTACTTTCTCTTTCTTTCCGTCTCTTTTCCGATCTATCTCTTTCTCTTTCATGTTTTCCCTACACTCTACGAAATGCTAAATAAACATTCTGAATGTAGTCTCTTCTCTAGCCTTTTTGTTAAATGTTAAATCTCACACTAAACAGGTTATGTTTAACCCTCAACATGTTAAACTACCATTTCAAAAAAAAAAATTATATCCAACATGAAGAATGTTATATTTAGTATTATAGTACAATAAATTGATAATTATAATTCTTGCAATATATATGATGATTATATATTACAAAAATTATCCTTTACAGAAAGGTTGGAGGAATTAAAGCATTAGAAATTTCGATTTACCATTTCATTTTGAAAGTGTTCCTGTAGCTTTACCTGATTTTAATGGGAACTTGTTCGCTTGCTGTCATGACGGCATCAAGGAGCGATTCTTGGGAGACGTTAGACAGGACTAGCTGCTTACAGACTGGCTGGAACCTGGTGCCGTTTGTGAAATTCTGGGTGTTTCCCGACGACACGGTGAGGTAAAACACACCATACGTCAAAGGCATGTTCGGTTGAATATCAGGTGCATTCAGACATACACCTGGAACATTGTGGAATGCGAGAAAGCGCAATAGATACAGTATAAAAGCCAAAAAAGGACAGTTGCAAACTGAAATGTCGCATAAGTTAATTTTTGATATAGTCAGTCCTTTGCCATTGACTCTTTGATCGCAAAACTTGCACCTTTCGAGCAAAAAATAAAGAATAAGCAAAGTAAATAAAGAAAAAAACAAAGAAATAAATGAAAAGCTCAAAAGAAAAATCATACACGTTGATTTGACTTCATGAATGAAATTAGATTGATACGTTTATGTGATGTGTATAGGAAACCCTATATATTATAATTGAATATATAAATGAATTCTCAGAATATGCCTTTCTTTACTTTTTAAAAATGAATTTCACCAGTTCCATGCAGAGTACAGAGTAAAATTCAGAGTCACTGATTGATGAGGATGGCCGCTGAACGGGGGTGGGGGGGGGGGGGGGTGGGGGGAGGGGTTGCGCTTCTCATCCCCTCTCTTTTAGGTCTTGAAAAAAAATGACGCAAAAAACAACAACACCAATGACTTTCAGAAGGACTGGTCCCGTCCCCCCCCCCCCCCGGAAAAAACAACAAATATAAACTAAAGATAATAAACATTCAACTTCCCTTGGATGAGATGATAATTTCTGACACAAATACGGTTGACTCACCCTCGTAAGTCCGATTATGATTGCCGCTGGACATCACTTCGGTGAAACTCCATATATACGCAGAGCCCTCTACGGGATACAGGAAGTCAACACCTGGTGGACGGCAGGATGAAAAATGGTTGTTGAACTTAAACATCCAATGACCTTTCTCGGAAAGGTCGAAGGGCGAGTGAATGTAAAGGGTAGACACAATTCAAACGTAGCTACAGAGACAGATTACCCAAATGCTAAACGTGTCCTAAATAGCGACTAACACATCGAAGTTTTTTTCTTCTTCTTTTTCTAAACGTCTTGCTGTAATATAAGACTCTAACCATAGTGTCAAGCATTGGTTTGCTATGATATCATGTTGTTAAAGGGATAGTCAATTGGTGGAGATGAGGATTGGGCTTTTAACTTTTTGCGAGATACCAAGAAACCACTTATGAAAATAGTACAGAGCATACCATTCTAAGAGGAATTCACAGTTTATTTGATGAAAATCGGTTTTGGAATGGCTGAGACACCTAACAACAAAGTAAAACAAAGCGATCCTAATAAAAGGATCCCACCTTGTATAGGATTGCTCTGTTTTGGATATCTCAGCCATTTCAAAACCAATTTTCATCAAACAAATGGTGAATACCTCTGGGAATTATATGTTCTTTTATAGTTCATCAGAGGTTCCTCGTTATCTCACCAAAAATGCTGGAAACGTGAAATTATAGGTTTTAACTAAAACTATACGGGCCCTTTAAAGCAAGAAAAAAATACCTACAATGCTGTTGATTAAATTTGGTAGGAAAAAAATAGAAACGAAAATGAAAATCACACGATTCAGTGTAATTCAAACATCACAATTTGAATGATTGATAAGCACACCAGACTGCACATGGAAACATCAAAGGAAATGAGCAGTGGTACAGCATAATTATATTTCAGAAAAATCATAAATATTCTGGTACAAGTCAAGTTGTGTTGTTGGGCTGGAAAGAATAAAGGTGTCCCACCGTGTGAACACATTGTGAACACAGTGTGAAATCTCTTCACATTATCAAATTCGAGTGTTTTAACAATGTGAATACATTGCTTGCAAATCATCAATTTACATGCAGTGTGGAACAAATCATTGATTTGTGAATTCTCTTAAAACCACACCACAGTGTGAATTCATCTTCACACTGTTAAATTCGAGTGTTTTCACATAGTCGACTATGTGAACACACTGTGAACACACTGTGAACACACTGTGAACACACTGTGAACACACTGTGGGACACTGTTCTTTCCAGCATGGATTACTCACCCACAGGCGTCATAGCACCCATTTCGTCGTATAAACCCCAGAAATAGTCGCTGTTGCCCATCAGGCCGTTGATAGTTGTAACGAAATGTCCGTACATAGCATAAAGTTGAGCCTCAAAGCTGCGGAAAAGTCAATTAAAGCCATACACTCTATTTTATTTCTTATGTTTAAGTGTCGTACATGAAGTGGAACGCCAAGTTTTCATGCAAACAAAATGTTACCAATTATGTGACATTCAGGTATATTTGAAGTGGATATCAAGCAATCTGAAGTTTATATATTTTTACGGTACAGTAAACACTCCCGTTATAACGAACATGGTTATAGCGAGATTCCGGTTACAACGAAGCAAAATTCAGGCCGCAACATTTTCAGCTCTATGAATCTGTATTGTTTCATTTGTTCGGCTATAACGAAATTTCGATATAACGAGAGAAAACTGCTGGTCTCGAGGACATCGTTATAATCGGATTCCACTATATGTCACAAACAGTGATCATGGCGGTATCAACATAATAATTTGAATGCGTTTTTCAATGAAATGATAATGTTATTGTCCCGCTAGAGTGGATACATTGTGTGTGTCTATGCACGCTTTCCTAACCCGACTCGGAAAAGCAAGAAATCGTTTCCTTTGTATAATCATGATAAGAGTGTAGTCACAATCATAGACTTCATCAGTTATCCAGTCATTTCTTGTCAATGTCCCCGATTAACTCTGACGGTATAATAATGATAAGAACTAGGGGAGGAGGGATTATATCACTTTACCCCTCCGTAGACCACTATCATTAAAGAAAGAAATCATACTGCATACAGATATGTTTCCAATGGAAAACTATGATCTACGGTCTGGAGAAAATGTCCAGCTTACGTGAAATTCATGCCATGCTGTTGTGACGCCGCAAGCATCCCTTGCCACAGGGTGGCGTTCTCCGGTACGCCGTACTGCAGCCGACAAAACGTCGAACCGTTCCCCTGACCATCCGCTGAAATGAAGCTTGTGATGATCGGGATGTTTTCGCTTGTCGGTCCGTACATACCCATTTCCATCGGGCACTCATTGTAACTTCCTTCATAAGAGAAAAAAAAAAAGCATTGTCAACAACACAGAGTATAAAATGAATGATATATTTGCCGTGTTGCCAGTTTACCGAATGCATCGTCACAAGATATAGTACAATCAAGAAAAAAAGTAGTTTATAACCCAGTAAAACACAGGGAAAATCAAGCAAAATCCTAGTATTGTATAAAAATGAATAACATTCATTTGATAATCAAACACCATCGTCAATCAGGGCAAATTGTCAATGGTGAAATTTTCTATTTCATCAGTTTATTGAATAACTTTGTTTATTGTATGGTTTCAGTATACTTTGAAGGGGAAAAAACGCTAGTTATAACTTTTCAAAGGGAAGAAGGGCGCGCCCACAAACACACACAAACACAACCATTGATCCCTGGCCAAAATTCTAATTTCATACATTGGGTTTAAGTTGAAAAAAGAAACCCGCAACTTTATGGAATAAAGACGGATCTCACTGAATTTAGAATAGTCACTATTCACAGTGATTCATCCAGGATTCTTCCAGACTATATCCAATGTTTTAGTAAATTGTTAAGTCTACAAACAGGTTAAACAAGTGCATTTCGTAACAACTGTAACAGACTCACACACTTTAAAAAAAGAAAACACTTTGTGAAGGTATACATAACATACCTTGAGTCAGAGCTGCCCAAACCAAGAAGAGTGATGTTGTCAGCAAAACTCTCGCCATGTTAGAAATACAAGGTAGTTGCACGGATACTCGGACTTTTTTTTAATCTTCCTCTTCCAGTACTCTGGGACTTTTGCATTGGGTCCGGATCAAAGAAGTGATGCGTTGCGACTGCTGAGGACTAGTTATCATGCCCAGTTTATGCCGCTAGTCGGACCCTACGTCATGTGGGCGTGCCAACAAGGCAGTCACATCCAGCCAATCGGGACATGATCTTTAGAAAACTGACGCTCGATCCCCAACCACGAAGTGCAGCGTATTTCCACAAAGAGCAAGCGGAAATGACAGCGAAAAAAAGTTACTGATGTTGTTATTATATTCATGCGATATATTAGTTTGGTGTAGTGGACATCAAAGTGGCCTCGTATGACTATGAGGATAGAAAACTAAGCAAAACTGATACAAACCACAAAATCAGTGGCTTAAAAAAACAGGGATTTAGGCCAAGAATGACAATCAGTGACGTGTCCCGCTTGCAATTTTTTAGCTTTTGGCCTAGTTTTCAAGGCTTAAACACGCTTGACAATTATATATCAATACTATAGTTATTTGTCTTTATTTCGTTACGCCAAGTCGCTGGTTATGAGGTGCTGGTAAATACACCCTGCTTAAACAACAACGCTCATGAAACGAAACATTATTGTATCACAGCTGGCATAATGATACCGATTTTCTAAAGCTTATAACTGTTATTGCAAACCTTCACATGGTGGATGTATGAATGTATCTGTACGTTGTTGTTGTTTTTTGCGAGCTCATTATTAATGAAACTGAATTGATATTAATTTAATTGTCAACAGTCGCATTTGACTCATTTCTTCCTCCCATTCGTCAGTGAATTTTCTTGTATTAGTTTTTCTCCCCCTGCCCCCCCCCCCCGTCCCTCCCTTTCTCTGTCTATCTCTTATTGTTTTCACTCGTCTTGTTTTCTGCCACTTTCTTTCTTATTTTTTATCTTCTCATTTTTTCCTTTTCTTATAACGTTCCGTCTCAGTCTCCTTCTTATCTTCTTTCTTCATCTTTTTCTGACTTCCTCTGAAGTTTTTTTTTTTCTGAATCCTTATATTCTTCTACCACTCCTGTCAAGATACTCATACACACAAGCAGAGTGCCACCTTTATGTTTTCATGGAATTTTCACCCAGACGCTGTTTGTATGTCTATTATGTTCTAACCGGATACTGCTGCGAAATGTTTGGCTGATTCCATTGTGCCAAATTTTACCGTCAAACTTCCTACTCGCTTTTAGATGTGTGGGATCTTGTGATAAAGTAGACTAGCTAGAGCAGACCCAGTCTATCTTATCAAAGTTACAATCATCTGGCGCTATTTAAAGTCCTTGGTGGAAAATTACAGCGTTGTCATTGGTTTAGAATCCAACTATGATACACATTCCAATAGAAATAGGTAATAACCTGATTAGCTCAACATCTGTAAATAATGGCTCGTACACACACACACATAACTGGATAAAGACATTTTCTTCGATATTAACCAGCCACAACTCCCCTCCCCATGCAACCCCCCCCCCCCCCCAAAAAAAAAAATGATAATAATAATTATATATAATTTATATTCTCTGTTCGGAATAAACACCACGCGAAGAAATCTAGCCATCCATCCAAACGAAATCCAGATCAAGGAAAGAAAACACTCAACACATTGGTGACGAGCATGTCACGTTTGTCAATGATGTGAAACGTATACGTCTCTCACTGTCAAGACATTACTGTATAGATGAATTGGTAGAACCAGGCATTACGACAGAGTAGTCGCCATAGCGACATATCCAGTTTGTTCTTAGTTTTGCGATGACCTTAGATATAGGACTAATAGCGATAACAACAGGAAGGAGCACGAGGTTTAAAGTGAAACAAGCTGATTCACAGATACATAAAAAATGGAATGCCCTGAACCTTTCATTTCCATCATGAAAAGAGAGACAAACTCAGAATCCTACATATTGAATTGCATAATATGAAGAGTTTGTTCGCAAAAACCGATAAGTCCATTTTTGAAGATTTTGAAGTACGACCTCTGTCATAAAGTACAAAATGATACCTTTTAAATGATATATTGGTCACTATATATAAAGGTACATTTTTGAAGTCATGGACAAAAGAAGCAAAAATTTTCTTATCATTCTCTTTATTTTTCTTGTTCTTTAATCGCAAATATCTCCATTTGGCAAATATGGACTTATCGGTTTTTGCAAACAAACTCTTCATATGTATTATGCATTTGTATATGTGCAAAAAAAAATCATATTATGTTTTCTTCATTTGTTACTCATTATCACATGTATTGTGTTAATATACTATTTTAACTTTCATTAAAAAATAAGTTCTGCTTATACATTGTAGATGAATTTCTCTATTCACAATTTTGATGAAAGTGAAAGTGAATTTGAATTTGAATTTGAATTTGAATTTGAAGTTGCATTGTATCTGAGTTTGAGGTTGGCATCTAAGTTCTGCGTTTGCCTATAATAGGTATGCGAAACAGCGGCATTTTGCATTTTCTTTTTTATTGTTTCTCTCAGCCATGTTTTGTTTTTGCGTCCTTCCGCTTGTTCTGACGTTCAGCAACGTTTCAATATACAAATCATTCCGCTTTGTAGCCACAACAAGCACTGATAAAACCTATACGGAAATGACTTGAAAAAGAATATCCCCGACCAAAAAAAAAAAAACACAAAAAAAAAACACAAAAAAACAACACCATCAACTATTGGTCTTCTCGATGTGGTCATGCAAATCTCGTGATAGGCAATGAGTGTTAGTTTACCAAAAGTGACGGTGTTGATGCCAGAAATTCTGTAAAACCTCTGTTCGCCCCTAAAACACACACACACATACATACACACAAAAGAAATACCAGAACAGAAAAAGGACATGGCTAACGGCAAAATTAGATAATAGCAGGTCGTTTTTATTGATTTTGTTTCAACCTATTTTTCATTTCTATCAGTGTAAGTATTGGGTACATTGTAATTACTTTAATGTCAAGATAGTATCCCATGAAGCAATTCAGAAGTATATCGATCTGCAAGAGAATTTGTCATTTCTTTTGAGAATTGTTTTTATTTCTTTGTTTTAATAATCTTTTTTAGTTTCTTCATGAGCAACCATGGCACCATGGGGTTTTGGTTGACTTCTCTTTCAGTAATAGCTAAATCATATATATATATATATATATATATATATATATATATATATATATATATATTATATATATATATATATATATATATATATATATATATATATATTATATATATATCCATGAATATATATATATGTAAAGACATATATAATATATAATATATAATGATACAAAAACTTCTCGTTGGATCCATGGCGTACTTGAGACTCTTTCTTCTATATGTATATATATATATATATATATATATATATATATATATAACTGGTTTTGAAGAAATGTTCTCCTGCTAGTAGTTCTGTTGTTGTATTTGTCTGCATTCAGTGAAATTACTCTCTGAGGGTTATTTCCACATCAAAGTTAAAACGTTAAAAAGGCGAGAATACATCGCGTGTGCCTTCCTTGTGGACATAACACAAGCAATAGGCCTTGTCATGCCACTGGCGAGTACGTCATTTCTATTCTAAACAATTTAAAGGTGTGGATCTTACCGCAGATGTGCGTAGGGAAGACTTATAACAATGGTGCCAATGCCCGGATGCGGTGTCAACATTTACTTATGGGGAATTCCCCCGTTATTTCCCGTCCCTTGTTTAGTTTGCCCAGACCCGACTGCTCTCTTTTTTAGCGTGGATTTCAATATCAGTATTGTAAACAAACCAGGCATGTGAATCTGCGCCTTCTCCGTGGAATGGGACGTTTCTGTATTGTATTCAGACTTTATTCATACTTTGTTAACAGAGCTTGCCGGAGGCTTGACCTATTTATACCTGTAGCATCAACTATAATAATAATAAGTACAGTATTTGTAAAGCGCCTTCGATCTAGTAGCCTATTCTGAGGCGCAAATGGACATACTTATAGAGAGAATAACATACATTATATTCTTATAGTTGTACATAAGAAGGTTGAAGAAGAAAGAGGTAGAAATATATACCCAATGAGCAATTCAATGAATATTCAACCAAACAAGGATGCGAACATATGAATTCAGAAGCTGTTTAAGTGTTTCAATGGTTTCTGCTGATCGGATCCTCAGTGGAGGAGCGTTCCAGAGAAATGGGGCTGCAGAAACAAAGGCTTTTTCTCCGAGAGTCGAGATTATTCTTTAACTGTTAATTGTTTACTATTACATGAACGAAAATTTCTGCCGGTGACGTATTCTGAAGCGAGGTTCTCCAAATATTTTGGAGCTGAAGAATGTACTGCTTTCCATGTAAGTAGAATATTTTTAAACTCTATCCTCTTGGATATTGGTAGCCAGTGAAGATTTTTAAGAATTGGGGTAATTGCTGGAGAAGAAAGATGTTCCACTGAGGACCCGAGCAGCAGAGTTCTGAGCACGCTGTAGTTTGGCCAGTTGGTAATAATGAAGCCTTGAACAATAATGTATTTCCATAATCAATACGAGACAAAACATACGAATGAATAACAGAGGGTGCAACTTTGTGTGATAATGACTTCCTGATACTGTGAATATTGCGTAGTTGTATATCAAGAACAGATCGATATGTGTTTGTCATGACGTGTCCCCATTGACAGCAATGCAGTGAATTCCTGGCTATGGAACTTCCCGGGAAGGAGCAGGGGAATAAAATGTTTCGTCACAAGGCTGTATTAAAAGAAACATCCATTTAATGTTAATGCATTACAGAAACGGTCTATTGGAGTACAGACAGTATAATACAATATACACCCCTTACAAACACGCAATCAGGGCTAATCTTATTATTATTATCATTATTGTTTCAGTCACATATACACGTACTTTCCAAGGTTGCGGCTCGCTTTGAGGGGAAGCCAAGTGGACGGGTTGGGTGCACTGGCAAAATATTTCTCCGAAACAGAATCTGGTTCACCAGTCAGCCAAAGTGGCATTTCACCAGATAATGTGTTCCTGTTGTTGTTGTTGCTGTTGTTTGCTGTTGATGTAGTTTTTGGTGGTGTTGTTGTTTATGTTGTTGTTCTTGTTGTTCATGTTGGTGCTGCTGCTGCTGCTGCTGTCTTTGTTTACAAGTCATAAGTGGAGCATAGCCCAAATAGCATTAGCGAAAATCTTATCAAGAATGAAAAACTGACATTCAAATTCAAATCCAAATGATTTTCATTTGGGACAGAGAAGAGCTTTCTTTTTGAGGTTTTTGTTTTATACTAAGTAAATAAGATTATGTGCTTTATCTGCATATTAAATCTGTAAGGAACAATAAAAACAAACAAAAAAACCTTCATGATAATACTCTCTTCGAAAGTAAACAATTCCCTTCCCCCACGTATAATACGCCTTTCTGGAGGCTCATGAATTATGAGCAGGAGAGAATGAAAAGAGGTGAGGCACTGGGTATTCGGGTTCTAGAGCAATTACCCTAAAGACAATTACCCCAGACCCTTCCTAAACCTAATCCTAACCTGAACCTAATCCTAACCCAATCTCTAACCTTAAAGGTTGGAGGGAATCCCATTTGCATGCCTCAAATGAAGAGTTGTATAAATACAGTGGTATGTTGAAGAGAGTATCATTTTAGAAACTCCCATAAAGTATTGAAAGTGGAAGGTAACATTTAGTTCATTTTTATTGACCGTTAGATTTTGAATTGAATTTTTTTCGGGCTCACCGTAAATTACAGTACATTACTAGGCTACCTTTGCAGACCCATGCACTGCATATGTGTCCATCATGTATGTTTTGTGAAGAAAGTTCATCAAAACTTACAAACATTTCTATATACATTCTTGCCACACACTCTATATGTTATTACATCAGCTCTTATACTTTTAGATTTGTGTTTATAGATAAAAAAATACAGAAGACTGCAACAAAAAGGCTTAAGTGTGGCTGACACACAGAACTACTGAGTAGTTGAGTTTTGTGCATTATTCAAATTGTAGATAACTGTTGACTTCCAAATTTCTCAGCAGTGGCCTAAACAAGTCCCCTGAGGTTCATATTTAATGTTTTGCTGCATTTTGGGAGGTCTGTAAAAGGTATCCCCTACCTTTAAACCTAACCTAACCCTAATCTTTACTCTAATCTTGTCACTAACCAGATATAAGTTAAATTAGCGGGAGGGGTGGGGCGTTACTGTTCCTCATGGGGTAACTGCCCTGTTATGGGGTGTTTGACCCTACGTCAATTTCAATTTCAATTACAATTTCAAATGAATTTTTATTTCCAAATCCAATAGCACATTTTCGTTGATACAAGTTCAAGGGAAAATCAATGTTTACAACAATACTACACTGCAAAAAGTCCGGTGTTAAATAGTGAACACCGAGCTGGTGTTACATTTTCGGTGCTCATTTATGGTGTTAGATTAACACCCCCGGGTGTCATTTCCAAATTTTAGACTGTTTTTTTTGAAGAGCTTCTTAGTAACTGCACTTCTTGTTGATTTTTGATTTAAACAAGACGATCAAGAATTTTACATTAAAATACTAGATTTTTTTAAAAATGTGAAAATAAATTTACACCACAGTAACACCAGCTGGTGTGGTCTCTTATTGAAGCTGGACGGGTGTTAAACCATTGATATTAACACCAACAAATATCAAATCAACACCATGTGGTGTCATTTTTGAATTAACACCAGTACAGTGTCAAAATAACACCAGGTACAGTGTCAAATCAACACCACGAAGTGTCAGGTGAACACTTTTCAACACCATCACAGTGCATTTTTAACACCTGTGGGTGTGGTCCTTTATTGAAGTTTGATCGGTGTTAGATTTAACACCCGTGGTGTTAAATCTAACACCGATGTTTTTACAGTATAGATACATACATGTGAAATTAATCTTCGAAATAACTGCGTTATTGGAAAAGAAAGGCCCATTTAAAAGACAAGCTTGAAGAAAATTAGATGTGGGCCACACAGAATATTGAACTCGAAATACAAAAAATATATATATAATATATACAGGAACAAAACCACAAACACAGGCACAAGACGCTCGCGGTAAACAAGGACGTAAGAAAAACAAGAAGAGACAGTACGGAATAGGAGAGGGAGGTTTAATAGAGAAAGGTGGAAAGGAAAAGGATTGAGAAAGAAAGGCATGCAGGGGTCCTCAACGTCATCGTGTCACTGATTGCCCTGAAATGGCTTTAGGGCAGTGCAGCTGGCCGGTGTAAGCAGTAGGCAACGACGCACTGTTCAAATTCGACGCTAGTTTCTTCTTTTTCACTTGTTATTCATGATCTTTCATGCATGCATGTATTCATTCATTCATTCATTCATTTTTTCCATCTCCAACAGAACTTGTAAATACAAGTACTTTTTTCACATTAAGATATACGTAGGTACCTATACATACATGTATATGTCAACGTTACAAAATATGACATATGAAATTTATGGATGTAATGATAGGGTAAAAAAGAAAAAAGCACATACGTACGGATGAATACAGTGATGTAATAATACAGAATATTTGATGGAGCACACGATCTTTGGCCTAAATACGCAGAGTACAATATGAAAAAAAAACTATTTATATAGTAATGTCATTTCATATTTTCCACAAACCATTCCGCTTTATTGTTATTCATGAAAGCGTTCTTTTTGTTGTTAATTTAACGTTCACGTGTTTTAGACAAACACACAGACTTTTATCTAATTTGATGAAATTCTTACCCCGAGTTGTTTTGTTTTGTTTTGTTTTGTTTTTGATTTTTTTGGGGGGGGGTTGATTTACGACGATGTATAAAAGGTAATTTGAAATAGATAAAGTGAATTTGAGGAAAAAAATAAATTGTGTGTTGAAAATTAAAAGAAAATGTTTTTTTGAGTCGAAAAGCTTTAAATATCTTTTGACGACAAATCGCAGTGGGTTGTTCACATCGAAGAATTAACATCAAACTATTTGACTGATTGTAGTTATAGGTCTGCTTAGGCAACGTGTGAACATGACTGAACTGAAGTTGATAATAATATGCTATTGTGTTAAACCTTATTTTGATTATAAAACGATACCATGTACTCTACAGTATAATCGGCACAACCAAAACAAAACTTTCTAGCGTTTATTAAGCCAGGGTCTTATACATGCACTACAAATCACATTGATTTCAGTGTGGATTAAAATACCGTATCCAGAAGACAAGAGATTTGATATCATTTGCATATAGGATATTGAAATAATCTCCGTTTACCTCAGCCTAAAACAAAACTACTGCAAGTGATCATTCTGTATTGAGTTGAATGATAATGAAATGTCTCCAACTTGACTTTTTTTTTAAAAGATTTCTCCTCATGCTATGTTTATGACCCAGAGACCGCATTGCATACACGGACACTGCCAGCAGCATATATACCCATCATGGACACCAGCACGTACGTACAACACGCGGGTACATAATGCTTTAAGGGGGGGGGAATTCTGGGGGGGAGGGGGGGGCGTGACTAATATTTCTGGTGCCACTTCCGGGTTTCATTGCAGTTTGTTTCTTTTTATTTTCTTTGTTTTTAACGAAAATTAAAGGGGGGCGTGCGCCGGTTGCGCTCCCCTCTGGATCCGCCACTGCTTTACACCACACCCTCGAAGGTTAAATCATATCGATCTTTATTTTCCAACAATAATCGCTTCGATCGACGTGCGTACATTTTCCAGTGAACTATAACAGTTCTGTCCCTTAAACTGATATGAATGAAAACTAACAATACTCATGAGCATAGAATTACTATTACACTAAACGGAATATACACTTCTCTTTAATGTTCTCATTACAGTTAGAGACAAGCAGCTGTTGATGGAGTCACTGCACACTTAGTCCTGTGAGTTGCAGACCAACAACATGTAATTTGAGCGCAGAGATATTAGCAACCCGCGATCATCGGTATGCATATACGTGTAAGAGAAACTACGAGTGTTTCGCTACCAGCAAAGTCATATCTACCGAAGTGTTTTTACTTCTTCAGTGCTTTGTATGTGGTGCTCGTTAATATAGTTGGAAACGTCTGAATTCAAGAGACCATTAATCGAGTGGCGCCAGTCAAGTGCCTTCACGGGCACCACTTCGTTCATTGTCGTATTAATTCAGGCGTCTCTATTACTGCAGATAGAATCACCAAGCACTATCTAGCTAAATTCAATTGGTCTACACAGGTCTTAAACCACAAAACATAATGGGCATTAGACAAAAAGTGAGTTTAACCAAGTGGCAATTTAGCCCCAAATCAAACTTACCCTAAGGCTGCGTTCAGGCACATGAAACAAACAAAAAAATGTCCTCAAACTATAAGATTGCAAAATTTGCAATGTTACGACCTCACTTCGGTCCAAAATATATAACTTTTTTTTTTTGTTCTTATGATGATAAGATAAATGATTCATGATTTTTGTTGTTCGCTTGGACACCAGGTGACGTCCACCTTTATCAAAAACAAGCAAGCAAACAAGCAAACAAAAAAAATCACTGTCTCTTTCCGTATCAAAGATGTCATTTTGTTTTTATTGTTGATTCTAAATATTCTTTAATATGTTTGTGTAGCATTCTTTGTTTTATTTCATTTCACTTCGTTTATCTTTTCCCTCGTTTGTCGGCTAAAGGTGTGCCTCTAGAACCTCTTTTTTTCTTTGTGTGTGTATATATGCAGTTACTTTGCTTCTTTGTTTTTGTTTTGTATTTTTTTTTTGGTTGTTTGTTTATTTGTGTTTTTATTTAATGAAGAATTGGCCAGTAACAAGAGAGGGCAGTATTTGCTGCAATGATTCATCATAAATGATTCACAAGTCTCGATACCGAACTCGGCTCAGCGAAGACTCTGCCAAGCGTGCACGCATGCTACCATAATAAATGTGACTGCATGCATGCGATAGCTAGGATGATAGGACTTTCCAGCCCCATCTGTTATAATCGTAGGCTTCTGTAAGTTTCATCATTGTAATGTTTCGTTATTGTTCTGTAATCTGTTCAATTCATGTATATTTTTCAACTGATTAACGACTTGCCCTACATTGGCGTAAATAAGCGCTGAATTGATAAGTGTTATCAGCTGGTTATAGTAGGATCTATGACCCCATCTGTTATAATCGTGGGCTTCTGTAAGTTTCATCATTATAATGTTTCGTTATTGTTCTGTAATCTGTTCAATTCATGTATATTTTTCAACTGATTAACGACTTGCCCTACATCGGCGTAAATAAGCGCTGAATTGATAAGTGTTATCAGCTGGTTATAGTAGGATCTATGACTCTATCCTCATGATTTCTTTTTATCACTGCAATAAAACAGCACGACGCAAGTTATAAATCTATATTATGCTATATTGCTTACATTATATCCTGTTTCAAAGAAAGTCAAGAGTAGTAGTGTTTATGTAACATTTTTGTCATGCATGATTGTATAACGAAGATTCAATAATTTTTTGCGTCTTCATTGTAGCAAAAAAGTTACAAGTCATCATTCTTATAATGACAAATTTTAAAAAAAAGTATTTTCTAATTCATTATGAAATACATGTAATGGAATACTTGAATATAAGAAAGACCAAAGCCTATACAAAGAGCATCAACAAAATTCAAAATAAGAAAACAAATGAAGAGTTTGATCCCAAAAATGGGATTAGCACCATTTTTAAACATTTCACATTAAGGCCATCCAACGATAGAGCACAAGAAACCCTTTCCAATGATATCTCACTTGTAACATAACATGGAATATCTTTGAAGTTATGATTGTAATACCTCATAATTTCTTATTTTTTCTTTTTTGTTTTTAAGCAGTTTCAAAAGGAAACATCAACTCAACTTGACGCAAACAGCGTTAACTCGAATGAAGATCAAGCTCCTTAAATAAACATCCTGATATTTTATTTTATTTCAATTATGAGAATTTTAATCACGCAAACTGATGACAAATGATTGGTTTACACTTTTTTTTTGCAAGGGTCTCCAATTATTAAGGCCAAATTTGGACTTGGGCCGTTCTTATTTTCAGATATTCCATATTTGATATCACTGCATTATTAAACTCAGAACTCCGTATCTGAAGAAACACATAGAGCTACAGGGGCCGCGGAGTCGGGAGGGGGGGGGGGGTAGGGGAGTAACCATTTATTGATCCTAGACCCAACCACAAGAACTGCCACTGACATACCCCTCCCGCCGCTACGAACAGCATATAAAAAAGAAAGAAAATAAAAGCACACGGGCCCTGAGCTTTCACTGTGTATCCTTCACGTATTCATTGCTTTGTTTGTATTCATCATCATCACCGCTTTTAGCATTATATGATTCACATTTGCTGCTATCATGGTGTGTAACCGTAGTAACCGTAGAACTCTCGTTGTTCTAGATTATCTGGCAACCATCTATGTTATCGATTGAAGTAGATGAATAATCATTCCATTATAGGAGGTATTATGCCGTCACATAAGTGGGCGAATCCTAGTTTCGTATCATTAACCTTTTCGAAAACAGACAACTTCTATATTTCCAGTTTCAGTGGCGGATCGGGAGGGGGTTCAACCGGCGCACGCCCCTTTATTTTTCGTTAAAAACAAAAGAAATAAAAGGAAAAAATGAAATGAAACCCGGAAGTGGCACAAGAAATATTAGTTGCGCCCACCCCCCCCCCCCCCTTTTTACATAATTCCTGGATCCGCCCCTGAGTTTACATCGGAGAGATAAGCACACGTGCCTTTACAGATCAATGCTACACTTCATTACCATGATTACTGTTCTCAGATTGTACCAAGGCTAATGATGGATGTAGCCCTACCACAAATTGCTTGAGTTATGCTAGAAAATAAAATCAAAATCTATATAACTCATATGATTTGCAAATAAAGATGATTACCCTGCCGACCCCGGCATGTAAAGTCTACATTTTTATACTACCAAGTAAATGTGGACTTGCTGCTGCAATCTCTTTCTTTTAAAGTTGTTCTGCAGTATGAATCAAAATGCCTTTGTGTTTGTTTGGGGTTTTTTTACAAACTTTTTGTCACAATTCCTCAAAATCCTCAAAAAAAGAAAACGACAAAATGGTGAAAACCGATTGTCCTGGTTGTTGAAGACAGCACATTCTTTGTCATATTCGTGTTATCATATGACATTGTAGGTATAAGCTAACCTTTTCTTCTGTTCTTCTTCTTCTTCTTCTTCTTCTTCTTCTTCTTCTTCTTCTTCCACTTTGTGTCATTACGTTTCTACCGCTGCACACATACAATGCATTATACTGAAGACTAGGGCATTTTTTTTTCTTTCATTCGTGTTGAACATTGAAGAGTGATCAACAGTTTTCGTACAAGATTTCAGATGGTGGCTGGCTGCTTGCGTAAAAGCAATCACCACCAGATGGGGACGTGGGTGGAAAAGTGCTAGGACAGACTCCACCTTTACGAGTGATATGATAGGCGCTTGGCTTGTCCTCGTCACTTGACGTGTGTCGATCATCATTGGACATCACAAGTGCGGCGGACGGTGTGTTTAAAGTCAAGGCCGTATATGCACTTGCACCGCCTTCCCGACTCGTTAGTTGGTAGGGTGCCTGGTAACTAAAGTCTGGCACCTGTCTTTCCCTTCCATCTGATCTGTGGATGGGGGATGTATACAATGTATCAAGAAAACGATGATTATTATGATAGTATTATCAACTTGTTATTATTCTTTATCATAGGTATACACACACACACACACACATATATATATATATATATATATATATATATATATATATATACATATACATAATTATTATTATACTGTATATATTAAACAATATTTGGGCAATTCTGCATGAACTAAATGCTGTATTTGAATGCTGTATCCGTTTTCACCATAACAGATAATAAAGAACTTGATGTATCATAACATGGGATAGAAAAATGCCACAACTGCAATAGAATAAAGAAGTTCATCACTTCCACAAGGAGTTCAGGTGTCAGCCTGTTGAATGTGTTATGTACAGTATCTGTTGTTTTAGTTTAACAATCTCATTAAACATTAGAATAAGTATACTGTATTATTGCAAACCACGCTAGTATCATAATTACTGTATTGCCACCAGACAGTTAGTGCTTCAATCGGCAGTTTAAAAATTACAGGGCTATTTCCAAACACAATAAGCCTTACAAACATTTCGTGTTTTTAAATCTTTCAAAATGTTCAATGAAACAATAACGAAAGATACTGGAAATTACGTATCATTACAATGTTTTGTATAATAGAACAATATGTGCGTCATAACTTTAGATGACATAGCTGCCATAATTCAGAATGTTTGCAATTGACATCTTAAGAAAATTCAGAATATTCCATTTTTATGTGGTTGGAAAATGAGTGTATTCAAATATATTCACTTCTCAAACAATGTCCGGAGCTAATAGTGATGCAAATAGATGGGTTCGTCTAAAGTTTTAGTGCATGATTGAATTCTTATCAATTGTGACTGACGTTAGTAGGCCCTATTTATGACATTTTCCTTCAATTCGTCGCACAAAAAGCAAAACAGGACAAATAAGTCAAAACTGATTTCATTTCTTAGTGTTTTGTGCGGCCGAGTAATTGTAATGTTTAATGTATTTCTTTATTAACCCTTTAAAAAAATGTAGAAGTGTCCCACTGTAGTAGCGTTGTTAATAATCAGAATCAACACGTACTTGGTCCGATACATGGTATGCCAAACTTATGAAAGGATTATTTCCGTAAACCAAATCAATATCCAGAGTGAGTTGTTTTGTTCTCAGAAAAAAAAAATCATTTGTTCAGTGTGTTTTCGTCTATGTGTGCGTCTGTGTTTGTTTGATAGTTATTTACCTTTTATTGCGCTTTTCTATATGAGTTTTCCCCCTCTATTATCATGGTTATCGAAAAGCGCGTCCACCTTAAAAAAAAACAAAACAAAACAAAACCTGTATATAGATGGTAGGTTGATGTTTAGTTATACTTTCGTGTGTCCCTTTTGCAAGCCTGAAATTAGATTCCTTTCATAAGATGGTATAATATTGTAGATAATTTATAGTTGATTAAGACCTTTCATTGGAAAAAAATAAAGCTGGAAACTTCTCTATGTTTGAGAGCGAAACAATACTAGATTTGCAGTGAACTTATCATGACTCTTGGGGCTGATCCAGGAATTCTGTAAAGGGGGGGGGGGGGGTGCGCAACTAATATTTCTGGTGCCACTTCCGGGTTTCATTTCATTTTTTTTTCTTTTTATTTCTTTTGTTTTTATTGATAAATAAACGGGGCGTGCGCCTCTTGCTCCCCCTTCTGGATCTGCCACTGACTCCGAAAAAAAAAACACAATTCAAGCATCATTCCCTGTACAAAAGGACAGGGTATTCTTTAGTGACATGTAGTTAGTTTTGCATTTCTTTTTTTTAAAGAAACTCTGTGTTGTGTTTTCATAAGATTTCAAACATGATGTGGGAGGCATTATTCTTCAACCATGCAAACTTTCGTGACGTTTGCACAAGGGACATAATACGACCTTCATGTCTCTATTCGCTTTCGTCACTGCTGCTACACTTTACAATAGGCGTGTGCATTAACTTACTTCACAAGGCATCTTTGAAGTTTGTTCCGGCGCCACAGCCAATAGATAGATAACAAAGCTATGCATGAGGCGATGGTGACTACCAATGAGATGCAGAGCAAAACCACGCCCCTCGGGGAAAGAGGGACACCTGGCCAGGGGCGAAGAGATACCGAAGGCGTGGTCTCATCCTCAACAGCTGCAGCAATCGTGGTATGTCCCGCCTCGTTCGAAGTTGGAGGACCAAGATCCCATTTGTGGGTCGTCCCTGCAACTAATGCAACTTCATGTATTAATCGCTTCTTTCTATCCTTTTTCATTATCTAACAAAATCAATGTCAAATATTTTTTTCATTTCAATTAAGCCTATAAATAATGTACTGTATCGAAAGTCAGTTCGATTACCAGTCATCGTCAAAATATTGACCATGACAAAGACTTATACTGCAAGTATTTTCAGACTCTATTCATGATTCAAGGAGCAAAAGTGGAAACGAAAGTACATGATAGTTATAGCTCTTTTACTTGAGATTCGGCTAAGTGCGTTATAAGATAAAGTACTCAACACACACAGACAGAACATCGCCAGTTTCAGTGTGGTTAAAAACAAGTCACTCAAAAGCAACACACTAAAATCCCAGCTGTACAAAATAGCTATGCGTGGTTGAGGCAGACAATGGAGATAATAATGTTATCTTGGAAATCAAAGTGCTATGACCACCAACAGATTCTATCATGAAATATTATCACTTGAGATATCATCATTCAACTTGCATATCATTGTGCAGCAGAAGTCTTGTTATTTGTTTTCGTCCTGTACTTCATTTGTATTTTCGCATACCAGCACGAGTATCAACATCCTAATGAATATTCATGAAACGACAATGATGAAATATTACCGGTGTTGTGCAGAGGCATTTTCACCAAGCTTGTCGTGATTTCTGAATTCACAGCTCCTCTCACTGTCGACTCAATTTCTTGATCGTCTAAAAGAGAGAGAGAGAAAGAGAAAGAGAAAAAAATGCGACATACACGGAGCATAGCAGATATCTAATGTTGTACCCTAGCAGAGTGAGAATAAATGACTGTGCATCATCTGTGTGTATGTGTGTGTCTGTATCTGTGAGTGTGTGAGAGTGCCTGTTTGTCTGTGATTTTGTGTTTATGCATTTTAATCATGATTCATTTATGCCTGTGTGCGGGTTTTACTGTACGTGTTTATACGATAATTGTCTTTCTAGAGTGTTACAATTAAAGGGATGGTACAGTATTGGTGGAGATAAAAATTGGGCTTTTAAATTTTTGCAGATACCAAGAAAACACTTATGATATAGTACAGAGCATACCATTTTAAGAGGAATTCAAAGTTTGTTTGATGAAAATCGGGTTTGGAATGACTGAAACATCCAAAAACAAAGTAAAACTAGGGCGATCGTAATAAAGTGTGAGTCCCACACTTTATTAGAATTACTCTTTTTTGGATATCTCAGCCATTTCAAAACCAATTTTCATCAAATAAACGTTGAATTCCTCATAGAATTACATGCTCTTTCATATTCCATAAGAGGTTTCTCATTATCTCACCAAAAAAATTTTAGAAATCTGAAATTAGGTCTCAACCAAAACTATACGATCCCTTTAAGGGAGAAGAGATAAAAACAGCATGAAAGCATATAGGGGGAAAGAGTCATCATGAATAAAAGGTTTATTGATATGCATAGGTTTGCCCCTATGCTTTTGTATTGCTATCTTTGTTTCTCCAAGATTTGGGGTAAACACTGGTAAAACCTAGGTTGGCAATTGTTCTTGTCAGCAACTAAGAGACCAATATGTCTTTAAAGGCTTGATTCTTATTCGGCTTCTACCATCATTGTGATAAAGCAGACCGTTTGTTTTTGTCTAATCATCGGGGATTTTTTTCTTTCTTTCTTGTGCAATCAACAAAATAATCAAACCACATTATGAATATGGTGGTTTGTTGCTTCTTTTGTTCAGCGATGTCTTTCGTTCTTTTGTTTACTTTTTATCGCTATCTTGCACAAGGACAAACAAAGAAACCTTGCAAATTCCATCTGAAAATACGGTTTAACAATCACGTGTTACCCACACCCATGCATAGCTTTCTTCACTGTTTGCTCTTCTCTCCCACATGAGACCACAGCATTTTTGCCCGGTACCTTTTTCTACGCATCTTTTATTCAAGAGGTACGATGTGGGGTAAAAGTTCTAGCACGAGGGCGATCGTGTCCAGCAGAATCTAAACCAGAATGTTCTGTTGATGGTTGAAGAGTCAATCAACAAACATTTTGAATATTCATCAATAAACTTTTGTTTTATATACAACGAGACCAAAACAAAACAAGCAAACAAACAGCTTATTGATCAAAACAAAGCAAACAGCAAAGATTTACATTCTATATATATATATATATATATATATATATATCGTCAAAGAGATGGGAGAAGAATTAAGAAAGAAAAGTGGATGTGAAGACGAGTTTAAGTGAAGAAAAATAGTAAGGATACCTGGTATATGTGTAGCAGTTGTCGGGATGGGAACACATTCATCCTTGGTTCCTCGGCGAAAGCCCGGACAGCAAACAGATTGAATGCTGTAACGAAGTCGGGACACGTACTCGCGGCTGTACACAACTGTCGTTCTTTGAAAAAAAATTATAGGTAACAGCGTTACATGAGTAAATAAAAATTATCCTCAAACAAAGCAACAACAAAGATAAACATGCAAATGACGAGGAAGAGGACTATGAGAATGTCGTATGTTACTGCTTAGTTGCAATCCCTCCCTCTCACTCTCCAAATGTCTCCTGTTGTTTTTATTTTTCCTCTCATATACTGTTTTATAACATGAAGCCATGTCATTATATCTATGATTTCACATCATCGTGTCGATAGAAATTAGCAATGTCATGCTGCTATTCAAACAATGCTGTAGATATGCATATTATATTTTTCATGCACTGATCAATCAAGACGAAATATGCAGTCAAACTCAGTTAAAATGACATATTCGATATACTTTTGTCTTTCAAACGTTACAACAGAATCTTTCTGCATCCTTGTTCGTTATGGTGAAGTCCGCTTGTATCATCGGGCCAACACCCACGAGTCAAACATCCTATGAGTTCGACATTAAAGGGGAAGGCTAGTAACTGATCAGTGGGAATCAGTGGAAATGATTTGCTTCAGAACAGTCTCATATTCAAGTAATGTGCAGATTAATGCTCCGTCACTGACCAGGGACGCTAACCTGGAAGCATTAAACTGCACATTACTTGAATATGAGACCATTCTGAAGCAAATCATTTTCACACAACAATAGATATACAATGAACTCTTGAATGAATCCCATAAGGATTGGAACAATCATCTCCTAGCATTTCCATTGATTCCCACTGATCAGTTACTAGCCTTCCCCTTTAAGCAAACATGCAAGGCCCACAACTCTAACTCTTGAGCTGCTTTACCTCATAGTGTTAAACTCAGGGCCTCATTTTTTGCCCAGTGTCGAACTCGTGGGCTGTATGACTCATGGACTTTTTTTTTCTCAATGTCGAACTCGCGGAATCTACGACCCGGGGCGTAGGCCTCGTGGGATTATCCCATATAGTACTGAGCGATTTTTCAAAATGCAGATTTTATCTATTATAATATAGTTTTACCTTGCACCATTTGAAACTGTTTTGCTTATCACAGCCGGCTCCAAATGTACCCGCCTGCAATAGAAACAACGGGGAAACTATTGAAATTCTTTCACGCATTGATGACTGCCCCAGTCGATATTGAATACATTTTAAGAAATAACTTGTTCGGATTAAAATCATTGTTACAACGCTCATCGCAATTATCATCATTAATACACGAGCCTGTAGTCTAATACTAATCATCATCATAATAATTGATCATAGCAGTAACTATTTATATAACAACAGCTGATGGTGATAGCAGGAGCATTAGAAATAATGTACATGTATTACAATTTATGATTTCCCGGTCATTATTAAACTCTTGCCAATCAATTTTGTCTAATGGGGATTTGAATTGAACAATTCTTGTCTTATCATGTCTATCGGTCATACACATTAACACAAACACCTAGCAGTTTCGTTATTGAATGATACAGGAAGACAGTTTCCATGGCATTTCAAAATTCTGCTGATGAGCGTACTTGGAACATCGAATTTGTTTGTACTTTAATCTATCTTTTTTTTTTCTTTTTTTGCTGCATTCATTCAATTTAAAGTCATCTTGTACGATGTATCAGTATATATATATATATATATATATATATATATATGTATATATGAAGAGTTTGTTTGCAAAAACCGATAAGTCCATATTTGTCAAATGGAGATATTTGCGATTAAAGGTCAAGAAAAATAAAGAGAATAATAAGAAAATTTATGCTTCTTTTGACCATAACTTCAAAAATATACCTTTATATGCAATGACCAATATATCATTTAAAAGGTATTATTTTGTACTTTATGACAGAGATCGTACTTCAAAATCTTCAAAAATGGACTTATCGGTTTTTGCAAACAAACCCTTCATATGTAACAAACGACGAACATTTTTCTTGTAACTGGTGTACATACACAGACATGCATATAGTTTACTGTCGTTTTCCTTTCTTGTCATCTGTTTGTATGTTTGTTTTTCAATTTCTTTATTCATCGTTTTTCTCTTTTTGTTCTTTTCTTATCGTTACATGTTCGTTTTCCTTTTCTTCTTCCTGTGCTTTTTCTTTCAGTATAGGTAGTCAGGAACAAACTTAGTGTAAAACGTATGAGCATACAATTCAAATGTGTTAAAACCGATCTAAACATATTACGCAATAATTTTATGCAACATCTATAATGGACTAGAGGACAATAAAAACAGACATTACTTAATATTTCCACACAAACACACACACAAACAAGAATGTTGTATACACACACACACACGCACACACACACACACACACACAACCTTTTTTTTCTGGCTATTACAGATGAGCTTCGCAATACCATGGCTAAGTACAGAGATAATTATGAATTAGCGTTCCCCAAACCTGCATGCTGATGGGGGGGGGGGGGGGGGGATCGTACATGCCGTGCCTACGACGATGACATATTTGATTTTCTTGTTTTCAATTCAATTCAATATAATTCAATTCAATTTAGTTCAATTCAATTCAATAGTTTGCTGATTTCTATCATCAAAAAGAAAAAGAAAACATTCAAAGTGGTACAAGTTGTCGATTTGTCTTTCATTCATCTGATAAGGACAATTTTTTTCGAATACAATATAAAGTATGTGAACAAATTGTTTCTGTATTGATCGAGCAGTGTCATTGCCGTGTTTTGTTTTACTTTTCAATAGTGAATTTATTGATTATTGTAATATACCAGGACATACCTATGTGAACATTAATACTTACATTTCATACAATGTATCCTAAAAGGAGGGTATAGTTTTGGTTGAGATGTAGATTTAGGTTTTATCTTTTTGCGAGATAATCAAAACTCACTTATACGGCATTTAGTATGACAGAACAAAAATTCTATGAGGAATTAAAAGTTTATTATCGATGAAATTTGGTTTTGAGATGGCTGAGATATCCAAACAAAGTAAAACAAAATGGTCTTAATAAAAGGCGGGACCCACCGTTTAGGACCTGTTTGCTATGGGATGATGATGATCGATGATTTCAGTTCAATTCAGTTCAATTTTGAACGATGCAAAACGTTATTATATTATCATTAAATATTAGATTAGTGATGGGGAAAGCCGAGGAATCCGAGAAATTCTTTGAGTAGCCGCCGTATGGATAACCACAAGATATTAATTGTAAGGAACGTTCCAGGTTAGAGTTCGCTGGAAGCAGCGGATGCTCCCCGTGGCATTTAGGCATTTTATCCTCATTGGGCTGTCACTTGGAGAGGGCTCACATCCGTCTGCTCCGTAGTAACTTTCTTCCTTCGTGACCACGCAAATAAATCCCCCCAAACACCTACTATGTTAAATACATGTTTTTACAGTCACGTCCTTAAAATCAAAGAAAACTAAACAGAGAATGATAAATTAAGTGTTCACCTTGTTTGCTCGTTCTAATGCGTATTACAATAGAAAATGTTTTTTTTTTAAGATCAGAAAGTATTAATGAATCAAAAAAAGGGAAAGAACATTGCATTTTAAAAGAAAAAAAACTTTTACTTTAAAAATATTTTTGTATGATCACAATATAAAATACGATGGAAGGCCTGAAACAACAACAATAGGCCTTTGTAAGAGCCTAAATCAGAGCATAGGGATCTAACGGTTAGATTCGTAGGTGAAACTCGACTACTTTGAAGAACAATATTGATGATTATGCAACACATGAGTGAAATGACTTATTTGATTTGATTTATTCCTGCATTCAATCAGATACAAATTGAATACAAATTTCAAAAGTACAAAGACAAAGAATAGCAGGTGCAGTGAAATAAATCGATAACAGTACACAAATAGGAAGTGATTGCATTGAGCAGTATACATACACAAAAAATATACACTATTTTTTCACTAAATGACAGAGATAATTGAATACAGGAGACCACCATCGTCAGCGATTAAGCTTGAAATGGATGGGGGCCTCATAAAAGGACTTATTTGACTTACTTGTGCGTGATTTTTTTAGATAATTGTTAATCTTAATTCAATGTCAATGCCTGGAAATAACTCGAGGTTAAAAAAAAGCGCTAGTATACATGTACTTCGAAAAAATTTTCTTGTATAAGACGTTATAGTTAATTCCTTTTTATTTATTGTCATCATAAGAAAATAAACAAAACAAAGCAATAGTTTTTTATGCATAATACCACTTTCTAAGCTGGTGGGCCATTATGGTCAAAACTTCGGCAGACGATTTGTTGGTAAAGTGGCAACCTACAGGCTACAAGTCTTCAATATTGTTACTCAGACTTATCAGGCCAACACATCTATGTAACATGCAAAATTTTTACTCTTCGATATACTACCAGTGTAATATTCAGCATTATTTCTATACCATGACACCATGAGGCTCATAACACCTGGAATACAACACAGTAGGCGTACTTATTCACTTCTTTTTCACTCGTCTAACACCTACAAAATTTCACTTTATAAGGCATTCATGATTAATGAAATACTAGTATCTATGTTAAATATTGAAGGAAGTATATAACCGAGGAAGTATGTTTGATGCCTTGCTGGGAGTACTTACGCAACTCTCCGGGTACATGTTGCTCCCTCGCCATGGCTACACGTTATCCAGGCAGTTAACATCAAAGTGACAAATAGTGCCTGGAAGATATGATTTCGGGTGCCCATTTGAGACTAGAAAAAAAAAAGAGAAACAAACAAGAAGAAGATGATGAAGATGAAAAACTAAATCGGAATCCTTATGCAGGTATTCAAGAGACTCACTGGTCGTCAAATGAATCACAATTCACAGGAATGTGCAGTTCCACACTGCTTAGAAGCAGACATACGCGAGATATCAAGAGGGACGTTTACACAGTAGCGAGAAGTTAGGCATTGTCCGCATAACTGTAAAGAAACTAGCGTCCGAAGTGTTCTTCGGCCTGAAGTAGGCTTAACGCGATATATCCATCCGTTTCGTTTTGTTTTGTTTTGTTTTTGTGGGGTTTTTTTCTTGGGGGGGGGGGGGAGGGGTTTTTGTGTGTTATGTTGTTGTTACTGTTGTTCAGAATTCAAAGTAGTATGATTTTTAATTAGAGGGGAAAGCCGAATCGAGGAGGTTGACAGTGTGTCGACAATTGAGGTTTTCGTCGTACATTAGACTTCTTAGAGGGAAATAAAAGCGAAAGTACGAATACGAGTTTAAAGTGCTGGACTGTGGTCATGCACCTCAAGTGCTAAAATCTCCCCGACCATTGTATCTATAAGAGGTGAAGTGAAGTGTATTGGTGACAGCTTCATGATTTATGATTTGCCTCGTTCTTATTTACTGTCGTCAGGGGTTTTTTTTAATAGCATACTTCTGAAATCATTGAAACAAAGATCGTTCTCCGACAGGAAAAAAAAATCAACTATGGTGGGAACGCCATTTGCATGGTCCTTAAAAATTGTTCTGTAGTTCACTGGAAAACAGTCGTATATTGTACAAACATGTATCTTATTTCCTTCATTTTCATTCAACACTTTTGGTCGATTTAAGTTTGTTTTCTTCTGGTTTCTCACGCCCCCTATCACATCCTACATTTTCTATATTAAAGGGGGTGGCTAGTAGCTGATCAGTGGGAATCAGTGGGAATGCTGAGGGGTGATTGTTTCAATCCTTGTGGGATTCATTTAAGAGTACATTATATATCTATTGTTGTGTGAAAATTATTTGCTTCAGAATGGTCTCATATTCAAGTAATGTGCAGTCTAATGCCCCGTCACTGTACAAGTATGCTAACCTGGAAACATTGAACATTGAGAGTCCATTTGAATTGAGTTATAGATCATTTTAAAGCTTAAAGGAGACCTCCGGATGATTTTCAGATTTTTACATGTGAACAACTATAAATTAGTAATACTGAGGACAGAGTTTCAGAATTTGTGATAATTGGGATGAAGAATAAGAATATTTTCAAAATTTAGAACAAATTGCAATGAACAAGGATGGTGACATGGCAGAGTCACCATAAGAATGCATGAGTTGGGGCTCAAGGAAGCAGAACAAAAGAAGAAGGCATGCATAGGTTAATACACAGGTGAACTTGCAAGCAAGCAGTATTGTAATGGAATTACACTGCTGCATTTCTGAAATATGTGAACCTCCTATGTCATCATCCTTGTTCAGTGTAATTTGTTTAAGGTTTTTCAAATTATTGTTTCTCTGCTCAAGAACCACAATAAATTCCACAAATCTATACACGGAGTTGTCGATTTATGTACTACATGATGTGAAATTATGAAAATCGTCTGGAATGTCCCTTTAAAGTCTGCTCTTTCAGATTCTGTTCTTCACTAAAAATCAATGTCTGGAGGCTTTTTGTTTGTTTTGTGATGCACGATCACATTTTGTCTTCTTCTTTTTCTTCTTCTTCTTCTTCTTCTTCTTCTTCTTCTTCTTCTTCTTCTGTCGCCCACATCCCCTGACACGTCCTTCACTTCTGAAGGTTATTGCAGACATCCTTATTATACCTTCATGCTGTGATCGAGTGCATCACTCAGTGCAATAAAAAAGTCAAGTCCTTTCCGCCAATACATGCAATTCGCCCGCTTCTGCCTAAGAGATGACGAAACAGTCATGCTTATAAGACATGTAGGCCCTATGTACATTCCTGAACGCCTTCAATCGAGCAGTTACTCGGTAATATCGTCGTAACATACACAAAACCATTAGTATAAAACGCTTTCATGAACGCACATTAATCAGTCACAATAATACATAATTTATTTCACCAAAAATAATCATCTAAAATTAAAGGGATAGTACAGTATTGGTGGAGATGAGAATTGGGCTTTTAACTTTTTGCAAGATACCAAGAAAACACTAATGATATAATACAGAGCATACCATTTTAAGAGGAATTCAAAGTTTATTTGATGAAAACCAGGTTTGGAATGACTGAAACATCCAAAAACAAAGTAAAACAGAACGATAGTAATAAAGTGTGGGTCCCACACTTCATTAGAATCGCTCTTTTGGGGATATCTCATCCATTTCAAAACCAATTTTCATCAAATAATTATTGAATTCCTCATAGAATTACATGCTCTTTCATATTCCATAAGAGGTTTCTCATTATTTCACCAAAAAATGTTAGAAACCTGAAATTAGGTCTCAACCAAAAACTGTACGATCCCTTTAATTGTCCGTTGCTAGATATCTGCATGCTGCCTCGTCGACTCGCTCATTTTTGCTTATAATGAATAATATTTTTCCCTCATCTGGTATTATGTATTTACTTGCTGATGCATGCATACAATAGGCCCCATCTTTATGCATAGAAATTGTCACGAGTACGCATGGCCACTGGCCTTCGCACATACTGACAGGCTTTTCCTTGAGCACAAAATTCTGAAAATAAAAGAGTTGTATTTGTTTCAACTTGGTCAATTTATGTTTAATTACAACTGCAATCATCTACCCAAAATGTTTTATTCTTTATTTCACCGTAACAGCCACGTACATAATTATCCCACGAGACAATCTAAAGAATTTCATCTTCCCTTAGTTAGAACTGCACACACTCAAAATACATTTGTTTATACCGGACCCAGATTTTGGAATAGCTTAGATAATGATCTAAAAGAATCTGTGAAGTTAATTACATTTAAGTATAAACTAAAAAAAAAAATTGTTTTCTAAATATACCAGTTAATTGATGTGTTGGCTCAGTGAGTAGAGCGGCTGCCCTCACAATCGGGAGGTCGTGGGTTCAAACCCCGGCCGCGTCATACCAAAAGACATTAAAAGATGGGAGTTGCTGCTACCTTACTGTTTGCCGTTCAACAGTTGAAAAGGTTAGAGCAACGTCGATCTTGCGCTGCTCAGTGGCTGCCGGGCCCACGATCAATTGGGCAAAATGAATTTCCATTCTTGGACAATAAAATTTGGAGTTTATATCCAAAACAATTATTATTATTATTATTATTATTATTATTATTATTATTATTATTATTAATTCTGTTCAATGAAAAAACCCGTCATGTTTCACTTTTCCTTGAGATTTTGTAGTGTGTCCACAGACCTTTTCCATCCCTCTCCTTTTCCTTCTCTATTCTTCCCTGCTCCTTTTTCCTCGTTCTTCGTTGTCCAGTATTTGTCTGAGTGCATTTCCTCAAATTCTGTTATTTCTGTGTATTGTGTTATTGTTGTTGTTGTCGTCATTTTTTTTTCATTTTTTTTTTTTTTGTGGCCGATTGCATATCTTCCTTTCCGTTCAATTTTCCTGGCACACATGGCCCCATAGTGTCTGTGCCACAAATGTGATATGTTATAGTTTATACGTTTGCATCCTAAAATCCTCATAAGTATTGTTCATAGTATCAACATCATTATATCAATGAGTAAAATGTACAATAGTATATAGAAGAATTTAAAATGAATATGTCTTGTTGGTATAACAAATTGGTGCTGTTGTATTGTTCCAGTGTTCCACGTTTTATAAGCGTGGCTTTTTTAGTGGAACACTGTTTTCCATCATTGTGATTATTTACTATTTTTGTTGCCATGACAAAGTGCATTGTTTCTTTTTTTACGACATCATTCGTGTATAATATGATATATATTGTATTGAAAAAATCCTTTATCAGACGAGTGTAAGAGAAATGAAAAAAAATTGTATCACTTTGGATTATGTCAACTTTTTCTTTTCTTTTCTTTGTGATGATGGAAATAAATAAACTATTGAATTGAATTGAATTGAAATCAAATGAAGTTCCAATTAACTGTTCATATTCCACTAACTTTTCCCATTTTTATTTTTTTATTTTTTTCAAATTCAGGATATCAGAACAGCATTCGTGAGAGGATAACTGGATTGGCCAACGTCAGCTTGTCATCAGTAATGCCATTCCATTATGTTGACTATATTAAGAGCGTGAATGAATGAAACAGAATAAGAATTGAACTTGTTAACATTTTCATCTAAATCTCTCATATATATGTATATATATATATATATATATATATATATATATATACACGTATATATATGTATATGATAAGTATAAATATATATATATATATATATATATATATATATACGTATATATATATGTATATATATATATATATATATATATATATATACATGTATATACCTATACCCATACATATAATATTATCGAGATACGAGTGTTGGCATGTTGTATATTTCTTTTTGATTGAAACCATGTGCAGATCACCAGAAACTTTGTCAGTTGATTGAATGATACATTTATTCACTTGCATGATAATATCGATTTCCCAGTTTGCATACAGACTGGTACATCATTTCAATCAATCATTTAATCAATCATATATAATTGTTCATAAGAGATACTTAGTCATTAGAACTCTTTACAGACAAAACTGTGGAATTCTCAGAACCATTTTATTTCATATTCTGCTGACTGACCTCTGTGGTGCTGAGAAATGAATGCAGAAATACTCAATCACACAGAAGTTTGGACAATAAGCCAGTTCGGGCTCCACTTTGAGCATAAGCAGAAAAAGATCATCTGTACCAGCAGAGCATGTTGGTTTTTAAATTCACTGAGATAAGCATCTGTGATGTAATAATTATTCAAGTTATCCCTATAAGTGGTGCTTGCCTGCACATCCACCCTACAGCAAAAGCGGTATCTGACAATATCAACAGAAAGAGATTGGTAATACATTCAATGCAAAATAATGAAATGGATGCTTTCCAAAATGCCATTGGAAGGATCATTCTGGTCACCTGGTCTACGCAAGTTCATCCTTCGTTTGAACATGGCTGATGAATTCCATATACGTTGGGCAAACTTATGCCTTCTGTCGCTCGAGACTAGTGGAGTGCCTAATCAACTGAGAAAGAAGAAAGGTCATTTGTACCCATGTGCCCATGAGCTCACCCCGAAGTGGCTTATTACCTATGGACAAACGTGTGTGTCCATGCTATAACATTTACAGAGCATATTATGTACTCCAAAGGTTATACTGTATGATGGAGGGGGGGGGGGGGGGGGGTTCTGCATAGTATCAAATTCAATTACTCAAATTTGTATTTTCCCACAGAAATTAAGGTAATTTTCAACCAGATTTTGTTTTGATTTGTTGCTTCAGCATTTTTTGATAGACCAATACCAAAGACGGTGACAAGACATTTGCTCCTGCGACAAGTGCTCCAGTCTTTTCTCCAAGGACTTCGGGCTTATATAGGTTTGTGATGGGGTTTTAAGATTTAGGTTATAGTTTGATGTGAGGGTGAGGATTAGGATTAGGGTTATAGTCATCTTTGTAGGTAGAATTTATGTTTAGCCTTGCGCACACATATTTCATGGGAGCAATTATTGTCTCAGGAGCAAATGTTTGAACAATATTATTTCAATATTATTGTCTCAGGAGCAAACGTTTGAACAATATTATTTCATCACATGTATACTTTGTACTATGTTTTATGATTTCTGATGATTGGAAATTAACTATGATTGAATTGATTGAATTGATTTGAATGTCATGGGACCACCAAAGCCACAGGTAGACTGTAGGATCATGCATCTTATTATTTTCCACTTTAATATAAGAACTTTGAATATAGAGAGCAGCTGACTGTGGTGGTTGTTTTATATATAACTTCGAATCTGTCTGATGTCATATTGAACATTTTACCGTGAACAAAATAGGCAAAAATACATGAATATAGTACCCCATATTCACACCAGGACTCGCATCACGGGGAAAGTCCAACACTGTGTCCTAGGACTTTCCCTTCCTTAACCACAGTGTGCTGGACGCTCACTGGGACATCAGGCGGTGTGCCCGTAAAACTTGTCGGGTCTGACCAGGGACAAAATTTTGGAGGGGACAGTGACCATGAGTCTTAAAGGGATGGTAATATAGTATTAGTGGAGATTAGGATTGGGCTTTTTAACTTTTGGCGCGATACCAAGAAACCACTTACGAAATAATACAGAGCATACCATTCAAAGAAGAATTCAATCTTTATTAGGTGAAAATCAGTTTTGCAATGGCTGAGACATCCAAAAACAAAGTAAAACAAAGTGATTCTAATAAAAAGGTGGGTCCCATCTTTTATTAGGATTGCTCTGTTTTGGATATCTTGGCCATTTCAAAACCATTTCTCATCAAATACCAGTACACACTGAATCCCTCTTAGAATTACACGCTCTTTCATATTTGATAAGAGGTTTCTCATTAACTCCCCCCAAAATGTAAGAAACCTGAAGTTAGGTCTCAACCAAAACTATACGAACCCCTTTAAATGATAGCGCCCAGGAGTATACAGCAAATGTGGAATTGCACAAATTCTGGTGTCAAATGGCAGGACTCTGCCCAAAATTCAAATGCCTCTTGAGGTCAAATTGTATCACATGGTCCCTCGATATTTCGCAAAGACAGCTGCAGTCATCGTCTATGAAAAGTTTTAGTACACTGGCAGTAGTATGACCTCACAGAGACCCCCTTTTTAAGGTTCTCTCTCTGAATGATTTTAAAAACAATCATGCATGATATCATGATTTAGTTTACAGTATAACAAACTCCAAAATGGGACCGCAAGGATCAGCTGTTGAGGTCCATGATATCAATAAAGTCAGGAATAAATTGATATAATTTGACATAGTTTGAGAAAGACTGTTTACATACAGAGCAAAAAGAGCTACAGAGCAGTTGTAGGAAATCTTAAAGTTTACATTCAAAGTTACTCTTGTAAAAATATTTATTTTACAAAATTCCTTCGTATTTGATACTTACCCTTTCTATGACAACAGTAAAGTTGAAGAATATCTTGGGGCAATACATTCTAAACATTTCACTTCACTCTAAATACTATTACATTAAAGATTATGGAGTTCCTGCTCTATGCACTGTCTGCTTTTGACACACCTAGTGACATGTATAACAGACTTTTATACCAAATAATCAGACATTTAACAAAAAACTTTAAAAAACAAAGATAGGCAATACACATATTGAACCATAACAATCATAGTTACTCACTGTTTCCACAGAAAAAATAACAAACACCCAAGGATCATGATTGCTACAAAGCCCTAAAATATCACCAATTTGTCTGTTCCGTTTCGATATTTACCTCCACCAAAGAGGTAATGCTTCTGACGGCATTGCTTTGTCTGTCTGCCTGTCTGTCTGTCCTTCAGTTCACAAACAACTTAAAAAAGTTATGAAGGGATTCGAGTAAAACTTACAGGAAAAGTCGATATGATAAAGACACAAGGAACAGAATAATGATTACATTTTGGTAGTGAGCTGGAAAACAGTTTGGATCCAGCATACCGTCGCTGGGGCGACAAGACCTCGAATCTACGAAATGTCAAATGTTCACGAGAGCCAAAAAACATGGCGGCCAAAGCACTATAGCGAATGGGATAGCCTTTCCTTTGACATGCCGTGGTGGCTTCATTTTTGGACTAAGACAGTAGGGATTTGGACAGGACATCACTTAACCCATTATTTGACTATTACTCTAAAAAAGTCATTTTCACCAAAATTGCAGATACAAGGTCTAGTCACCCCAGCGACGCTACTTTTTTTTAACGTTTTGTTTTTGTTTTTGTTTTGTTTTTTAAGGATTAGCACTGGCAAAATGGAACAACAAACGAGGGAGGTGAAGCTGACGGTATTTGAACAGGTCTGCCAACATTCCCACATCCAAATCAGGGAGATTCCACACAGCAATCAGGGAGATATCTGCGTGTTACATGCATTTCAATGAGTGAAAATAATGTCCCAAATCAGGGAGATGTTAATATTCTCTTATTCAGACATGAACAGATTTTGACATTTTCAAGGAGACTCCTGCAGAATCAGGGAGACTTGGCAGCTCTGTTTGAGGTGTGCATGTGTGCACTTGAGCCCAGGCCAGAGGAGCAGCGTGCTGTAAAGCCCCCGTTCCACTATGCCGTTCTCGCTACGATTTGACAATTTTCTCAGGTCGGGAAGGATCGGGTAAAACCTGAGCCGATCTGGACACAGTACGATGTTAGAACGCTCTAAGTACGCTGCAGTTACGACTACCAAGTGCTTGCTACGCTCTTACTACGATGATCGGGAATTAGACATTGCGATCTCTGCCGCTGCCGGTACGCTTTAGAACGATGTAGCTACGCTATTAGTGCGATGTTGCCGATGTTATCCGATCAATGCACGCTGTATCTACGCTCTGAACGATCTATACGATCTTATCACGCTGTTACCCCGTTCAGAGAGCTGAAAAGTGCCCGATGTGCCCCGATGTACCCCGATTCGACTGTGGGTCAGCAGTCAGTCAACTTATTAGCATGCAGAACCGAAGAAATATACTGTGGACCTCGAAGATTCATTCTTCTTTTGTTACTTTTGATTTTGAAGTTGGTGTTGCTTCGTTATTCTCACTACTCTTTCTTCATCAGCGAGCCCGTGCTTCTGTGCCTCCAGTGCCCTGGTTATGACCCACCATTTCCCTCTCCTCTCCCCTCCCCCCCCCCCCCCTTGTCCACCTCGGACTTACTACCTTCTTCACTACTATATCTTTCTATCCTCTCATCAATTTTTTCCTTACAAGAGAGCCGCCATGTGTTTGTTAATGTGCGTCCGTATGTGTGCATGTATGTGTGTATTACTCTGTCTGTCTTTTTTTTTTTTTTTTTTGCTACCGCTTAGGGAAATTTGTTGTTGTTGTTTTTTGCAATTATATATTTTTCTCTATGAGGGGACTGCATTCTAATACTACAAGCTCTGCTTTTTAGCAGTCCCCTCCATTTCCAGCAATATTTTGTATGCATTTACCACAGTGACGTAACTGTTATTTGTATCTCTGTTGATAATTTGCCTGCATCTCTTTTACAATGTTATTCTGTTCATCGCATTGTGGTACTGATTTCATGACGTCTGTGTATATGAGCGTTTCTTTGTATTTTTTATTATTTGTTTGTTGGAAGTGAAATAAATCAACGTGAACTTGAACTTGAAGAGCCTCCTCAACTCACGGTTCTTTTGCAGCAATGCATTGTATAAACAAAGGCGTGCTGATTTTTCAAAGGATTTTTCTTGATGTCCTTGCTTTTATAGTCCGTCTTCCTCCAGTTGTAGATGATTTCATATTCTTCAAAATTCTGCTATGTCCTCTTGAGTTCTCCTCTTTCAGCATCACGTGCAGTCTCTCTTTCTTCGCCTTTCGGGTAGCTGCTTCGCTGCTTTCTTCTCTTCTTTTTCTTCATCTCTTCTTCTTCTTCGAAAATTACAGCTAAAATTACTTCCCGTTCTTGTGCCGATGTTACTACGCTCAGAAAGACCTTGTTACGCTCATCCCGCTGCGTTTACGCCGTCATTACGCTCTCCCCGCTGCGTTTACGCTGTCACTACGCTCTCCCCGCTTGCCGTACGATTAAAAATATGTCAATTTTGATCGGGGAGATCGGGAAGAAATTTTGAACCGGTTCAAAATTTCTTCCCGATCTGAAAAACTGCCCGCTCCAACCCCGACCTCCACAAGCTGCTGCTACGATGCTTCCGATCCCCGTACGCTTTTGCCGCTCTCTCCCGATCTGCTAGATCGGGACAGATCGGGGTCCAAATCGTGATAGTGGAACGGGGGCTTAAGCTTCTGATGAGATAGATTATGCAAATGAGACATGACAGGAGGCTTCTTTATCACTGGAAATAAGAGGTTTGGCCAAGGTCTGTGCCCTCCTGAATGCTTTTCTACCTTTGCATATACTGTATGTCGGCAGTCCCGAAAAAAAAAATTAAAACAGGACCTTCCACTACGGTAACTTTTGAAGTAGTGAATCAATCCAAATAAAATTTCAGGGTATGAAACTATAACTTATTACCCACATCCTACAGAAAACCCCATCCCATTTGCTTCAGTGGTCAATGAGAAAAGAGAATTTTTTAGAGCATGCCAGGAATCCCTTCTCTCAAAGTTCTGTCCATTGTGTTCACATATTAATATGCAGTGCCAAGAGCATCACCAAGTGCTAAACTTGGAAGAATCAGACAGATGGCATCCTTTACAATGATCCACATTTCTCTGTGGCAACTTAAACAAATGGAATGGTTTTCTGCAAAACATAGGCAAGATGTTTTATTTTTAGACCCTGAAATAGCATTCAGCCAGTTGAAAGTTATCAATGCAAAAATCCAATTGTAAATTTTGGGGGGACATACTGTATATATATATTTGAATATACAAGTGTATTTTCTATTTTTGAAGGAGGGGATGGGAAGCGGAATTTTAGGAATTACAGGGGTGAGATTGATACGTAAATAATGGAACTAGGGAAACTGTTTTGAGTGACTCAAATCCACAAGGGTGGGGTGGGGAGGGACCCAACTATAAAACTTAAACAACAGTGCCATCACTGCAAAACTGTCATACAGTCTGGAAAATGAGGTAACACAATGACTTCAAAATACAAATTTCCTGTTTTTCTAGGAAATTATTATCCTCAACATACATACTGTTAAGCTGTTCATTACTGCAATTGATTATGACATAGATATTACACAGTTTGACACAAAGATCATTTTTTAAAAAATTACCTTAGAAACATTTCCATGATTTATAATCACATTCTTATAGAATTTATGCAGTGAATTACATTCTTCTGACATACGGTAAAGGCACATTTTCCTAACAGAAAAGAAAACGTAACCCCAGCATGCACAGCATACTTCTCTAAAAATAATTTTGTTTATACATTACATACTTACACATACATACATGAATAAATTAATTAACACATTGATTTTTCAATTCCTTACCTCCCTCATTTCTCTTTGTACACATAAGGAAATATAATCATATCTATTGAATGTTAAAGTACATGAAAGTGTCGTGGAGGGCACGATATCTTCAATTTCACAATCGTTATCCACTTCATTTGGAAGATGTATTTGTTATATACTGGAATCACATCATGAATAGTTCCAACTTACAAATACAATTTCACTAGCATTGTATTCCGGAGGTGACAACATGTACAGTACCAAATAGCTTTTATATCACAGAAATCACTATTTACATACCCCGGTATACAATGTATGATTGTACCACAGTCATCAGACGCATACAAAAATCAATATACTATGTCTACATCTATTTCGAAATGTCCAGTGTCACCACTGACAGATTCGGCGACAACATTTTCATATCGCTGCTTCATATTCTCTGTCATAGAGGGATGTCAACGTAAACGTGGCAATGAGAAGTCAAAGCTACTGATTTCTTCTACATTTTCACCAATGAACCATTACCCATGATTGCTTCTACTGTCCTCGAGTACATTTCTTGGCCACTGCACTGTTGGCACTACACTGTTGGCTGCAGGGAAGTTCTAAAGCTCAAATGATGAGATCTCTTCATCTTTACCTTCTTCCAGTTCTGCTAAAAAAATTGAAGGAATTGGCTAAAATTCCAGGGGGGTGTTTCATCAATGCTTGTCAGCGCCGACAACTGTTGCCGCTGACCAATTTCAGCAAAATCCTTGGTTTTGATTGGCTGAGATGCTCTGGTCACCGACTGTTACTATGGTGATTCAAGTTGTCAGCGCCGACAAACGTTGATGAAACATCCCCCAGATTTTTATGACATGTAAGCTCGTGTCACACGTTGGTATCCTTCTGGAATTCCACCTTCTGAATGGATTCCGGAATGTCGCCAGATGAGCGGGAGATCTGCGTGTTGACGAGATCGGGTGCCTCCATCTCTCCTCTTGAGATGAGATCGAACTCGCGGATGAGGTCGTAGTTGATCAGCTCAGAGACGACTGAGTCCTGCTTGTAGTCGGGGTGACTGAGGACAAAATCACGTATCCACCGTGCTGTTGTCTTCAGGCGACCTACATACATAAGGCAAAAAGGCAAGTTTTAGGAGAACCCTGATGAAACAAGCACCAATGCAACAAGATTTCTTGCCCCAAAAGTTTTCCCTGTCCAATATTAACATGTATTTTCTTTTTTTTTCAAACCATATCTATGGAAAACTTCACTCAAAAAGTAGAGGTCATTTTGGATCGCAACTCAGATTTTGGTAGCACCAGGGGAACCTTAGCAGAAACAGTATTAAATCATTCTATCATTACTTTCCTTTTCTGGACAAAGACTGCCGAAAAAGGGGGGGGGGGGGGGGAGAGGATTAGAGGAAACAACTTCCCAATGCACCCTGCAAGTATTCACAACCAGCTATATCTTGTACACATTACACAGAAACCAACAATATAGCTTCATTCACCTGCATTTCCCAAGCCATGTCTTTAGCATTTAGCACAGACTAAAAAAGCATTAAAAGTCTTTCTGTAGTGAAACTGTATCAATTTTCTGTGCAAAAGTTCCTAGTATGCTTTCTGCATTTCAATAACAGAGTATCCAAACAGCGACAAAAGCAACTACAAAATTTGATGTTTTAGTTGTCATGGTTATAAGCAGTCATTTCTGGCAGGCAAACTGGATGCTTTCAGAGGAAAAGAGGAGAACAAGAGATAGAGGCTTAAAACTAGGTGTCGGCCACATAAGGATTAGCAAAACAAAAAATAATAACACTAATATGCATCTGATTCAAAGCTTTGACGCGATTGAAGGTCCGATTGAATACCTGCCGCCCGGTCAGAAATGAGTTTGAGGTAGTGGATGATCGTGCACCGTGTGTCTACGTCTACGCCTTCCTGCGTGTTGAGGTACTGGCGGACCAGCGGCACCAGTCCGGGGAAATTGGCCTGGGGGCAGTCTGGGTACTGTCCGCCGTTGATGATGGTATTGATGTCCATGCAGCCATAGTACTCCTTCATGTCTGTACACGTCCCAACGTTTGTGGTTATCTCTGTGTCGCTGACTGGATGGAAATGAAAATACAGTGGAATTAAAGGACAAGTCCACCTTCATAGACATGTGGGTTGAGTGAATGCAGCAAAATTAGAAGAATATATCAGTGAGAGTTTGAGGAAAATCGGACAATCCGTTCAAAAGTTATGAATTTTTGAAGTTTCTGCTCAGTCATGGCTGGACGAAAAGACTAATATAGCTTGTGATGTCACATGTGTACAACGTTATAAAGAAAGAATAAAGAAAATTCAACATATTTCCATTTTTCTCGCATAACAAAAGAACACTCATCTTCTCTCTTTCAGAAGGCAGGGGGAATAATATTACCCTTAACATACGTCAGTAACAAGTCAAAGAAATTTGCACTTTATTCAAAAAAGTAAAGTTTTGTGAAATTCTCTTTTTATTTTCCTTAGATCGTTGTACGCATGTGGCATCATACACTGTAGTAGTCTTCTTATCCAGCAGTGACTGTGCAGATACTTAAAAGATTCATAACTTTTGGAAGGATAGTCCGATTTTCCTCAAATCTTCACTGATGTGTTCTACTAATATTGTTGCATTCTCACAATCCTTATGTATATGAAGGTGGACTTGTCCTTTAATATTCATTCTTTCTTTCTGAATATTATCTTTCTTTCTTTCATTTAATATGCCTTGTCTGCCTTGGGCTACTTAACATACAATGTCGGAATTTTGGAGCTTGAGTATTTGTTCCATGTTCATCGCATCACTGCCAGCTACCAGGGACAGCCTGGTGGTAGTGTCGCTGCCCGGAAAGCAGTACATAGATGACAGGTTCGAGTCCCGCTGGTACCTTTTTTCCGACATGTTTGTTAATTTACAGATCAGCAGTTGCGGTCTTAACAAATTTAATTTGTAGAGGGAGACAAAGTGAAGAAACTCGCACCTGAACCTTCACCCCTCCGAATAATATCTTTCTTTCTTTCAGAGTGGAATCTCTTTATAAAAGGATGGCATATACAGAAGTTGAGATACAATGTACCTGATATAACGAGGCAATTCTGCAGATCTTATTCCTGTTATATTGATGTATTTTTATTCCTGATAATGAGATATATTTTTCTGTTTGTAAACATTTTTTAAAAGCTGCCATACTTTTTGTTCGTACTTGGGTGTACACTCCATGAATGCGCTGAGCTTGGTCTCACTCTTTCGTTCCCGTATTAGTGGTCTGTCACTTTCATACAATTCTGTCCTACTTACCGGGCACACAATAAATTTTTTGTCATGTTATTATTCGGCAGTTTTTGTTTTCAGTGGTCCCATACACTGGATACTGTGAATGGCAAAAGTTGAAAGGCTGTAGCTACGCATGTTTTTTTTTTTGTTTTGTTTTTTTTTGTTTGTTTTTTTTTTTTGGGGGGGGGGGGGGTTTGTGTGTTTTTTGGGGGGGTTGCATGTTTTGTTTTGTGTTTTTTGCAAAATTTGGGTCGCAACCCAAGTTGCACAAATTTGTGCAAATTTTGGCAAAAAGACGTGAAATTGTGCGGTGAGAATTGTGACTGAAAAAAAAAAAAAAAATGTCTAGATTTTGTATCAAACAGCAGGATGCATAACCCAGTGAAGTAGTCCCACCTCACATCCAACTGGACCCCACAGAAGACCAGTTATATATACAACTGAAAATGGGCTATCCAGCAATCTTCTCATCAATAGAAAATGAAAGCTTGCTGTGGACCACATTTTGTTGATGCCCAGAGTTGTTGCATAAAACAAATTAATGGTACATGGTGTTTACTCTGATACACTACAATGAAACAAGATTTCACCCCTGTGACCATTTTGTATGAAATCATTGCTTCATGAAAACAAGCCAAATTTTGACATCATACAGACTAATTTTCCCTGATAGCATCAGGGGCAGTTTCATCGATGAAACTGCTCAATCAGGTGTGAGAGTACTCTCACTTCCCATAACACAATTCAAGTAACTCCCGCTTTTGCTCTATTAGTGGGACTATTAAGCCCACTCAATGCTCTACAGCTGTTCCATTCATGAATGAAACTGCCCCTGAACTCTGTCACAAACAAGGATTAAAGCAAGTCTTTATTTCTTATTTTACACCTGATTGAATTCCACTTCTTTAATCCCTTTTGTTTACTGTAAAACGAGAAATGTTCGCGTGCATTTTAATTTCGCGAATTTCGCGAGCGCCAAGATTCGCAAAATTAAAATGCACGCGAAATTTCTTATCTACACTATTTGCATTGAACGCAAGAGGCAATTCGCGAAAATTTCTTGCCACGAAAAATGCCGTCGGCTCCAATTCGCGAAAATTTCGTGCCGCGAATATATTATGTTTTACAGTATTATTTGGACATGAAGTGGCATTTCACTTTCAATGATTCTGTAAAATGTGACTAACGAGTAACTATGCGGTCATACTCACATGAATGGATGTCTTTTCTGAAGTAGAATTTTTCGTTCAGGACTGCATCTTTCTTCTGAGCCCTCTTCATGTTTTCATCAACCTAAAGGCAGAATGGGAATATACACTACACAGGCGTGTCATCAGAATGCAATTTTCTTCAAAAAAAACATGCACATTACTATTAACATATAGGACAGTGAAACAAACTTCTTGTCAAACTTTGAATACCACAGGAACAATATGCATACATGTATGTAAAAAGGCAAAATAAATAGAAACAATGCTGACTACAGTGTATTAAAGATTGTGTCCAGGTGAACCATTGTATATGTGACCGTGCACCTCAAAACAAACATAAAGTCGCACACACTGATTTTGCGTGAGGACTGAAAATAAGTGAAATGGGTCAACCTAGCCGAACTTGACTTTTTCATATTTTCTGAAAGAGCGGGTCTTCTTTAACATTATGCTAAAATTTGGTATTATAAAACGGGCGGGAAAGTGTGTTTTTTTAACAGTTTATCTCGAACACTTTTGGTAGAATAGTGTGATTAGGTGTGTCTTTAGAATCCCTTTTTCATTTTTGAAAAACCTTGTCCACACTCTTCACTTTCAACTCTAATAACTTTTGAAAGGATAGTGCTACTGCTTTGAAAGTTGGCATTGATTATGGACAGAATGTGTTAATGAGGCATGCTTAATTTCAGTTTAATCTAATAATCTCTTCATTGTTGTTACTCTGGTGGTTTACTTCCTGTTTTTTTTGTCCCATTTATCGCACAGCCAGCAGGGTTTGGTAAAGATTAAGCGCTTGAATAGACACTGTACTTCAGAGCCTCTTTTCTCAGTTCACACTTTTTCTGAGTTTGTGCTTTCTTTCCAATATTTATACAGGTTAGGAGAGTCCATTTGATTTGAGTTATACATCATTTTAAAGCTTAAAGTCTGCTCTTTCAGAATATGGTCTTAACTAAAAATTCATGTCTGGCGACTTTTTGTTTGTTTTGAGGTGCAGTGTCACATATATTGGCACAGGAAGGCATGAGATCTATCAACACTGTGTACACGGCAAAACTAGTGTACAACTTAAAACTGACATCATCTTGCTCACAACAAAATGATTTTCCTGATTTTCCTTCAAATTAAGTTTTGCTGATCTGTTTTACATGATCCCTTAACCCTAACTAGGCGAGGCTATTTTAATAGGTAGTTGATAGAGCCGGAGGGGGGGGACCTCCCAGGCCTCCCCTCCAGATCTCGGCCGTTGACTGCGCGATCGCGACGAAAATTGGCACACACATTGCCTATGATGTAATCTAAAATACCATGAAGTTAATTTTAAAAAAATTATCATTTATGCTAAATTATGCTAATTTATGCATAATGATGGGTGAAATCAGACTATTTGGTATAAATCACAAAATAAAGCTCAAAACAGGCACATTTTTTGTGTAAATATTCTTTTAGTGTCCTTAGCAAATGTGATAAAAAAAATTGTGATATCACAAAGAATTCTGAAGTATTTTATTGTTTTTTGAATTTCTTATGAATTTCTCTGTTTTTTCGACTTTGTTTTTCATTGTTTTTTCGATGAAATTTGTCCGTGACATCGCTCCGAACAAGAAAATATGTTATTCATTGATTTTAATCAATAAAACACCCAAATAATCATGCTTTTATAAAATTTGCCTGTAAGCACAGTTTGCATTGAAATTGTACACGAATTCACGTTTTTGAGCAATTTTTGGTCTGACATGCATGCACATATTTATGTGTAACTTCAGAACCGCGCGCCCGGCCTCGCAAATTTGGTGTCAAAAGATGCCGGAGACTTCAAAGAAAAAAGTCATGAAACGTCGCTGCGATAGCTTTTTGCGATTGCGGCCTAGTTAGGGTTAAAAAAGAAATGAATGCTTGTTAGCAAACACAATCATGAAACTGACTATTTTCTACAGTCCTCTAAAAATACTCTAACATGTATCATAACAAAACAAACACTTTTGAACATACGAAAACATTCATAAACTTTAACATCATGACAAGACATATTTAAGCTACCAAACTTTCACCTTCAATGTATGCTGGCGTACATTTTTTTTTTATTTTTTTTTTACATTAACATATATATTTTTGTAGACTCCTTGGCTTCAAAGTTTGTGATTCCATGAAAGGTAGCATGGTGATGGGGCATCACATTTGTTAGAGGGTGAACACAGAGACACAACTCTTCTTTGGGTGACAGTAATATCACTGTCTCAACACCCAGCTACCACTTTGACAATATATCTTTAAGATCATTTCACTGACCAACACCACTTTCGCCATTTGAGCAAAATCATTACTTGTCATTTATCATGCAAACTTTTACCAAGCTGTTTACATAATTTGGACACTTGCAATCAAAATGTATCTTCAAAAAGATTGACAATATTCTTGGCGAGCCGATATGGCTTGCTCGCTCCTCACGTACCTTTGAGATTGGAATGAGGAAGTTGAGCTTGAATGTCAAGATTGCACGGGTGAGGAGGACGAGGAATACCACGAAGGCTGCATTCTCAAAGTCAGTCAATTGCACCTGTCATCATGGGAAGATATGAAAACACAGTTCATTCCCGTTATATAGAAAACACACTTAAAACAAAATTTCACTTTAACAAAGTAAAAAATTTAGATCCCGATGATTATCCGTACCAATAAATCACAACAGACTTTATTGTCTGGTTTATCTAAACAACATTTTGGTGGAACAAAAACAAACCGCCAGTCCAGTGGACTTCATTTCAATGGGAGTCACCTGTTCAGAACATCCTAATCCAAGACTAGCAAATCTCTGTCTTACACCATACGTCTTCTACGTGTACATCAGATCATTTTTCTCAAAGAATGAACACTTTTTTCAATAAATACATGCCTACCTGTCAGTATTTTTACATGACTCAATTTTGTAACGGGTTGAAACTGGACCACAGTGAGAGACTGTAGCTGATACACGTATGTGACTGCATATCACAAAACGAACAAAAAAGAACATGCAGATATCTTACATTTATAAGGACTCAAAATAAATGAAATGGGTCAACCAAGTCAATCTTCTCTTCTCTCAGCTCAGTAAACAGGTTTTTAGATTGTGTGCTTTCTTTCCATGATTTAGTTAGAAGAGTCCATTTGATCAGTGTTATACATTATTTCAAAGCTTAGAGTCTGCTCTCCAAGAATCTACATTGTATCTTTATTGAAATATCTATGTCTGCCAACTTTTGGTTGGTTGTGTGATGCAGGGTCACATCTCAGACTACAATGTAGTCATCATTCTCACCTCAATGGGTCTGAACTCCACTCTCCAGCCAATCTTGGAGTTGACTGGTGGTGGTTTGAATCTCATCGACTGCCAATTGGTTGACTGGATGTTCTGTCATGTATCGGAAAAAGAGGAAGAGAGGCACTGGAATTAAAGCTCAAGTTTTGACACAAGCTATTACAAAGGATAAGGGAGTGATATCAGAGATAGATATTATTTTTATAGAGAGAGACATAAGGCACGGTCAGACTGGCAAGATATCGAGAAGTTTAAGATCACGGAGTTTGAGCCATTGGTACGCACGCAAGAAAGAGTACGCTGTCCGATAGCCAGTGATTGTGACGTTTGTAACAATGCATATCTGTACATGACAATGGCCTCGCGCTTCGGAGACACTGCGCGTAAATAGATCGAGAAGTTTCACGGGAAGTTTGGGGTCAGTTTGCTGTCACACTGGCAAAACTTCAAGATCTTGAACTTCTCGATCTTTAGCCAGTCTGACCGCAACTATAGAGAAATAGATACGGTAGTGAGGAAGAAAGAGGGACAGAATACCACACATACAAGACCTTCACTTTATCAACAATTTCTCTTATTCAATACATTATTGGCTTTAATTTGCTGCATGGTGAAACTTAGAAAACTTATAATTATGTCATACACTCTGGTGGTTTTAAACATTATGGAGAAATGAAACATGCCAAAGTAAAGATTTCAAAATGAGGGCATGGTATGCATCAACCATATGAAATGCTATAAAGGTTCAGAGTACAAAAAGTAATCATGAGACTTTCCTTCATATAAAGCCTATTGAAGATGTGATTCTTGCTGGGAATTCTTTTGCATTTAGTTCTGAAGAACAATTCATATATAATATCCATATTGATTTAATACAAGACAGAAACTAAAATCAGTCAGAAGACATGGATTATAAGACTTTCAATGAAATTGGACAAGAGAAAATTATGGTATGTTGCAGTACTAAAATGTTTTCAACAAGTAAAGTTACTGGTAGGAAGCATATAAGCAAATGAGCAGAATATGGGCAGGATCACACCTCTGTCATTGTGTTGGTTTAATTTCATTTTATTCATTCAAGCCAACTTCACCAAGGATTTGATCTGAGGGTCATTGGTTCATAGTGCAAAATGACACACATAATAATAATGATGATATGGTCTTCTTTATCTTTGATATGGTCTTCTTTATCTAGGGTAGCCTCTTCAGAGTTGCCACTTATAAACCAGAGGGCCCTGCCAATATAATTATCTTCGCATTGTCAGGTACCCATATTGATATACACCTGGGTCAAGAGGGACATGGTACAGGCCAACTTCTACCAGGATTTGATTTGTAATAGAGAGGTTCACTGGTTCATGGTGAAAAATGACACACATAATAATAATGATGATATGGTCTTCTTTATCTAGGGTAGCCCCTTCAGAGTTGCCACTTATAAACCAGAGGGCCCTGCCAATATAATTATCTTCGCGTTGTCAGGTACTCATATTGATATACACCCGGGTCAAGAGGGACATGGCACAATCCACTTTAGTGCGCGCATGCAAATCTCAAATACATGTACGCGCAGCCTGAACCCCCAAGTTCACTGACCCTACCTGCCAAAATATCAGAAATCATTCATAAATTCCCCCAAATTCTTGGATCACTACCCAAATTTAATCATCTGTTACTTGTATCATTCTAAATCTTTCCTGCAAGTTTCATCCAAATCCGTTGACTACTTTTTGAGTTATTTTGCACAAGGACAACCAAACACACAAACCAACAGTAACAAAAACATTTAACCTCCTCCCTTGGCGGCGGTAATTATGATATGGTCTTCTCTATCTAGGGTAGCCCCTTCTGAGTTGCCACTTTAAATAATCAGAGGGCCCTGCCAATACCGTTATCTTTAGCGTTGTCAGGTACCCACTTTATCTTATATACACCTGGTTCAAGAGGAACATAGTACAAGCCAACTTCTCCCAGGATTTGATCTTTAATAGAGAGGTTCACTGGTTCATAGTGAAATACATGTATAACACACATAAATAATGATGATACAGTCTTCTTTATCTAATGATAATGATGATAAGGTCTTCTTTATCTAGGGTAGCCTCTTCAGAGTTCCCACTTATTAACCAGAGGGCCCCATCAATATCATTATTCTAGCGTTGTCAGGTACCCATTTGTACACCTGAGTCAAGAGGGACATGGTACAAGCCAACTTCTCCCAGAATTTGATCTTTAATACAGAGGTTTACTGATTCATAGTGAAATATAGCAAACATAATAATAATGATGGTACGGTCTTCTTTATCTAATAATAATGATGATAAGGTCTTCTTTATCTAGGGTAGCCTCTTCAGAGTTCCCACTTATCAACCAGAGGGCCCTGCCAGTATCATTATCTTAGTGTTGCCAGGTACCCATTTGTACACCTGGGTCAAGAGGGACATCATGGTACAAGGCTACTTCTCCCAAGATTTGATCTTTGATAGATAGGTTTACTGGTTCATAGTGAAGTGAAGCATGACACACATTATAATGATGATGATATGGTCTTCTTTATCTAGGGTAGCCCCTTCAGAGTGGCCACTTATAAACCAGAGGGCCCTGTCAATGTTGTTATCTAATAGCATTGTCAGGTACCCATTTATACACCTGGGTTAAGAGGGACATGGTACAAGCCAACTTCTCCCAGGATTTAATCTTTAATAGAGAGGTTCACTGGCCAGTTCATATTGAAATATGACACACATAATAATAATGATATGGTCTTCTCTATCTAGAGTACCCAATATGCCAATATCATTATCTAAGCATTGTCAGGTACCCATTTATACACCTGGGTCAAGAGGGACATGGTACAAGCCAACTTCTACCAGGATTTGATCTTTAATAGAGAGGTTCACTGGTTCAGAATGAAATATGACACACATAATAATAATGATGATATGGTTTTCTTTATTTAGGGTAGCCCCTTCAGAGTTGCCACTTATAAACCAGAGGGCCCTGCCAATATCATTATCTATACAATAGCGTTGTCAGGTACCCATTTATACACCTGGGTCAAGAGGGACATGGTACGTAAAGGATGTTTTGTCCATGGATGTAGGTACTTGACAGAATTTGAACTTGAGACCTTCACAATGAACACTAGGAGTCTTATCCACGCCACAGTGCAACAGTGAAAATTGACATCACTAAAAATTAGAAAGTCATAGTTTGGGGTCAGTATGTTGTGACATAGAGTCAAGTGTTCTTACCTCAAAATGGTCTGAGTCGTTGCGGTCATCTTGGTTGATCCTCTCGCTGAAAAGAGAGACCGGGTCCCTAATGAAAAGATGGGCTATGTGTCTGGCCAGCTGGCGGTCAATACCTGGACATGGGAAATAATCGACAGTCTCATGAGCACGGTCAGTTTACAGAGTATCGTTTTGGCCTGAATATTGACTTGAGGAAAAAGCAACATACCTGAAAGTAGTTTTGTACAATATAAGTATCCCCAAGTGTTCATACATCTACAGTTTATTTGGGCATCAAACATGTACACGTACATGCAAATGATTGATATCAATTTATGAATCAGATAATAGCTGGCCATTTTTTTTCTCTTTTTAAATGACATACATATAAATATTGTATTTGTCCTCATTTTACCCATAGTGCACTCATCTTCTACTTGTGCCATGACGCCTGAGCTCAGGCAACATACTCCAATGTCCGTACAAGGCAAACATTTGGTGACCTTTCATCACAAAAGCCACAGAGTCACACAGGTCATTTTGCTGGGAGGTCTACTAACTGTAAAACACAATATTGTTGTGGCATGAAATTTTTGCAAATTGGAGCTGACGGCCTGTTTTGTGGCATGAAATTTTCGCAAGTTGCCTCTGACATTCAGTGCAAATAATGTAGACAAGAACTCTTGCATGCATTATAATTTCGCGAATCTTGGCTCTCGCAAAATTCACAAAATTAACATGCAAGCGAACATTCCTTGTTTTACGGTTTTAAATCCGTTTGCTGTCCACCAATGTCTGACATTCAATGCATATAGTGTAGACAAGAACTCTTGCATGCATTATAATTTCGCGAATCTTGGCTCTCACAAAATTTGCGAAATTAACATGCACACGAACATTCCTCGTTTTACGGTTTTAATCTGTTTGCCGTCTACAGCTGATATGCTTTTATTCATTTTTTTCTAATGGTTTGGAAAGTCAAAATTTAATGAGTTAATTCATACCCTCATAAAGCTGAGAATTCTTCATTCAGACAATGATCAAAACTTTAGATTGCTAACCCTAACCAGGCAGGGATTTTTGGCCTATTCTTTGGCCAGGGGAGGGTTGATTCAACCCCCTCCCCCTCCGAAATCTCCGCCGTTGATCGCACAATCGCCCTAAAATATGGCACATACATTACATATCGCGTAATCTACCATAAAAGAAAAAAATTGAATTTTTCATTTTTTTATATTTCACATGTTTTTAATATTTAATATGCATGACATCATAAATTTTGCTCTAATTCAGAAAGTAAAGCTAATGGCATCCTAATTTTTGGTAATATTATTCCTTGTAGGATTCCTAACAATGTACTTGAAAAAAAATCTGGAATCAAAATTAATTTCTTATCTATTCTATTGTTTTATGAATTTTTTATGTATTTCTGTTTTTCAACCTTTTGTGTTTTTCCGTTTTTTTTCCACAAAATTTATTACAGAACCTATTTCAAAAATAATTATGATGAAATTAATTGATTTCAGCCATTGAAAGTGAAAATAATCATATCTTTTTGAATAAGGAGAGAAAACTCTATTTGCATAGATTTTGTACACAAAATCACGTTTTTGAGCCATTTTCGGTCTGACAAGCATGTATAAAAGGTCGTGCAGCATCGTAACGGCATGTCTGATTTACGCGAAAATGGTGTCATCAGATGTGCGAGATTTGAAAGTAAAAAGTCAGAGAGCAGCGCGGTCAAAAAAATTTGCATGGCAGAATGGTCGCGGAAAATGTCGGGGGGGGGGGGGAGGGGGGGTTGATTCCACCCCCCTCCCCGGACCTCTTAGGGTTAAATGACTTTATGTTGGGCCTGGTATATCATTATGCCTGTATCCTCATTCAATAATTTTACATGCAAGGAATTATCACTGGCTAAATTTCCAGACATCTCAACTTCCTAGACAAAGTCAAAGATCCATTTTATATTATCTGAAGTACAATTTTCCTACCTCTTCTCCATCTGTTAACTGCAAATTAAAAGCATCTTTGGAAATATATTTTCTTACAGCCGCAGTATTAAGTACCTTGATTATTATTCGAAAAAAATAATGCCATGAGTAGCAGTAAGGAAGTTGATGCCTCTGCAATCTGTCAGAAGCAAGTCAAAGATTAGCATCATATTGTAGAATGATAGCAAATAATCCTTGCAATCACTGGCGATAGACACTGTAAACACACTATCGCACACTTGCAGCATAAGAGTTCCCGCATTTAGTAATATAAAGCAGCAAGAGTTCACACACTTTTAATAGCCAGAGATAGCTAGCCATGCGTCAATGCCTTACCCATTCCTTCAATTAAGTAGTGCATCCAGTAACTACTTTATGCACAGTTGCATGTACAGCAAGCAAGAAGGAAAAGCAATTTGCAAAGTGCTAGTAATCATTGGGAAAACAATTACATACAATGGATTTCTGGCAATTTTGTTTTTCCACCATTCGATATGAAATTAACAATGCCAGTGTTGTTTTGTGCATCAGTATGAAAAGTATGCTTGCAGTAACTACAGAATTTCTTTAAAAAAAACACACACACACACACACTTTCTGATAGGTGTGCCTCGTGGATTAACAATTCCATAATTACAATATGCACACAATTACTACTGGTGTACTCAGACCGGTTCACAATGTGTACGCTGATCCATGGAAAAAAAAATGGACATTGATGCATTCTCACAAATACTATTTTAGTATCAAAAATAATTCTGGTCACATAAGGGCTTGTTCAAAAGACTATAAACATAATTTATGATCAAAGTGATAAAGCAATGTAATTTTTCATTTGTTTAATATCTGTGAACCAGACCGATTATTCAGGAATCATGGTAATATGGGGAAAAAATGGAATCAAGAGGTATTGTATTCAGAAAATTACAAAGGGGGAAAAACTTGTGCAATCATGTTGTCAATAACTAGCAAATGATTTAAATAACTTTACAAAAGTGATACACCGTATGTATGTTCATGTGTGCCACAAAATGCAGTAATGATTACTGCGAACACAGCACAAATTTGCCTCATCAATGTACATGCTTTTGTTATATTATTTTCTCGTACTTGTTTGTACTGTTCATGTACAGCTCCACTGTATAAAACTTAATAACTACGTGAAAACTGCATGTCACCTAGAGAAGGGGGGAGGTACTCAGAAGTAAAAATCTGATCACAATAATCATGACACTGCATTTCTCTGTGGGCTTTAAGTTTACACAGAGCATTGTATCAACCCACACTGTGCTTTGTTTACCTAATGGCACGCATGTTGGAGTGCTGTCTTCACGGAATCACACAGATGTCTGAAATCTAACTGTCAATGAATAGAGATTACCTAATCTTCCTAATCCCAATTGTGTCACCATGGTTCAATGCTGGAATGAGGTGCAATCCTGTGCCTGATGGGATCCCTAATTACTTGAATTACTGAATTTTGATGAAAAAGCTTTGAAAGGTTAAAGGGATGGTGTAGTATTGGTTGAGGTGAGAATTCAGCTTTTAACTTTGTGCAACATACTTAGAAACCATTTCTAAAATGTCAAAAAGCATACCAGGTACTATAATTCTACATAGAATTCAATGTTTATTTGACAAAAATCGGTTTTGAAATGGCTGAGATATCCAAAAGAAAAGTAAAGGCAATCCTAATTAAAGGTGGGTCCCACCTTTTATCAGGATTGCTTAAATGTGGATACAAAAATCTCAGCCATTTCAAAACCACTTTTTATCAAATAAACTTCCAATTCCTCTTAGAATTTATGCTCTTTCATTTTCATTAGAGGTTTGTGATTATCAAAATAAAAAAAGTTATAAAAAATATAGGAAACCTCACATCCCAGCTCAACCGAAACTCCACCATCCCTTTAAGCCAAGAGCCTGAGCACACTAAGACTTACAGGAATGCTGTTTACACGAGCCTATTGTAAACACATACCCATACATAACAGTAGGTCCGTTTGCTACATTTGATTTACTACAAACTACAATGCAAACCTGCATCATATCATATTGGATCATTCCCATTCAAACTATTTCTGAAGCCATGTTTGGACTCTGCACCGCCTTGGTGCCACTTTTAGCAGCTAATGACCTCGGTTGTCTCGGATGAATTGACAAAAAATGTCTGACGGGAATGACAATAACCTTTGCCCGCTCCTTGTCAACATTGTATCAGAATATCTCATTGTGCAGAGAGACAGATGAGAAGTGCAGACTGATTGATGTTCTTTATTTCCCAATACTACAAAGCACTCCAGCTCTGTCGCTATGTTTTTTTTTTTCTCTCTCTCTCTCTCTCTCTCTTCTTCTTCTTTCATTGATACAGTAGTATTATACTCAAATCAACTCTTTACATGCCCTGGCACACAAATGCACACTATCTTGACTCGCCAATCTTTGTCATCGGTAATTAGGAATAATAATAAAAATAATAATTATATAACATATTTATTTAGTACCTATATGACCACAATTACCTCTGGCAACATATTTGAATGTTGTTACATTTTTCGTCCAATCTAGTAAATTGCAAAATTCTTCACAATAAAAGCCAATACAGAATTGCATTTTATTGCTTCAGTTTGGGTAGATCACTGAAAAATGGCCACTATTGATAAAGATAAACCCTGGCCACTTATCTTTACCTTAGGGCTCAGAAAAAAGATTATGCATACAGTTACGTACAAAAAGTTGACTGTGGTATAAAGCAAACAAAGCCAAAGTGTAGTGACAGGGGATGACATATTGAATGATATCAGACAGGCATTCAAAATATTCGGTTGAAATTAATGGGCTCAGACTGTGATCGTCTGCCACCTGTGTATGTACATGAACTTTAAGAGCTCTTACCACATGGTTCTTTAGGCTTGCATTAAGCAAAAAAAAAAAAAATTAACTTTGATGCATGAGTAGGCTTCAGACAATGATCAGATACCCTATGCAAGTCACAGAAACCAATGAGAGCCGTTCCTTTACTCCAGATCCAAATGTTTTCAGGAGCGAGTTATTCAGTGTCAGTTTTTACAACATATGAATGTAAAACAAATGAGTTGACAATGGTCTCACCCATTAAATATGTCTCCCCCATAACCTGACATACAAATCTTGCACACTGTCTGAAAAAGCAAACAAACAAACAAACAGAAAAAAAAAAGAAAAGAAAACTTGTATCTAATGGAAGTCAGCATACCACTATTGTGTTGTGTCACTGTAGCAATGGTACTTTTTACACAGACGATCTTGAAACTTTCTACTTCTTACAAAAATAGGAAAATATATACACCACACATACACACAATATAACAAAATGCTTTGGGATCACTAGAGCACACAGCTGACAATGTGTATCCAGAGTTTCTACTCAAAGCAGATTTACTCATGAAGATCCAACATCTATGCTTCACTGATCCTAAAAGCATCACCAGAGGGGCAGGGAAGGTGGTGTAGGAATCACTAGGCTTGACAAATTCCACAGTAGCAGACAAAAGCTAGCAAGTCAAGCCGGTGGTAGCCTAATTTTGTTGTGATATTCTTTATAGTTACAGTCTTTCCCCAACTGATTAACCCGTTGAGAACGGACTGATTTTGCTATAACACGCATTTCACAATAGCAGACAAAAGCTAGCAAGTCAAGCCGGTGGTAGCCTAATTTTGTTGTGATATTCTTTATAGTTACAGTCTTTCCCCAACTGATTAACCCGTTGAGAACGGACTGATTTTGCTATAACACGCATTTCCCGTAGACGCGTGCCCAAGTATGCTCGGGACTCGTCTTCAACGGGTTAAAGTTCCCTGTATAAAACATTTTCTTTCAAATACTATGTAACTTTATCATACAGGAACCATTGCCCCCCCCCCCCCCCTTCCCCCTTTTCCTGCTCCATACGAGGGTAATGTGACTCTGTTTGTAGCACATCATATAGCTCAGGTTTGATTCTCATCAAGCCTACATGAAGCTGAGTAATGTGGTGTGTAATTCTGCACCTGTCCCCTCCAGTACAAGGCAAAATACTCTGTACTATCTTGTAGTACATAGAGGACATAAAATGGAGGACCCATGTGTGAGGGAGTCACAACTTAGGCACGTAAAAGATCCCACTTCAATCACTCATCACAAAAAGCAAGATGCTATAAAAACCTGATGAAGCAATACCCCTCACATACCAAAACCGGAAAATGACTGGCTGATGCCGAGTCCCCTCCCCCCCCCCCCCCCCCCACCCCTTTATCGCCTCGGGTGACTAGCAATACCGGCAGCCAGCAATCAGAAATAAAGAAGAAGGTTGAAAGAAAGAGGACGTCATTATAAATGCAGATTGGTGACGATGTGCTATGGCAGATTTGTTTAATAATATCAGTTGTGACCCTGCACCACAAAACACACAAAAAGTCGCCAGACATGAAATTTTAGTTAAGAGCATATTTTGAAAGACCAGACTTTAAGCTTTAAAATGATGTATTACTCAAATCATATGGACTCTCCTATAAACCTATCTAAATATTGGAAAGAAAGCACACATTCAGGAAAAGTGTGAATTGAGAAAAGAGGCTCTGAAGTACAGTGTCTATTCAAGCGCTTAATCTTTACCAAGCCATGTTGGTTGTGCGATGAATGGGACTAAAAAAAACAGGATGTAAACCACAAGAGTGACAACAATGAAGGCATTATTATATTAAACAGAAATTGAGTATGCCTTTTATTAACACATTCTGTCCTTAATTAATGCCAATTTTCAAAGTAATAGCATCATCCTTTCAAAAGTTATAGGAGTTGAAAGTGAAAAGTGTGTACAAGGTTTTTGAGAAATGAAAAGGAGACGTTTAAAAGAAACACTTAATCACACTGTTCTGCCAAAAAATGTTCAAGATAAATTGCTAAAAAACACACTTTCCTGCCCATCTTATGATCCCAAATTTTAGCATAATGTAGAAGAAGACTTGCTCTTTCAGAAAGAATGAAAAAGTCAAGATCGGCTCGGTTGACCCATTTCACCTATTTTCTAGTCCTCACACAAAATCAATGTGTGCGACTTTTTGTTCGATTTGTGATGCACCGTCACAATTAGTCACCCTCTGTAGGAATTTATTTGTAAGATCACAACAGTTACTGCTGATCAACATTTTAAAGAACACAGAAAACTGCTCAACATGAAAGACACAATTTTCAAATTACCCTCACCTGCATCGAGCATATCTTGTAGGAGCTCCTCGTCCAGAATGAGATCGGTGTCGTTGTACCTCTCACCCTGTGGCGACAGGTAACTGTCCACGCTGTCATAGCGTGACTTTGGTATCTTGAAGCGATTCGTCTTCAGCTCCTGTTTGATCCAAAATAGTGCGGAAAAAAACATTTTTTTACTTGCATGAAGGCAATTTGCTTACTATAAAATATATAATAAAAGCACGCCATGTATTCCAATACTTACAGTTGTAAATGTCCTGATTCCGTGGAACTAAAAACATGAAAGTCTTACCCTGCCGGGCACGAAAGATTACGAACGCGAAAATATTCCCTTTTACGATTAACCTCTATATTCCCTCCACAATTGACAATTCACTTCCTTCATGTCAACTTTCCTTTCTGGAGGTTAATGAATATTGAATATGGACCACGAAAGAATAGGAGAGGTGATGCATTGGGTATGTGTTTAAAAATGTTTAAAAATGTTTTTAGATGTTTAAAAAATGGTTGCTGATCTGTACTGCAATCAAACTCTTCAGCTGCAGACAAATCATAGTGCCACCAAACATTTCATTTGTGACCAGGAGTAGAACTGTACCTCGAGACCCCGCTCTTCTCTGGTCCGGTCGTCAACGGAAGCCGAGATGATGTTCCAGCGACAATCGACGTCTGCGAGGTAGCCACGGAAGATGGGAGATGCAGCGCTAAGTGCCATCTGAAATGGGAAAAATTGCCATGGTAATTGCTTACTGATTTATCTCATGTTCATCACTCTGGCATGAGAAAACATGTAAAGTGTTCCACGCATCCTGTAGTTGTGAGAGTATTCATGGGGTGTATTGGTGTCCAATTATGATTATGAGGGTGTCAGGAGTTGAAGAGTCTGTACTGTGTTAAGAATGCAGGGGGCAAAGTGTTTCAAGTGTCCTATAGTGGTGGGAGTATGTACGGGGTGTATTGCGTCCAATTATGACAGTGAGGGGTGTTACAGCGTAGGTGTTCAAGAGTCATGTGTTCAGAATGAAGGGTGTAGAGTGTTCTTTGTATCTTATAGTGGTGCTGGTACAGGTTATATATCTGGGTGTCCAATGTTGACAGTGAGGGTGTTAGTTGTTCAAGAGTCTTTTATAATTGAACACTTTTATAGGGTGTAAAGTGTTCCAAGTGTCCTATTTTGGAATATGGGGTGCATTGTGTTCAATTATAATGGGAGGGAGAAATATTAAAATAGCTCAAACAGTTGTACAAAGATAACATGTGAGGGGTGTCAAGTGTTCAAGTGTCTTTTATACTGTCAGGGGTGCTCAGTATTCAGGTGTCTTTAAGTTACTATGAGGGGTGTATAGTCTTGAGGTGACATACATGTATACTATGATGGGCATTAAAACTTCAAGCATCTTTAATACTAGGAGGGGTGTTACAACGTATGTATTCAGGTATCTATGAGGGTGTAAAGTGTTCAAGTGTCTTCTTATGAGGGGTGTTAAGTGTTTCACTGTCTTAGTGTGACAGGTGAAATGCAGACAAGTGTCTTAAGATGGGTGCAAAGTCTTCAAATGTGTTACTGAGATAAGTGTAAAGTGTTGAGGTGCATTGCTATGAAAGGTGTAAAATGTTCACATGTCTATCATTACAATTGTATCAAAAGGGTGTAATACCAGTGTCTTCCTATGAGGGGGTGTTAAAGTGTTCAGGTGTCTTACTATGAGGGGTGTTAACGTGTTCAGGTGTCTTGCTATGAGGGGTTGTAAAGTGTTCAGGTGTCTTACTATGATGGGTGTGAGTGGTGTCAGCTGGTCGTAGAGTTCTCTGGCCTCCTTGATGTTGCAGGCTTGGAAGGTGGTCTGCAGGCAACAGTTGCCCATCCCAAACCCCATACAGTCCATGTAGATATGGTCTTCCTTGGCTGCCCGTGCCGACTCGCCGTCGTGGTCATTGCCGAATGTCTCCACAAACGGGTTCGGCGTGTTCTTGTCCATGTAGACTGCAGGTCAAGAAACAGAAACGTGAGCTGGACTCTGTTTCATAAAGCTCGTCACAAAGTTATGCATGACTTTATGAACGACTGGAAAATGAAGTGCCAATATGTGTGCCCATATTTGTTTCCTTACATTTTAACAAAGTACGACGGTATGTCAATATTTCATCTACATTGGGGCAAATATACACTTTCAATTAAAATGTGTGTTAAACTGTAAGAATCATCATTATTGCAAATGTCAATAATTATTTGCAAATTTCAACTTTAGCTTTTGAAATTTACAATGATTAGGAAACCAACTACAATGTAGGCTTGCCATATTTACTGTAAAACAAGAACTGTTCGCGTGGATTTTACTTTAATGACTCGCAAGAGCTGAGTTTGGCAAAATTAAAATGCACACTAAAGATCTTGTCTGGACTATTATGCATTGAATGTTACAGGCAACCCACGAAAGTTTTGTGCAGCGAAAATGTCATGTTTTACAGTATCACTCAAAGTCGTTTGTAAAGTAATGTGTAACTTTACGAACAGCTTTATGAAACAGGGCCCTCGTGCATTTGCTGGCAACAACTTTTATAAAGGCATCACTACCCCTAGGAACTGTTTGAGAATTCCTCTGCAATATTACAGCTTATTGTAAAATCAGAATTTTTACAGTGTGGAAATTTTTGTATATTTCACCCAACCAGAAAGAAGTGTGAAAATAAAAGTACACAAATATTTCTGGTTGCTTAATGTAACACTTTCTAATGTTTTGGTTAATAGGCAGAATTAAAAACACACAAAATGAATTTTACTTGGTAGAATGTGAAAAAAATTGCTCCTGTGAAAATTTCTATTCTCAGAGAAATATGATTCTGGATAAAGTCTTCATGCACGTTAATGTGACATTATTTCCTGCAGGATTCATTCTTAAAACTGATTGCATTATAACTGTCTTTTGTCAGTTGCAACAAATAAAAATACAAAACTTTACTTTCGATTTACATACTTAGTGAAGACATAAACACAGGTTTGGAAGTGTCAGGCTGAAACACATCAACAAAATTTTGGCAACCTCACACAGACATACTTTCAAGTTACTGCTTATAGCATCTGTGACCTAACATAGGCTACAACAGCTACGTAGTTCTTTGGGTTTTCTCTCACACCCCCCCCCCTCCCCATTTTTATGCCAAGTAGATGGCCATTTCAATTATCAAACATAACAAAAAATAAATGAAAACAAAATCTTTTTGAATGCATCATATTTTGTTTGACTAACTGTGATAAATGTAAGGCATGTTTTTACTTTTTTTCTGCTTGTTTTATTAAATGTTAATAATGTGGAGTAAGTTACAATGATCGTTAAAATACTAGTAATCTTTTACATTGTCAGCTGTTGACTTACTTGGAACATTGATTGCCACTTTTTCTCCTTTTCGCTTCCTGATATTCTTTGTGAGTGTTCTGTAAGAAGACAGGCAACATTTAATATCACATCTGTTTTATCTTCTAAATTTAATGATTCACACATGTGTATATACCACTTTGAGATTCAACAACACACAACAGGTGCAAGGTTGTCGGCTGTTATGCTTCTAGATGATTTCTTCCACTTCAATGCGCAGTATCAATGTGCAATAATCACAAGAATATTAATCACCATCATACTATCATAATGCCAATGTTTTACACTTTGCTTTAATACATTTGTTTGCTTCATATCAATAACTCTTTGTTCCAATACCAACTATTATAGAACACAGAGAGACGAAGCTTATGATATTGCAGGTAATCTTCAGGCATTAGTTGATGTTTAACACTGCAGTGTACACTGTTGTATGTGGATGGTCATACACGTTGTAGATATGATCGCTGGATGATCCCAGATATGAAATACTGAATATCGGTGAGAAAAAAAAAAAAGAGAACTATAATACATATTGGCAATACAAGTGGAAAAATATAAAACAGAGCATGTATCATCACCAACACTGAAAAGTCCTTTGGAAAAAAGAAAAAGAAGAAGAAGAAAAAAAAGGAAAACTAGAGGCCATCCTCACTGCTTACCTGAATCTTGGATGAGAATTATGGATAATTTCATCAGGAAGAAAAATACTCTTGCTCACTCCTTCATCCACTGGGTTGGGAATGTGAGACGGCACCGAAAAGTCTGGGCAGCCAAGTCTAATTCACAGAGGAATACAGGCAGACAAAGAGCTAACATGAAACAAAATTACTTTATAGTACCATGGGAAAGAAAGACAAAAACTAAAGAATGGTTTATTGCAGGGGAGGAGTAGGAGGGGAAATGAGAATGAATCACAGTAAAAGTAATTTTCTCACAATGAACAGAGAGTAAAAGACAAGCACAACAAAGTTAAAAAATTAAAAAAAAACAACTTACATTTCATTTCATTTCATTTCATTTCATATATTTCCACATCCTGATAAAAAACAGTATGTACAAGTAATACAAGAACAACACATACACAGTAGAACATTGGAACAATACAGAACAAGAGACCCGCGGGTCTAGCGCTCACCTGAGTATCGCAAGTTCACCTTTCACGCAGTCACTAATCTAAATTATTCACAGCTCTACCAAAATTTGACGAGGCATTCTCAAGTGGAAGATGAAAATGTACAATAAGGGCCCAATTTTTTCAAGATTCCTTAATTTGGGGGAATTGGGGCCCCCTGGGGCCCTCTGGGTGGGGCATGGTGCCCAGTTTGATAAATTGAGATCCTGACCACCTAGGGATGCTACCTGCCAAGTTTGACAAAAATCCATCATGAGGTTTTCAGGAAGAAGATGAAAATGTACAATTCAGGCCTCCATTTGGACCCTTCCAACCACCCCCCCCCCCCACCCCCAAGAGGGGCACCCCTGGATCTCCTATGAACAAACTTGAAACTACAGTCATTACTGTACTCACTCATAGTATTATCTCAGCTCTATAACTTCTGATTCTAGAGAAGATTTTTAAAGATTCCTTCATTTGGGGGGTTTGGGCCCCCTGGGGGCCCCCTGGGCGGGGCATGGTGCCCATTTTAACAAATTGAGATCCTAACCCCCTAGGGATGCTACCTGCCAAGTTTGGTGAAAATGGGTCATGGGGTTCTCAAGAAGAAGATAAAAATGTACAATTTAGGCCCCATTAGGACCCCTCCTCACCCCCACCCCCCCCCCCCCCCCCCCCCCCCCGGGTCCAAAGGGGGGCACCCCTGATTCTGCCATGAACAAACTTGAAACTACAGTCATCAATGTGCTAACTCATAGTATTAACCTAGCTCTATCACTTCTGGTTCTAGAGAAGAAGATTTTTGCGGATTCCTTAATTTTGGGGGGTTTGGGCCCCCTGGGGGCCCCCTGGGTGGGTCATGGTGCCCAATTTAACAAATGGAGTTCCTAACCCCCTAGGGATGCTACCTGCCAAGTTTGTTGAAAATGGGTCATGGAGTTCTCAAGAAGAAGATGAAAATGTACAATTTAGGCCCCATTAGAACCCTTCCCCACCCCCCTCCCCTGGGTCCCAAGGGGGGCACCCCTGATTCTGCCATGAACAAACTTGAAACTACAGTCATCAATGTACTAACTCATATTATTAACTTAGCTCTATCACTTCTGGTTCTAGAGAAGAAGATTTTTACAGATTCCTTAATTTTGGGGGGTTTGGGCCCCCCTGGGGGCCCCCTGGGTGGGGCATGGTGCCCATTTTAACAAATTGAGTTCCTAACCCCCTAGGGATGCTACCTGCCAAGTTTGATGAAAATCGGTCTTGGGGTTTTCAAGAAGAAGATGAAAATGTAAAAAGTTTACGCACGACGCACGACGGACGACGGACGACGCACGACGGACGACGCACGACGCACGACGCACGACGCACGACGCACGACGGACGCCGGACGCCGGACGAAGGGCGATCGCAATAGCTCACTTGAGCCTTTGGCTCAGGTGAGCTAAAAATGTTCAACTTATAACAATTCCACACCATGAATCAGAGATAGCTGCAAATTTGGAGCAAAGTCACTGAATATGGATCAATGCAATAATACAAAGCATATTTAAAGAATATCCTGAGAATTCAGAATGATAAAATGTACAAGTGTCTACACAGTGTACTTGGCATCTCTTTATTGGCAGTATACCATTCTAGATCTATGTACATACATGTATGTATTAAAAGCATACAAACATCTAAAGAAAAAAAATCATGAAAATCGGCAAAAAATCAGGAATACTCGGAACTTTCATAATGAAAATGCCATGTGATCTGCAAATATTTTACTGGTATTAAAGTAAATCAGCAAACTACCATGGGATTGATACAACGATCTGTAGTTAAAGATACCAGTCTACACATCACTGTGAAGTCAAGAAATCAAGAAAGGCCTTTCCTCGCACTCTCTCATGTGTCCCATTTATTTCGGGGCTTGAGGAGGGTAAGGCACATTTGGCAGTTCTGCATCGAAGGAAGAAATGGAAACGATACCATACCTGGGAAAGACAGTGATGCTAAGACACGATTCCCCGTTGGCGCTGTCCAAGGTGCTCAGAACTTGCTGTCTCCTTGGGAGATTAAAAAACAAACAGACAAACAAACACAAACAGACAGAGAAAATGAGACAGAGTAAAACTAGAAACATATGTGGCATGACACCTTTGTGCAAACTGGAGCTGACAGACTTTTTCCCTGCATAAAAACTTCACAAACTGCCACTGGCATTCAATGCATTGAGAAGATAAACATTTTTGTGTCTGTTTCACTTTTGTGAATCTTGGCTCCTTGTGAATATCACAAAAGTTTCATGCATGCAAAAATTTTTAATTTTAATAATGAGATGAAAACAAGCAAAATTTGTAGCCAGGTGAGATTCCTTTGGGTGTAAGACTGAAATGGATTTAATTTATGAAACATATGGATAAAGATATCATGTGAATATTCAGTATTATGTTAAGAATGGGCGGGGGGATGGGAGAGAGTAAACATTTGGCTTTTTTTTTGGGTACTTTCTTGTATTTTTGTATTATTTTTTTTATTTAAATCCATGTATTGTATTTTTGTTTTGTTTGTTTGATATGCTTGTTATTGTACAATGTATGATGATTATCGGGCACAGACCAGCTGAAGAACAGCCATTGGCTGAAGCAGGTTTCCGTGAAGCAATTATGGGGGAGGTTGCTATCCGATTTGTACAATGCTGGAAAAAAAAATCCGTACAATTTTTATAACAAAAGGGGAGCAAACCAACAAGGACAGAGGAAGCTTCATAAAAATCACACAAAAGATACAAAAATTTGTGGTTAGATACAGAAAAGTGTGGTTTCTTTATATGAAAAAGCTCGCCAAACAGCAAACTACAATGTACAATGTACAAGGTACATTATAAATAATGGTTAGATGCACACATGATCAGTGTTACAAAATAATGAATGCACAGAACCAGCAGAAATGGTGCAGCCATAAAAATATGCTCGGAAGAAGTCCATACACACATTACATTAACATCACTTGCTACAACATACATGTACAACCTGTATGGCTTAATATAGACTTTGTGTGGGTGTGTGGTTGTGTAGGTGTGTGGGTGTGTGGTTGTGTAGGTGTGTGGGTGTGAAATTCAGACAATTGTAGCAGTTTCAAAACATTTCTTTTATTTCACGAAAATACAGCAGTAACAGATGACATACATAACATCCACTTTTACTCTATACTTTCATTCATTCCTGACAATACTGTAGGCCTATACGCCATACATGTATATTTCGTGAGTCGAAATTTTCGCGAATCGGGAATGCCCGACGATTTCGCGAGTGGTTAAATTTGCGATCATGGAGTCCTATGATGAACAGAGAAGTGTGCACAGGTACATGTACATCACATTCACATCAGGATCAGAGTCAATATTTTCACGTGTCTTTAATTTCGCGAAGAGCACCCGAGTCACGAAATTCGTGAAAGTAAAAACCTCGCGAAATATTCGGCTTAACAATATTCAGCCAAAACCCTTTTGTGTCCGTATTTTCTTTTGTCACACACAAGACCAGTTTTACTATAACCCATTTGTAACTGAAATGCCACCCAAAATCGCCGGTCCACTTTTTGGATAGTTCTATTTAAAGCTCTATATATATTTTTTTTTTTCGTATATACAGTATAACCACGTAATTTGGAAGAGGTCAAAGGTCAAGAAAAGTACATTGTATGTCAGAATTATTTCTGTGACACACTGCTCTCTCGGTAAAGTCTTATGAGGCTTTCAAATAAACATTGATTACTTTTAATAGACAATAGAAATAAACATGATGCAGTGAGCTATTTTACATCATTTAGAAAATTGAGGAAATGGGAGCAATATCGAGCGTTCCTTCAAGGAAACCACAGGCCATTATAAAGGATCTTCAGTTGCTAAAGGGTTAAATGTTCAAATACAAATCATTTCTATTATAAAAGCAGTACCATCTGGCAGATTGTATATCTGTCTAGACATCATTGGGTCATTGCAACTTACAATAACTTTTAACACATCAATTGTTCAAGTGCCACAGCAGTGATCACGAAAAGAAAAGAACGAAAAACTTTTCTCCATACTTGACGTGGATTATCACAAATTATATTTTCATCTCCTTCTGTTGATGAGTGATGGATGACTACAGGTTTGCATATTTCTACTGCCTGAGCACAAAGGAGACACTACTGTATGTTCAATAATCAGACTTACCGCAGTCGCATATTCGCCTCGACCGTATTGAAGTGCGCCATCAGCCCGCCGTATGGCTTGCCTGGCACGCCTTCCACCATGTAGCTGGCATACTCCGGGGCCCATGTCGTTTTGGTTTCACTGCAGGGGAAGATGGCAAAGAAAATGGATCAAGTGAAATCTTTGAGTGATATTGCATTCACATTTAATTAGTGTTGGTGTCAATTCGCAAAATGTTTATCGTCCTCTTCATTTGCGAAAATATCTGTACGCAAAAATAACAGCGTATTGGTATCTCTGTACCTTTACTGATTTGAAAAAAGATAGAAATTTATGCTTTTCATGGTGTACAGTGTATGCACATTTGTACACAAATTATGTCCGCAGTTGCAGAATCAAACTGTCTGATTTATTAAAAACAATACAGACTACTTTTTCAAGACAGAAAGAAAAAAAAAAAAGTTATTTGTCAACATGGAGACAAAAAACCAGGATAGACTCTGTTTCTGTCATGGGAGGCAATTCTAAATTAGCGAAAGTACCTCTTAATTTTGCTCGTACTTATGTCCAGTGACTTGTTAAATAGGCCTGAAAACAGCACATAACGTATTGTATGGCAAATACATGTAACGTAAAGTCAATCTGCCTTGTCATGGAAGTATTCTGGGTCAGGTCATTCATTGTAACAACCTTGAGCCTTTTTTTCCTCTCCGGTTGTTTCTCTTTCTTCCTTTCACAAACACATGTTCTGTTTTTTAGAGCTCTCATAATGTAGTGCAAAGGGCAACTTAGGGTGTGTTTGTTTTTGTCATTTTTTCTTTTTCTTTTTCTTTTCATTTGAGAGGTTTGAAGAAAAAAAAAATCGGCAAAGGACACTGGTATGATTTCAATAGACTCTACATTGTAATCATTAAACCATGAAGCTCTGTACTTCATTCTACACAAATTTCCTGGTCAAAAATGAATGTTTACTGACCTGAAAAACAGATCAAATGAAACATACATACATCATATAATTAACTTGTATTTCCTGTATGGGCTATTAATGTGGAAATGTTTGTGTACAGCACAGTGTACAATGTACAGCTTGTACATAACATATGTATGGTACACCAACGTGTAAATCCTGTGAGTTGGCCTACACTTCTATTGGTACATGGATTATGCATGATCAATCTACAAAATGTATAGGTATCATATGAGTTTTTACAAAGCAAATACCAATGAATGCCAAATTTAAAAATTCATAAGTTCTCTATTTCCTTTTTCTTTTTTCTTACAGAGCAAGTGTGGGACACATACATATATGTATTTTCATCTTGACACACACCACAGTTTGAAGAAGTACAAGTTGTAAAAACTTAATACAAGCAGAACTACATGTATTTGCTTAAAAACCATCAAAAAAAGAAAAGAAAATGACAATTGTATGTACATGTATGTAAATGACACACATTGCAAGCTACAAACTTCTTCAAGTTGCAACCAACACAAATATTATATAAAGAGGAAAGTCCACTTCATAATCTTAAAGGTAGGGGATACCTTTTACAGACCTCCCAAAATGCAGCAAAACATTAAATATGAACCTCAGGGGACTTGTTTAGGCCACTGCTGAGAAATTTGGAAGTCAACAGTTATCTACAATTTGAATAATGCACAAAACTCAACTACTCAGTAGTTCTGTGTGTCAGCCACACTTAAGCCTTTTTGTTGCAGTCTTCTGTATTTTTTATCTATAAACACAAATCTAAAAGTATAAGAGCTGATGTAATAACATATAGAGTGTGTGGCAAGAATGTATATAGAAATGTTTGAAAGTTTTGATGAACTTTCTTCACAAAATATACATGATGGACACACATGCAGTGCATGGGTCTGCAAAGGTAGCCTAGTAATGTACTGGAATTTACGGTGAGCCCCGAAAAAAATTCAATTCAAAATCTAACGGTCAAAAAAGTGTACTAAATGTTACCTTCCACTTTCAATACTTTATGGGAGTTTCTAAAATGATACTCTCTTCAACATACCACTGTATTTATACAACTCTTCATTTAAGGCATGCAAATGGGATTCCCTACCTTTAAAGAAGTTCAACAGCAGACCAATTTTGAATTGCAGTACTAGGAACTATTAACGGTACGGAGTATTTTGCCAAATTACAGAATGTGCCAAGTCATGGCTGGGCTGACAGCACAAGGCAATTTCCACCCTCATCCACTCCCTTTGAGGTTCGGCAGGGGGCGGACAAAGCAAACAGTGGTTATGTAATGTTAGCAAAACCTGAAAGCATTCTTCCATGAGGACATCAATCTATAGCTGAAGTAGAGCACTATGAATGAATCACTGCCAGCACAAGCTATTGTAGGAGGAACAATCTACAGATGTACTGAACTAAATCAAGATTTGCCTTCTGATCTAATTTCTGATTTAATCCTATTTTCTTTGCTTGAGCACTGTCATTAATATTTCTGGTCAGATTAACTTTATGTTAGGATATAAAATCTGCTTCAAACGACCACATGAGAAGCACTAGATGCTTGCTGTACTACAGTACCGGTACTGAAAGCAAGCAATCACTGGACTGACAGCTTTTTAGGCAATGAGGAGAGAGTACTAGTATCTTGCAGAAGGGCATTCTGTCAACTGTTGAGCCACTATTAAAACAGGCTTGAACTAGGGACTTCATGATTAATAGTTTGTGGTCATATCGACTGAGCAACAACAGCTCCTAATTTTTTCTTTTTCAACTATAAAACCATTGCTTATAATACACCATATAACATACATACAATGTATATAGGCCCTACATACATTGTACAGTTATCACAATGGATCCAAGATTGCTTTGCACCCCGCATAATATCAAAATCACCTCTAATAGTGGCACAAGCACAGGATACAATCTACAATTGTACCTACATTTGTACAGCACATTTTACTTGCAACCTGTGCTCCCAGGAACTTGTGTAGCTTATCATGCCACGCATTGTTTTGTTTGTTTGTTTGTTTGCTTGTTTTTTAAATCATCAGTGCTCAGTAAAGTACAGTGTAATCCATTAATTTGACCAACATGATTTTAGAACATGCTAGCAAATCCCACTTGGGTGTTGCAATGTGTCTCAATCCAAGAGGAAGACCATGCGGCGATGTAGTAGGGACTAAGGGAATTACACAGCTAATCTCTTTTTTTTTTTATTGATAATCACTGCTAGTTTCCTTACATCTACTCTAAATTCATGCCAATCAGTGAAGCCAGCATGTGTGGTAATTGGCGGACAAAGTGCAGGTAGGGTTAGTAAACTTTAGCATCACGTCATACAAAGCTCTGTAGATAAGCTTTGTGGTGATCATTGCTAATAATGAGAAGGACTAGTGTTGCCAATGTGCAGTACATTCTTGAGATTTGCATGATAAACAGATCCTTCACTACCATTTCAATGCAGAACTCATGACTAGGCAAAAAATTAACAACACTCATTGCATAGAGTGTAGAAAAGACAGCCAAGAGTCAACAATGTTTCTATAGCACAATCTACTACTGGTGTAATGCCCACAACAAATATGATGATAGATCTAAAATGCTGCAAGTATGCAATGCATACAGTACGTATCTAGAGACGTGTGCAAATCTGAACATTTTCAATTCCTTCAAAAGACCTGTGATACAATAAGTATCTCAAACATTAAAAATACATGGAAAACACATGTCACAACAACAACAACAACATCAGCAAATACATTGTACTTTGTACTTCCCGACTGGCTGAACAAACATGTAAACAGTGTAGGGGTCTGATGGACAATTACAATGAACATGATGCACATATTTGTATACATAACTACAATTGTACGCATGTCTGTAAAGATCTATACCCATCCAATTATGAAAACATTCAAGTAGCATGCAGCAAACTATTATTAGGAAACAACAATGCTACACCTTTCTGACAGCTAGCAGAAAAAAAAAGGGGGAAAAAATGGACTTGACTTTTTAACCCGGAATTTTGCTGATTCATGATCCATTTTATTCCCACCATTGACACAGTATAATGCACTTTAATGCTTGAGAGCATCCGAAAAATGCTGATTTCTATTTGTTTACATCCAAACCCCTTCGTGAGAAATGGTTTAATCAATCTATAAACATGAACAAGACTTTTTGACTGATGATCAGTAAGTAGGCGGGATCAAGGTACTTCCTTCAATCTCACAGTTTATGTGTACGACACGACACTGCACACTGTACAGCTGGCTGTTTCTTTTTCTCCTAATACAACACACATTCGCTAATTATCTTCAAGATGAAACAAAAGGGCTACAATAATGAAGAAATGTGTTGATACTCCTGAGTTTCTTTACTTTTTACGCTTAGGACCCTGGAACAAGGTGAAGAATCTTGTTTGGGGGCAAGGAAGGCTCTCAGAGAATTGCAGGAGGAACAGGTTAACCCATTTCAAACGGGAACCTGATAATCTATAATGTATTAACACTATGGGGATTTCAGAATTCAGTATGGGATGGGTTGATTTGTTTTGATGGGCAAGCTCCAAAGCTTTCTGGTTGAAAGAAACACCCTAGTTGTACTGTGATATTAAACCTTTTAAATGGCATAAAATGAATGAATGCTAGCATACAGCTCTCTCCTACTTTGCTTATTACCCTTTGTAGGACTGTACAGAGGATGAAAAACATTTTTACATAATGTCAAGATTAGTTTGTTCAAACAAGACAAAATCACAAAGCCTGCTAAATTCCTGCAACCTTCCAACCATTCCAACCCTGAAGGAGATAATGTGTACTACTTCAGCCCTTCAGCTCCTATTAAAACCATCCATGGATAGCCATCCCTCTTGAAAACCACTGGAGCTGGCTCAAAGTAGCCTTTAAATAAATATGCAAGCATTTACACCCTTGTAGGGTGTTGGATTGTGAAACAATTGGTGCAGGCCTCCCAACCCTTCTGACTGAAAAATATGGATGATTTGGCTCAAAAGTAGGAAAGAAAGAGCAGTTCCTACAGTAGCGTGTACTAAAATTTTTAAGAAAAATAGTAAACTCCTATCATTTACAAGAACTACATGTAGGAATGATCACAATTCAGATTCTTTCCTTCAAATCCAGAATGGTTTTAGGAGCTCTGACAAGAAGCTGCATCATCACAGTTTCATTTCATACTGAAATTATCAATTCACTTGTATTTGAACGTGCTGAAGTACAAAATTAATGTATTACAAATGTACTGGTAAGTGTGAGATTTTCTGTCCCCTTTAATTGGAAGAGATTGATACGTATTGTAAGAAACCTCTGGTTGCTGCACGGTGAAATCCTTTGAATGCCACTTTCAATACTTTATCGAATAAACATGGCGTGTACCAGCTAATGTAGCACTAAGAAAAACAGTATAGGATTTACAGCAAAGGTTTCAATTAAGCATCTTTAATGGCCCTCAGTATTACAGAGGCATTCATAAATTTGTGCTACAAGACACAGACAGACTTCTACATAGTTCTAAAGATCCATGTGGGAAAATTAGAATGCACGAAGACAGCCATTATAATCTACTGCAAACCATTACTGATCTGAAAAAAAAAAAAGTGTTTTGCCACAGAAATGGGAAGATTTTCTTCTATGTTTTCAAAAGTGTGCTTTTCACATTATACGTAGTAGATGAAAATGAATTATTTTCTTGATGACACTACCACAAGCAAACACTACAACACTGAAAATGTCACTATTGCCCCAGTTCTGTTACCTACACATGCAGAGTTCAGTATCTATTTGCCCTAAAAAAAGATATGTAGGTATCCACACATTCTGCTTTTTGCAACACGCTGAGAATCGTGACACTCCATAGGATAATGGTTCATCAGGGAAATTTGATGCAAGCACACCTTTCATTGACCAGGATAAAATGAGCATCGCCATGGAAACAGAAAGGTAAAGACACCTACCTTGGTTGCTGCTTCTCTTTCTCCTGCAGAACTGGGAGCAGACGTTCGGCAGCAAGGAGAACTCGAGCCTTCTTCTCCTCGTGGTCCAGCTTTACAAGGATGTATTCAATCTATGAGAATGTAAGAGAGCAGACACAATAATGTATAATTATTTAAATGCAGCTTGCCAATCATGTCTATGAATAGAGTACGGTAACTGTATGGATATCGTTCACCAAAGTTGTCATTTGCATAATATCACTTTATGACACAGAGTATATTCTCCAGCCATTACTGTGCTCTATGATTGTGAATTCAACCACTCACAAAATTGTCGCACAGCCCAGATTCACACACACAAACACACACACACACACACACACACACACAAAAATGACTCGCTAAATATAGCCTACTGTATTAACCCTTTGATGCCGACTGACACAGAAAACCCCATAGCACTGTACACACTGTCCAAAGTCCCTAGCACAGACAGGATTAGTACAGTTGTACCTCATCTCCCCACTTGAGGGTGTCACAGGGACGATCCTTGAGCCGGTGGTAGAGGTTGATGAACTGCTGGATACCATGCTTGCGAACATGGTCTGTGTACTTCTTGGTCTCTTCCCATGTCAAGGGGGTGCCTTGAGAGAGAAGACCCATCACTCCAGGTGACTAACTCCTTTCTAGAGCTTCTGGAATCAAAACAGACAAAAAGAAGAAATGCACCTGATGGATGTTGACATAAGAGGACATGGTACACCTCCCCAATACTCAACTACCTGGCAGTGTTGTACAGTAAGTGTACTGTAATATCTTAATTGTATATTACCGGTATGTTATTTTCCTTTAATGTGTCTACAAATGTATTTCGTGAAATAAAGTGGTATACATGTACCGGTATTATATGTATTTTTAGATTACTAATACACATGTATACACACACACACACACTCAAACACAAATTGTTTATATATGCATATTAGGAAACCTTTAAATTGCTTAACAAAAACAAACAAACAAACAAACAAACAAATACATGAGTCGTACACCCAGTGTATACAGCTTTAAAATTGGTTTAGAAATTACACCCTACACCGTGTAGTTCTAGTTAAGTTTCAGAGGAAATATTAACCAATCAAGTTTACTTTTTAAAGTTTGACACCCTATATGTCTGGCTATGACCAAGCACTGGACCTGGTCTACTTTAAGCATCAACTATTAAACTCTGGTTGGATCTGAATAGGATGTCTTCGATGGATGTCTAGACCCTTCTACCTACCTAGATGTGTTTAAAAAAAAAAAAATATATATATATTTGTCATTCAAAAACATCCTGATCCATTTTAATATGGGTATCTTGATCCTAGCCCGACCAGACGCTGTGCGAGCGTCAGAAAGTCGGAGCCTCACCATCAAAGTGGGGAATCACAACGCAACTACAAAACATATCAATTTATACATTACTATATTATAGACATTTGTACGTTACTCACGTAAAGTGCATGCTTATATTACAGAAGGTACATAAGTCCACAGAGAGCCCTCACGATAAGTCCATTGAAAAAAAAAATGGCACTTTCTAGCGCAATTCCCGACTGTCGGGGTTCAGCATTGCAGAATTAAAAATGGCGCGTTGACCACTCAGCAAATTATGCGTGCGCGTGCGTGACTGGAAGTGCAGCGATCTATTGCGTGCGTGCCCTCTTTGGTAGCAGCACCGTCGACAGCGTGACCTTTAAAAGTGAATTCAGATCGCATGAACTGCCGATTATCAGATGTACCGTTCGCACATGCTGCATAAATCTTCATTTTCGGTAAGTTGTGAAATGTGTATGTCAATATCGATAACATATGTAGTGTCATTAATGAAGATTACATTTAATGAGTTTGATGAGGTGACAAAAAAATGATGTTACCTATCAAAACTCAAAAGCGATCGCAATGTGATCGCTGAGCTCTCTTTGTGTTGTGGGTCGTGACCGTACAGCCCTGTCGCTATTTATACAGCGACTGGGCTGTGTATAGTTATCTTGATCCAGAGTGTGTTATTATAGGTTATAGGTAAGCCCCCCCCCCCCCCCCCGCCCCGATCTATGAAGTTTGTAGAGTCTAATTAGTATTGATATGTCTACACGACTAGAGTCTACACACCTCTAGACTACATCAGTACATGTAGATAGGGTCTACTACATCATAGGTCTAGAATCTCTACATGTCTACACTAGGCAAAAAACATTCAAAAGAATAAACAAATTTTATTTGAAATTAAAGTACCTGTAGACACTATTCTAAAGACAAACTAGATTAGATATTCACCAATTATAAGATGGCTATGTAATTTCCAGCTTTTGATTGGTCAAAGCGTACCACGTGATCATTCGCGAAAAGTGTCTATCCCTGCACGCCTGTGGGATTTTCGCGCACCCAAATTGTCTAATGCACGGTTACTGTAAAAGTGGAAATTTTCGCTGTTGAAATTTTCGCGCATTTCGCTCATCGACAAACTAGCGCGAAAATAAAAGCACGCGAATATTTTTGCTTGCCATATGTTCCTGTGCGTGATGTCTTGATTCCGCGGAATTAAAAACATGCGAAACTCTTCTTACCCGGCCAAGCGCGAAAAATTAGTCGCATGAAAATATCCACTTATAAATACAGTATTCAGCACAAGCTGGGATACTGTAAAGCATGATATATTCGAGGCATGAATTTTTCGCGAATTGGAGCCAACGGCCTTTTTTGCGGCATGAAATTTTCGCGAACTGCCACTGGCATTCAATGCATATAGTGTAGACAAGAACTTTCGCTTGCATTTTAATTTCGCGAATCTTGGCGCTCGCGAAATTCGCGAAATTAAAATGCACGCGAAAATTCCTCGTTTTACAATCTCGGAGAAAGCCTACTCTGGACCATTTTCCAACAGTAAGTACAATTTCAAAATCTTTGATATATGATTTATTTCATTATTTCTTTCTCATACAAGGTATATTCACCTCGCATTTGAAATTACTTAGCCATCTTATATTCACATAAAAGGAATAACGCATTTTCCCATCGTTATTCAGCGATATGCAGTGCACTCGAGGTTTCTTCTTCGCATGCAGACTCCACACTCGCCTCTGGCCCGTGTGGAGTGCGCATGCTCAGAAGAAACCTCTTGTGCACTGCATACTCATTAAACAACTCAGCGGAATGCGTTATTCCTATAATAATAAATTGCCGACTTTATTCCATTTAAATTTAATTGCGTTTTTTTTTCAGCTACAACAATGTAACGACACGTCATACATTTTCAAGACACACATGCCTTTTCACCTACACTTGGTGCTTGCAGAATACAGCACAGGCCTAGCTAGGCACGCTTTCGAGCTGCGAGTTCGCCAGAAATCCGGGGGTACACCACCAGCAGGGCCAGGGAGGTGTGAGAGAGGTACTCTCTCACACCTCCCTGCCACCAGCAACCGGCGACCTCGCCCTACAACGGTCGGCCCGGCCCTGTATGCACCTGCCGGCTGCGGCTGCTTATCGCTCATTACATACACTTCGTATTGCTTGCATGCGAGCACGGTCGGCGGGCCGGACGAGCTGCCGCTGCTCGGAGCTGAGCCCCAGTCACACCGCGACCGCGGATCAGCAGCTAGACGTCCCTGGCCCTGAAGTTGAACACACGTAACACAACCTGCACGTGTTTATGTAACACAGCCGTATCTCACTGCCATCATTACAAGTACAACCTATTACAATTAAACATACTCACCGAAGGGTTCTGACGGCAATATGGGTGTTGTTCAGTCGCAAGTAGTCTTTCAGGGTCAACTCCTGCCGTAGAGCTTTCCCGAGGACACGAATATCTTTGTAATTTACACAATTTCAAGCCGATTTCCGAGCGAGCTAGATAAATTTCGGTAAGCCACCGTGCAGAACTTCAGCTGTCATGTGTCTGCTGCTGCGTCAGTGTGTGTGTAAAAACAGTGTATGTGTTTCTACTGCTTGTATAGAAGCGCACGCACTACGTGCGCGTACTGTATGTAAGTCCTGTGTGTGTCGACTGGCCATGTACGGACGTGTGCAGAATTTTTCAGACCCAAATACTCTGGACACCATGTAAACAAAATGCACCCAATTATTGATTGAGTGTGATTTACTTACTGTTTTGATATACTGGTGGTTCCGAATTAGACGAAATTGAGGGTCCCAGGCCGGAGGTGGGTGGGTATGGTCTCTTGCAACTACACATCGTATGCGATTGTAAATCAAATAATTATTCTCTTTTATAGGCCTTATATCCTTTATACTGACCGGGGGATTATGGTAGACCAGTGGCGGATCAAGAGGGGGGCGCAACCGGCGCACGCCCCCCCCCCCCTTTATTTTTCGTAAAAAACAAAAGAAATAAAAAGAAAAACAATGAAATGAAACCCGGAAGTGGCACCAGAAATGTTAGTCACGCCCCCCCCCCCCCCCTTTACAGAATTCCTGGATCCGCCCCTGGTAGACCTAGATAATGAAAGAGAGGTGATGAGAAGCATTGTGATCAGATAAAGTGTTCGAACATTATCATGCCCTTGTGATGAACTAACTCCAGCTAAGTGGTAGTGCACCATCATTATGATCTTTTTCACTTAGGGTATCCAGCAAAACAACAACAGCAACAACAAAGCAAAACGAAACAAAGAGAGAGGGTGAATGGGAGAGAGAGAAAGAAAGGAAGAGAGAAAAAATCTTTGTAACTATGCGCGGCTGTCTACTACAAAACAGTAGGCCCTTATCATTTCTTAAAGATAAGGGAAATTTTCTTTCTATTCTTGTGTTTTAACCAAAAATAAAGAGGGGTGCGCGCCCGATGCGTCCCCCTCTGGATTCACCACTCGACAGTCATACACTAGCTATCTCTCACAGTATTCTGAGATTCTATCGATATCACACCATAATTGGGCCTGAGTCAAAAGACTACGTCATTACCTGTTACGGGCGAAGATTGTTTTGCTTCTGTTGTCGTTGTTGTTTATAATTGTCATCGTGTCAAAAGGCCAAGGGAGGGGAGATATACTGCTGAATCATGGTCGGTGTACATAGCTTGACACTACTAGTATTCTGGTCCAGGGCGTTGATAACTCAGCCTGCCTGAATATACACAAGTGAGGTTGTTAGCTGACAGTGAAATGAAATTGATCAAGACCAATGTTGGTAGGCCTATGACATTTCAAACAATAATATCTCCGTGTGTGCCTAAATAGAATCGGCCACTAAACTACGTACACTCACATCTAAATAGCGTCAATACAGATACTGTATACAGAAAAACACTTGGTCTTGGTTTTGTCTTTTTGTTTTTGTTTTGGTTTGTTTTGTTTTGTTTTGTTTTGTTTTGTTTTTGTTTGGGGGGTCGTGGACAGGGGATGTGCGGGTGATAGAGATGGGTCTGGCTGTGTCCCCCACCCCCACCCTATACTTCATCTCCGATAATCAAAAAAGGCAGTGGCGGATCTAGAGGGGGGCGCAACCGGTCAACGCCCCCCCCCCCCCTTTATTTTTCGTTAAACAAAAAAAAAAAAAAAAAAGAAATGAAACCTGGAAGTGGCATCAGAAATATTGGTTGCGCCCCCCCCCCCCCCTCCCTTTACAGAATTCCTGGATCCGCCCCTGGAAGAGGCCCTGCGCCAGCAGTTTAGATGGCCGAAAGGGATGGTAGTATCGGTTAGAAGATGAGGATTCAGCTTTAACTTTTTGAAACATACTTGAAACCACCTTATGAAATGTTAAAAATCATACAATTCTAAGTGGAATTTATTTTTTTTATGAAAATCCATTTTGTATGATGGCTGACATATCAAAAAACAAAGAAAAACAAAGTAAAACAAAGCGATCCTAATAAAAGGAGGGTCCCACCTTTTATTATGATCTCTTCATTTTGAATATTTCAGCCAATTCAAAACCAATTTTCATCAAATAAACTTTGAATTCCTCTCAGAATTGTATGTGCTCTTTCATATTTCATAAGAGGTTTCTCGATCATCATCTACAAAGATCATCATCAAAAAATGTTGGAAACCTAGCTCTAACCCTCAGCCGAAACTGTACCATCCCTTTGAGACGTATAACACTCCGTGCAAAGGGACTGTCGAGTTGGTTCCGGCTTTGAAGATTATAGAGTAAAATTATATAACTTTTTCTTTCGTTGATCACATTTGCCATGAGTTGTATGTATCCGACGAGGCCCATCACATGTGAACGACAACAGACAAAGGTAGAAGAAAAAAATGAGAGAACAATTCAACAGCTAGAATTATCCTTTACATTATATATACACTTTGACGGTTATGCATCAAAATTATGGAAGGATGAGTCAGCAAACTTTAGTTTTGTCATGTGGTATAACCCTTGCTGTTTGCCCATGCATCCGCTGGACTATTTTACGTTGAGAAAACCCTAGTATGTAAACATTCCATTTCTTTTTATAGTCGTGTATTATTTTCATTCAGAATGATAGCAGCCGGAATCATGTGCACCATTTCATGGCTGCACGCTCTGCTCCACCCGAAGGCACCTGAAGTCGCACCTGTCCACAGGCAGGGAGCCCGACTCGGAGGCGAGCCATCTTTATCGTGCTCGAACGGTACTACGTTCTCAAATCGAAATCGCACAGTCACGGTGCCGTGTTTGTACATGTATTGTCAAAAGCGATTGTCAAAGGATCGATCAATGGTCGATCGGTACTGTCGAGTCCATTGCCAGTCTCAGCTCGGGAGATTATGCGGTGACGTATTTTTAGACCCCAACTAGTGCAGCTCCTTGACTCAGCTTACTGTACAGGCATTTTTTTTTTTTTAATAAGGATCATGTGAAGAGTTTAATCGCAAAACGAGCCAACTCCATTCTTGTTAAGTTAAGATATTTGTTATTAAAGCTGCAAAAAAACAGAGAAAATAATAAGAAAATGCAGGATATTTCAATCATAACTTCTAGAATATTCCTTGTTGTGTCAAAAGTGAGATATTACTGAAAGGTTTAACTTTGCTCTGTCTGATGATGGACTTACTTTGAAAAATGAAATAAACTTTGAATTGAATTGAATTGAATTGAATTGAATTGAAATGTTTAAAAATGGCGCTTAGCTCATTTTGCAATAAAACTCACAGCCATTGATCTATATTACAGGACCACGCGGCATCGCCATGTATATCGAACATGACCTTGTATTACATTGTAGACCTATATGCATAAACTTGTCGAATGAACTGGCTTACAGATCTCCCTATGTATACTAATAGGCCCTAGAGAGACGCGCCTTACATATACTGGGGTATTATAATGGCTGCGGCTGATCGAGCTATACGATATTATAAAATGGGTTCAAGAATGTAGCCAATGATAGGAAGCGCTGAAATGAGACACACCTCCTTCCTTTACTTCAGTACAACTGCACTGCCTGTAATCCTATGGTAGATTGCCGATCGTCTGTGCGCGCGGCGGCTCCTTTGATGAATTGCATGCATACGCGTACGCGCTGTCAATCCTGTAAACAACTTCTAGTTCGGGCTGCCGGCCGGCCGGCCTGTCTTCCCTTGTGCATAACATATGTGGCGTACGTACGTATACTGTACTAGCTATACGTACACTTTGTACAGTACAGTAGACCAAGCGTTATGGGACCGGACGCGTACATGGAGTCACTTTGAAGAGCAAATCCAACGATTTAGCAGGTTAATTCTCACGCCGTTTTCAGAGTATGTTGTCTAGTAGGCCTATATGAGGAGTCTATATCAAGTCTTTAAGGTAAAGGGTGCATATTCTATGTAAAATAAGTAAGTTTTCATGCGGGTGTCCGGAAACCCAACCCCCCATTATACTTATACTGTATGTGCGGGACTTCCGCGAGTGCGACGTGCGTAAAAGTTTGGGACGAACATCTTCGGACGTCTTGACCCACAAAGGTACGTGAAAAACGCTGAAAAATGATGTTAGTTTTCGAATTTTCGACCCATTTTATAAAACAAATGATGCACAGGATTATTTCGTGGCGTTAGTGTAGGCGTAGCTCACTCTCGGGTATTTACAATGTAGTGCAACATGCACTCGGCTTCGCCTCGTGCATGTTTCACAATTGTAAATACCCTCGAGTGCACTACGCCTACACTAACGCACTCTATCCTGTGCATCATTTGTATAATATGCATGGCCGGCAGAACGGGGGGGGGGGGGGGGGGGGGGGCTCCCGTAGTTTCCTCATTTGTTCCTCATTATCACATTGTGAGAAAATGAGGAACAAAAATTAATGAAGAAAACGTAATTGTTTTTATCATTATGAATAGTACAAATTAGATAAGGATGGGAATGGAAATGGAGGGTCCATTCCTGCAACTATAAAGCAAAATCTTGTACAATATGGGACCCTCAGAAAATACATAAGAGAACGAATAATTAATTAATTAATATAATATGGGTCGAGAGTCACTATTACAGAGTCTTGTAATGTCTTCCGTTGAAGTTGATTTGTTCAAGATATTGTTACTTTGATTTTGCTGTTAATTAGGCAGTAATGTACCATTTGCAGATGAAACAAAAACCCAGCTTTCGTGCTTCAAAATACATCTAAATTGTAAGTAAGTGGGGATAGAAACAACCAATGTAAAAAATTGAATCAGGTATACAATAAATGTTAAGTAATTTTGTTAAACGTATACAAAATGTAAACAATAAGTATGGCAACAACAATGTTTCTAGATAAACAGTCTATACAGTTACGGTTTAATAAAAGAGTGTATCTTCTTATATTTTTAGGCTTCATTGCAAAATTGGACAATGTTTCGTGATGCAAGTGACTTTGCATGAAATGCGATAATTATCTATTGAAATTTTTTTAATCTCTGTTACCAAAGATAAACTATACCTTTAACACGTGATTTCTTCAACCATTTCACCCCTAGTTTGTCTCATCCTTACTCGTTGATTATCATACCTTTTTACTTGTCACCCCCCCCCCCTCCCCATCCGTTCAGACAAGGTGCTGCGAGTTGGTTCGAGCTGGAGATTGTTTTGTTTGTTTGTTTTTTATTGTTCCATATTCCACATTTCAACAAATACATAAAACATAAACATCACAATACAAAAACCTGGATGAATTGTCACGTACAGCTTATAAGACAATAAAACATGTGAAATATGAGGAATCTACATAGAAGCATTGCTTGTAGGGTGTAGATTCCCAGATGCGGATGTGAGATTATTTCTTACTTGGGTATGTAATTAAAGGAATGACAATTTCTGAATTGGAGAAATATAAACGCCAAAAAGTAAAAAGAAAAAGAAAAAAGAAAACAATGAAAACAATGTCCGCGGCACAGACTTCTTGAGTGTTGCGTGATCACCCGAGCGAGGTACAAGTCAGATGCAGTGTACAATAGCAGAGATACCAAATGTGTACAAAGGAAGTTCAGGAGATAATACAGAAATCACGAGCGAGGCACATGTTACATAATCGATAATGTCAGTAATGTGAAGTATGAACAGAGAATATCGAAGAGGATTGAAGAATAGCTATAGATATAAGAATTCAGAAAAACTAGTTTAAGTTTATGTTTAAATGAATAAAGAGACTGAGATTGGATTATTTTCTATCCAACTCATTCTAAAATTTAGGTCCTGTAGTGGTTATTGTTTTTAAAGCAGATACGGTTCGTACAGGAAAAGAATCTTTTTGTCTAGTAGGGTAAGAATGAACTTCAGTATTTTTGACAAACATCGAAGAAAAAACATCAGGGAGATCACCTGAGTTTAATTGATACATAAATGACCCGATATTAAAATGATATAAATCCTGGATCTTAAGTGTTCTACTGGAAAAGAATAAGACATTAGTGTGTTCGAAAAATGTGGCGAAGTTAATTATCCGTATAGCTCGTTTCTGTATCAATAATAAAGAATTAAGTCTAGTTGTACAGCAGTTTCCCCATGCCAGGATTCCATAACCTATATAAGGCAAAAATAGAGTAGAATACAATGAATGCAGAACATGTTTAGGAAAAAACTTTTTTAACTTATACATAACACCTACATTTTTTGATAATAATCTACGCAAAGAATCAACATGAACTTTACATGTCAACTTACAATCAATATATGAGACCAAGGAATTATATATATTCCACCTGGTTCAATTCTACGTCGTTTACAACCAACTTACCCGGTAAAATATTGATTATATTGCTAAAAACCATAAATTTTGTCTTGGTCAAATTCAATGACAATTTATTAGCCTGAATCCACTTAGATACTGATTTTAATTCAGTATTTACGGTATTCAGTGAAACATGAGGGTTTCGATTTGAATAAAAAATACTGGTGTCATCGGCAAAAAGTAGAAAATAGAGCAGAGAGGACGAACTGCGAAAGTCATTCATATAAAGAATAAACAATAAAGGACCTAAAAGGGATCCTTGCGGTACCCCACAAGTTATAGGCTGTGAACTGGACACATGGCCATTCAAACTAACAAATTGAGTTCTTCCAGTAAGGTAACTTCTAAACCACTCCAAGGCCCTCCCACGAATCCCATAGTGTTTATAATAATATTTCATGGTTGATTGTGTCAAAGGCCTTGGAGTAGTCAAGAAAGATACCTACTGTATGACACTTGGCATCGATCGCTTTGATAATTTTCTCTATCATGAGTAAAATAGCATGAATTGTGGAATGCTTTTTACGAAATCCAAATTGATTTTCATCTATTACATTACAGTCATTTAAGAATCGGAATACACGTGTGTACACAATCTTTTAAAGTAATTTAGAAAAAGAGGTTAATAACGATATTGGTCGATAATTTCCCAGTTCGTCCTCTCGGCCCTTTTTATACATCGGGATAACTTTAGTGATTTTCATCCTAGTAGGCACTATATATCGTTCAGCAATGACAAATTAAATATATGGGCAAGAGGTACAACAATCTCATGTATAACATATTTCAGAAGATAATTAGAAATTCCATCATAACCAGTACTTTTTTTTTGGCTTTAAGATTATTTACAATGTCAACAATTTCGGATTCTAATACAGGCATAAAAAACAAAGATTGATTATTGCGATGACTTAAATACGTAGAAAAAGGTATATCCGTTTCCGGAATAACATCAGCTAAATTAGATCCAACCTTCACAAAATATGAATTAAACGCTTCAGAGATTTCATTATCATCTCTTAACTCGATGTCATTTACACAAATCTTATGGATATCCGATTTATTTCGTTTCTTCTGAAGAACATTATTAATAACTTTCCACGTGGATTTAATGTCCTTCTCATGGAGAAGAAACAGTGAAGAAAAATATTTCTTTTTTGCCTCACGCAAAACAGAAGTAAGAACATTACGATAACTAGTATATTTGCTTTTTGCAGCATCAGTTTTTTGAGACTTGAATATATAAAAGAGCTTATTTTTCTTATTGATAGACCTCAACAAAGATTTCGATATCCAGGGGGATCGTGGTATCTTTTTATAATTTGATCTAAATTGTGATCTTATCGGAAAATGAAACGAGAAAAGAGGAGCGATCAGATCAACAAACTTATCATATGCATCATTAGGTTCATTCGCATTGAGAACCACTGACCAATCAATATTTAACAGGCTTTCCTTAAATCTTATAATATTTTGTTCAGACATAACACGAGCTGTAGAATTCATTTCCAAAGTTGCAGGCTTAAAGCGATTTAGTATAAATGGACTGGAAGCAAACACTGGGAAATGATCAGACATATCCGAAACTATTATACCTTGATCAGTTGGATAATGAATATTAGTGAACATATTATCAATAATTGTAATCGCTGAATCAAATATTCTGGTAGGTTTAGTTATACACGGCGTAAAAGCATATGAAAACATAGTGTCCACAAAATCCTGGCAACAGGGCTTTTCGTGATACTGCAGTAAATCAAGATTGAAATCCCCCATTAAAAAACAATGTTTATTATGCAAAGACTCAGAATTCAATACGGAATTCAGTACATCAAACAAAGCAGTATGATTACAGTTTGGCGGTCTATAAATCTCACCAATCAAAATATTCTTTCCAGCTGGTACGTCGATTTCAATAAATATACTTTCAAAATCTTCAGTCATATGACATAAATTCTGAATCAAATCAAAATTGAATCCTTTCTGAACATAAAGAGCGACACCCCCTCCATGTTTATTTACTCTATTATTAAACACAAGAGAATATCCATCCAAATGAACTAGGGGAGATGACACGTCAGACAGCCACGTTTCGCACAAACCTATAACAGAAAAATCCACATTGTGTAAATTCAAAAATGTCTTCAGTTGATCAAGTTTCTTATACAAACTTCGTATATTGAAATGAAGAATAGAAAAGTTGTTCTCCATCTTGAAAAAATCACGTGTACATATGTCCTGAGGGGAGATGAAGAGTTTGTTCGCAAAAACCGATAAGTCCATACTTGCCAAATAGAAATATTTGCGATTAAAGGTCAAGAAAATTAAAGAGAATAATAAGAATTTTTTTTTGCTTCTTTTGACCATAGCTTCAAAAATGTACCTATGTAGTGACCAATATATCCTTTAAAAGATATTATTTTGTACTATGTGACAGAGACCGTACTTCAAAATTTTCAAATATTGACTTATCGGTTTTTGCGAAAAAAACTCTTCAGATGTTCCTCCAAATAAGGAAAGCAAACCTCATTGAACGTTTGTCAGTAAACCTCCAAACATTCATTTCTATATACCAAAATCATAGTACATGTACTTGTGATACTATTAGTGAAAATGTACAGAGACTCCAACCCAAAGCACCACCTGATCTGGAGATTCTCCCGCCTGAAACCCCTAGCAAACGGGAGACTCAAAGTTGATGTGTGCGAAGCACGAAGTTCCTAGGGTTCTAGATGCTCTCTGGTGCTATCTAAGGCTTATTTCTTCAACATACGATAGAAATAAGTAAGAATTCCTTTCCAACGGGAGACAAAGAGCCAGGGCGGGAAAAATTAAATCTCAAGCGGGAGAACGGGAGATTTTGCAAAAATGGGTTTTCGGCGGGAGATCTCCCGTCGAAAACGGGAGAGTTGGAGTCTCTGAATGTATCATGGTGAAACAAAAGAAACCTAGAGACCAAAAGAAAAAAAAAACGGGGAAAAGATATGGTGATGTCTTTATTGAGAGTTTATTATTTACATTTGAAGAGTTTGTTCGCAAAAACCGATAAGTCCATTTTTGAAGATTTTGAAGTACGGTCTCTGTCATAAAGTACAAAATAATACCTTTTAAAATTGGTCATTACATTATTATAAAGGTACATTTTTGAAGTTATGGCCAAAAGAAGCTAAAGTTTTCTTATCATTCTCTTTATTTTTCTCGACCTTTAATCGCAAATATCTCCATTTGGCAAATATGGACTTATCGGTTTTTAAAAACAAACTCTTCATTTAATCCCAATTTATTGCTTTTATACTATCTCGATGTATGTATAAACGTAAAGATAATATTGCTTTGTAGTGCTATATTTTGTACATGCACTGACAGTCTTTGATGAAATGAATGGATGAATGAATGATTATGATTCATGAATGAATAGGCAGCTGAATGAAATGGTAGACATGGGATTGAAGAGAAAGAAGAAAAATATAATAAACAAGAATAAGTAACAGAAGCAGAAGAAGAAAAGAAGAAGAATAAGAAGAAGAAGAGGAAGAAGAAGAAGAAGAACAACAACAACAGCAAAATCAATGACAGCAACTAGTAACAACACAATCACATTCAAGGCAAAACTGAATGAGTGTCTTCTTTTATGTTGAGATTTAGGGAATGTACACAAAGTAGGCCTACACTATAATCCATAAGGATTCTCTCTTTAATACTTTCGTTGGAAGTCATCTGTGTTTGCTGTCCTCTACGTTCATGGACCGCAAGCACGCACTCCTTGTCAGCTGCTGCAATTATTACAGTATACGACATCTCAGCTCACGTGTACGAACTACTCCATCGGGCCTAACTATATTATTATCCTAATTCTTGCTCCTGTACTGGATGAGTTGTTGGTACAATGCCGATTGATACGAAGCGAATTCAGGGACCTGAAATATCTCAAAGTCCACTCCTTTACAGAGAAGCAGAGGAGAAAGTACCGTTGGTAAGAGAGAGCTCAGTCCCATATGCAGTGAAATGTGTTAGCGTTGCTAATTATGACAGAAAGAAGAAGAAAAAAAAAAAACATGTTTGACGGTAGACCAATGTGGAGTAAATTTAAAATGTAACCGGCATTTCTAGCATATTATGTGACCCTGCATCACAAAACCAACCAAAGTCGCCAGACGATATTGATTTTTGTATTGTAACTTTTTTGTTTTTTAATTTTATCATTAAATATTATTTTGTTTTAGGCTATAGTAATGATTAACTAAAGCCAAGGGCAGATTCTGAAAGAGAAGGCCTGTAGTAATACAATATTATGTGTGGTGACATGATCTGATTACGTGAGTAGAAAGCCCCCAGTTTCTTCTTCTTCTTCTTCCTGGTAGAGTGCAGCTTCAAGTTTTGAAGATTATTGCACTATGATTCAGTGTGAAATGCAGCTCGTGAAAAAGCTGAAGTCTTAAGTGATCAATATCAATCAGTTTTCACTAAAGAAGATTTGATTAATATTCCTCATATGGGACAGAGACAAATCCCAACAATATCAGATTTGATTATTTCTACAGTCTGTACAGAAGGTATTATGACACTTCTTAAGAACTTAGATGTGAATAAAGTTTCTGGCCCAGACGGCATTTCTCCCAAATTTCTCAAGTTATGTGCTGCACAAGTAGCACCTATATTGCAAGTCATATTTACGCAAAGTCTTCGGACTGGCACGCTACCCCGAGATTGGAGACAAGCTAATATAAATGCTCTGTATAAGAATGGTAGTAGATCCGACCCAGCCAACTACAGGCCGGTATCCCTCACATCCACCTGCTGCAAAGTCTTAGAACATATCATTTATCGCCACATTATGAGCCATCTGGAGGAAACAATATCCTCAGTAACACACAACATGGATTCAGATCCAGACGGTCGTGTGAGTCCCAACTGATTACAACAATTCATCATATTTTCTCCTCTGTCGAAACCATTAAGCAAGTTGACGCTGTTGTGTTAGACTTTGCAAAAGCGTTTGATACTGTACCACATCAGAGGCTCCTTCATCGCCTCAAGTATCTTGGAATCCAGGGCTCATTACTTTCATGGATTTCACAATTTCTCACAGAAAGGGAACAAACAGTAGTAGTTCAAGGGTCATCCTCAAGACCCGTTCATGTTTCTTCAGGAGTGCCCCAAGGCACTGTTCTGGGCCCATTGCTTTTCTTATCATATATTAATAATCTCCCTGATCAAGTTTCATCCAACGTCTGCCTATTCGCAGACGATTGTGTAGTTTACCGTCCCATTAAGACACATAAAGATTGCGTCTTACTTCAACAAGACCTACGTACCTTAGAGGCTTGGGGAAAAAAATGGCAAATGAAATACAAGCTGGACAAATGCAACGTTATGCGCTTCACAAGGAAGTCTCGACCCATTCATCACACGTACACCTTAGCCGGTCACCAGATAGAAACAGTGTCCAGTCACAAATACCTAGGAGTTGTCTTATCAGACAATTTAAAATGGAATAGACATATTGATATAACTACAGCCAGAGCAAGCAGCATGATTGGCTTTCTCCGTCGTAATCTACATAATGCACCGAGAAATGTTAAATTACAAGCATACAAGAGCCTAGTGCGTCCCCACTTGGAGTATTGCTGTACAGTATGGGACCCCTTCACTCAACGTAACATCTCCAAGATTCAAGCAGTACAAAATAGAGCAGCCAGATTCATCTGTAATGATTACAAGTGGCAATCTTCCGTCTCCGGAATGATAAAGGATCTCAAACTTCATCCACTCCCAGAAAGACGCAAGCTTTTAAGGCTGTCAACATTTCATAAAATAAAGCACGGTAATATTGATTTAAATCTCGAGGATTATATCAGTCCTGCTCAAGCACCGAGAGGTATGACAACCCGAAGTTACCATCCGGATAATTACTCTACTTTATACGGTTCCTCAACTGCTCTCGCCAACTCCTTCTTCCATAGAACAGCGAAGGATTGGAATAATCTGCCGAGTAACATAAAGCAGACATGGGTGTATGCAAGGGGGGGTCGGGAGGTTCGTACGACCCCCCCCCCCCCCCCCCCCCCAAATTTTCAAAAGGTCCACTTTTTGTAAAAGACATTTTTGTTTTTTGAGGGCTTTTTACTCTATATAGGCCTACAACAGAGAAAAAAAGTGACCGGTGTTCCAGCAAATTGTCAAAAACCTCGTAAATTTCGTAACTTAGTTTTAATATGCTATAATTTACCTTATTTCTAAGCCGCACTGCCATGCCGAAAAAGTCACTTTTGTATGCACCAAATGGCCCCATTTTAAGATACAAAATTCAAAAACTCCCTACTGTGGGAGGGGGGACACCCCCCTCCCACACCCTCCCCCCACTCGGTCGCTCCGCTCCCTCGCAAAGGCAAAGGTCCAAAAATTTTGATTACGACCCCCCCAGAAAAAATCCTGGATACACCCCTGGCAGATTCATAAATTTGACACATACAAAGAGGCGCTCCAGCGTCACCTCCGTTGTGATTAGCTGCACATCACACCACAGTGCTGAGTGATACTCTATCCAGAGTTTTTCAGCGTATTCATCCAGATCCAGATCCAGAGCGTGTGAGTCCAGTGTGTGGACCCTCACACACATCTAAGACAGGATATTGTAGCTTTTGTGCAAGTGCGTATATACAACATGTAAGTAAAAATGTTTGTCCTCTGGAGACAAAACTATTTCTTCTTCCCACTCAAGACAAGCCGGAAGGCGTCGAGAGAAGAAGAAGCTTGGTCCTCTTGGAGGCTGTTCCAGTCCTTACAGGTCCTTGGGAAGAAGGAAGAAGCATATGCCTGATTGCTACATTGGATCGTCTGCAGTCGAGAGCCGTGTCCTCTAGTGGCTGATGTCCGTTCGCTGAGGTAGGACTGCCAAGCGATGTCAACAAGGTTAAAGCGGATGCGATACATCATAGCCAGGCGGCTGTGAAGGCGTCTGTCCCATAAGGAATGCCACTGCAGGCTGTTAAGCATGGCTTCTACACTGGATGTTTGGTTGAAGTCACCTGTCACATAGCGGGCGCACCTTCGCTGGACCATCTCGATCTTATTGATGTTCCGCTGAGTGTGTGGGTCCCATGCTGTTGCAGCATATTCCACCACTGGTCGGACATATGTGAAGTAAGTGGCCTGCTTGATGTGACGGCTACAGTGTTTGAAGTTACGACGTAAGAAGCCAGGAACAGAGTTAGCCTTCTTCACTGTGGTATCAACGTGAGAGTTGAAGTTAAGCTTGTAGTCGATGTGGAGGCCGAGGTATTTTGTGGAACTCACCACTTCGAGGTCATGCCCATGGATATTATACTGGCCAGTAACTTGCTTCCTCTTGTTGGTCACGCGAAGGATCTGGCATTTAGAAGGGTGAAATTCCATCTTCCATTTGCTCTCCCATTCCTGTAGCCGGTCTAAGTCTTCCTGAAGATTGGTACAATCTTGGGCTGACCTAATGCGCCTGTAGAGCAGACAGTCATCAGCAAAAAGGCGTGTTGTCGAGTGCTCAATGCTGTCTGGTAGGTCATTTATGTAGATCAAGAAAAGGAGTGGGCCTAGGGCACTGCCTTGCGGTACTCCGGATGTAACCTTGATCTCCTGACTGATCTGGCCCTCAAGTACGACTTGTTGGGAACGGTCGCTCAGGAAGCTTTTGACCCATCTGAGAGTAGTGCCGCCTATACCATAGTAGTCTGCTTTGAGTAGAAGTCGCCGGTGAGAGACTTTGTCGAATGCTTTCGCAAAGTCCAACAGTATGCAATCTTTCTGTTCCTTGTTGTTGAGCCCTTTTGCAAGGTCATTGATGGTGAGGATGAGCTGGGTTTCACAGGATCTTCGCTTTCTGAAGCCGTGTTGTGCGTCTGACAAGATGTTGTGTTCAATGAGGTGATGGATGACAGCACAATGCACCACATGCTCGCATAATTTGGACAGGATTGCAGTGAATGAGATTGGCCGATAGTTCGCCGGGTTGGACTTGCGTCCCTTTTTGTGGATTGGTACAACAAAAGCTTTCTTCCAATGAGATGGAATGCTGCCCTGGATGAGGGAGGCCTACTCTAGTTTTTGGCCAGCCTCCAGAATCCAGACACTTATCACTCCGACACTTTATACCGCAAGCCAGCAAATTTTACTGTCACAACACACACATATTTCGACTTCAGTGCTGAGTGATACTCTATCCAGAGTTTTTCAGTGTATTCATCCAGATCCAGATATCACATACAAGTGTAGGTTCTAATTTCACATTTAAAAAGCAATTAGTCAAGATGCCAAGGTTCAACCTCCAGCCCTGGGGCGTGCTATTGGGTTGAACAACGCCATGTGTGTCCACTCTAACCAACCAAAATACACGGACTCTGACTCTTCTATTCTACACTGTAGATCACTTGTTTATGATATTAGAAAGAAAGCCACACTCGTGGAAAAATGTGTAATTTACTGAGAAAAGAGGCTCTGAGCTCTGAAGACAGTGAAGTACAGCTGTATAGGGTCAGTAGGGGAGGAGAGACAAAATCGCAGGTTCCTGCGTATTCGCAGGTACCTGCATATAGCACTATGTAGGCAATTTTAGAGGTTTTGTGCTCTAAAAACCTGCGAATTCACAGGTTGCGTTGCGATTGCAGCCTGGCGTTTCATCAGAGGTTTCCAAAAATGGCACCATTGGAAGGAGAGCCTAAAGTTGCCTTTAATAGATCCAAAATTTATAGAAAATTCTGATGTTGTTTCTTTTAAATCGCCGATAAGTGAAAAATGCGTAATTGATAAAAAATGATGTTATGGTAATGGAAGCGCAGTCATGTGACCACGAGCACCTGACACCCAAAACCTGCGAATTCGCAGGTAGAGCTCATGGGGGGAATGTTATTGCAGTCTGAGCGCTGTGGACAATCTAAAGTTACTTTGGTAATTGTTACTTACAATGCCTTTGGGGATCTACAGTAGCCAAAATATTATTGGTCAAACTGCTAAAAATATCTGCTAGAACGTTTGCTATGATTGTAAGTGATATAAATGTAACACTTTGAGTGTAGTAACTTACCCATTCATTTTTGCAACTTTTGGTCGTAAGACATTGATTTTTTTCCTCATTCAAAGTCCTTTCTTTTTAACATTACCAATCGACCCTTTAATTTACCATGGCATCTCTGATATACATTGTATTTGTTTTATAATTGTATTCATTCTTTTCTATATCATAAACCTTGGAAGGATGAACATGTTATAACATGATTTTAAATTGTAGATGGTGATTTAGTGCCGTGTGGTAAAATAAAATATGAAAATTTGATTGAGTACAGTGTGCATCATGTATAATGTTACCAACCGCAGTATTGTCCATGTACTATGTACAATTTTTGTATACATTTTTAGGTTTTATTCCTCTTTAATGCATCTCTTGCAGATTAGTGAAACAGGCAAAAGGCGTGATGGAAGAACTCCACAGGAAATTCGCCCTGTTTGTGAGTGCAACATTTATTCTTCTTCTCTTAATGTCTCTTCTCATCACAACATGTGTGTAACTTTTCTGTTGCTGATATAATATGTGAAAATAATGTGCCAATTGGGCCTTTTATATAATTGCATTGGAATTATATTTCATGTTTTATACCTTCATGTGTCAATGTAGATAACATATTCTTTGCACTCTTTAACTAATTCTTGTGAAACTAATAACTGAAATCAATGAAGAGAAGAAAGAGACAAGATGGACATTACATTTGATGTGTGCGTGCTGTGTGTGTGTGTGTGTGTGTGTGTGCTCTATGTGTGCTGCCATTGTAGTGTGTTTGTGTATCTGTGTACCTATCAAGGCACTGTTGAACATTGTTGAGAAAATCTATGGTCCTACATGCTACCTGACTGAGTCGCTGCTATTCTATGAAAAAAGGAAAAAAACAACAACCAAATATTAAATACTTTTAAAACGGAACGTATGTGAGTGAAAGGATTCGCCATGTACAAGTACTCAATATCCGATAGACAGTTGTGCTAGAAGAAATCCTACAGTAAATTTTTTGCTGATACGGTTATGCATAGTAATAGATACCTCAGCAGTGCGGCTTGATTGTTGAGCTTTTGTATACTGGAGTCTTGTTTCATGTGTATGAACATTATCTTAAAGTTCTGTCAGAAAAGGTCAACAATTTTAAAAACTGAGTCACCTACACGTTGTAAATGCTAAATAGTGTCTGTAAAACATTTCTTTGCTTTTGTCATTGAAACAAAGTCTTAAAGGCGGGCGTAGTGAGCCAGGCAAGAGGCTCTGCCTACATCGAAGCCAGGAACACCAAAGTTTTATGCGCCGTCTACGGACCACGTGAGGTTCCGCGTCGCGAGGGGTTCAGCATGAGCGGCCAGCTCCGCTGCGAGTTCAAGTTCGCCTCATTCTCCTGCCGTTACAGGCGCAGCCACGTCACCGACAGTGCTGAGAGGGAACTGGGTCTGCAAGTTCAGCAGGCCCTGGAGCCAGCTGTATGTCTTGTGAGTCTCTCTCATCAACTTTTGTTCTGCCATTTTTTTTTTTTGTTATAAATAGTGTTACAAAAATGACTATAAAAATAAAAACAAAAACCTACCATCACAATTTCAAAGTAGGATGCTGAGTTGATACATTGTTAAAATATCTGCTAATGTGTAGAAGAGTTGAGGTCACTTTCTTTTTTATAAACACTTTCTGATGTCGTGGTTTATTATTGTTTTCGTTAGTAAGGGAAACTGTGAATGGAAATTAAGTACTTAAAGTGTGATATGTATTACAACTGTACATTGGAACATTTTTTTTTTCCATTTTAAGTATGTCCTGTTATTTTAACACCAGCATAGCCATGAGTTTTTAGCTAATAGAAGCAATACTTTTCATTCATATTTGGTGGTTTGTGAATGTGTAATGATATTTCTATTATGTCATTCCATTATTATTAATCATGCTTTTAGATGATAGTACCATCCAGAGTATTTGCTTGCATTAAATTCATTGAGTGCGACGTATATGGTTATTTTTGCAGGTGGCAGCTGTTTGCCACATTTGCAAGATTCCTTCTGTATTGTTTTGTCTTTGTGTCTTGTTCTCGTAGCACAAAATTCCAAAATCTCAAGTGGACGTCTTTGTTACAGTACTGGAAAATGATGGGAGTGGTAAGTGTTTGAAATTGCCAGTGAAAAAAAGAGAGGTTATATGTGACCCTGCATCACAAAACCAACATAAAGTCACTAGACATGGATTTTCAGTTAAGGGCAGATTCTGGAAGAACAGACTTTCAGCTTTAAAATGATGCATAACTCAATTCAAATGGACTCTCCGATCCTATCTAAATCTTGAAAAAAAGGACATGCTCTGGAAAAGTGTGCACTGAGAAAAGAGGCTCAGAAGTACAAAAATTGTATAGGGTCTGCTCAAGCGCTTAATATTTAATACCAAGCCCTGCTAACTGTGCAGTGGATGGGACAAAAAACAGGATGTAAAAGAACATACCAACAACAAGGAAGGGATTGTCAGATTAAACTCAAATTGAGTACACTGTATTAACACATTCTATCCACTACTAATACCAATTTTGAAAGAAGTAGCATAATCTTGTCAAGAGAATTAAGGTTGAATATGAAGAGTGTATACAAGATTTTTTTAAAGAGTTGAAAAGGGGTCTCTAAGACATACCTAGTCACGCTATGCTCCAGAATGAGTGTTCTAAAAAAACTGCTAAAATTGCAATTTCACGTTCATTTCATGATTCCAAACTGTAGAATGATGTAGAAGAGATTTAATGTCATTTCCGTCTGTACCCTTAAAATCGTTGTCATTTCAATGGTACGTGTATGTGGTTGATCCACATTTCAGACTAAAACAGTGCAAAAGGATAATAGATTCTTATAATTCTGATGATAATTACAATAATGCTGATAACAATAATGATAATGCCATGATTAATCGCTTATGATGGTGGTCTCCTGCATTCAATGATCTCTGTTGTTTACTGAAAAATACTGTATATCTTATTTTATGTTTCTGTGTATCTACATTGCTCTATGCAATCACCTATGTGTATCTATTTATGTACTGTTATCGATTTATTTCACTGCACTTGTTATTCTTTGTCTTTGTACTTTTTGAAGTTTGTATTCAAATTGCATCTGATTGAATGCAGAAATAAAAGCAAACAAACACACAAACAAATTATCACCATTTTTGCTCAAATACTATAATCTAACCATTATTAATATTCATTTCAATGTTAACGATGTATGTTTACATGAGGCAGTTCCTCTTTTGTATTCCTACCCTCTCCCCTTCTTCAGCTTTAGCAGCTGCCATCACATGTGCTTCAGTTGCGGTGGCCAATGCAGGCATAGAGATGTATGACATTGTCATTGGCTGTACGGTGGTGAGCTCAGTCATTTGCTTCGTTCAATGTTTATTTCTGTAATATTTTCATTCCATGTGAAAAAAAAGAAAGAAATAGATTGGTGTTTTACTACATATGCATCGAATTCATCCTCTACATAGTCATGAAAGCTTGACAAATGATCGGAGAGGATAAAAGAAACATGGAAAGAAGTACAGTTGAACCTCTCTTATCCGGCCTCCCTTTATCCAGATCTCTCTATTATACTGACGCAATCTCGCCGTGAATTTTTTTATTTTTTTTTTATTATTACGGGAGGAAAGGGGGATTCCCAACTCCTTGAGAACTCCTACACAAACACACATGAATTACATATTACTTCCAACATGATTAACATACATTACATCAAATTTCCTTCCAAATTGCTTACCTTCAGACATTTTAACATCCCCAAACATCCCCAAATGTAACAATGAAAAGGTTCCAGTATACACATTACTACATGTGGTACTACAATGGGCTACATCAGTACTTGTGTATGTATATGTACATGTATAAAGCATTGAGTCTCCCGTATCCGGCCAAATCCCTTATCCGGATGAGCCCCGGTCCCGACTTGTCCGGATACGAGAGGTTCAACTGTACTGTGTTTCTTTCATCATCTCCAATCATTTGTCAATCTTCAATGACAATTTAGAGGACGAGTGGATTTTAGACTGTTTCCAAAGTTAATCAAGAGCATCCATATCTCACTGATCAGCAAAATTGGCCTCTGCATTATTTGTTTTATAAAAAGAGTCCATAAATTCATGAAATTCAACATTAATTTTTTCCCCATCATACAGTGTACGTCCGGTACACTGTACAACACTATTCAAGGCTTGAGCCATGCGTTCAGACTTTACAGGACGCATGGCACAGTGTGGGTCAGTAAAAATCAACACATGATAATTGACCAATCAGATTGCAGAGACTCTAAAGCCAGTTCATGGACTGCACCTAATGTGAATGTAAATGCACCTTCTGAAGTAAGCCACTCCACTGATAACAACTTCTTTAATGCAATAATCTTATTACTCCCTCCTCCTGTTGCTCTTTCCTTTTCCCCACCAGAGGCAAGCTGGAAAGAGCGTCTTGCTGGATCCGACGGAGGTGGAGGAGTATCACGGCCTCTGTGAGAAGGAACCAAGTCACGCGTCTGTCACTGCCGGCGTCTTGCCATCTCTGAATCAAGTTTCTGGTCTCGTGCAGAAAGGACAGCTGAAATGTGACGATTCCATCAAGGTTTGTCGACAATCCAATATGTCCAAGCGATGGGATTGGCTTTGTATCTGTTGGTTTTCTTTCCTTTTTCCTGGGCTTTAATAATAGTTAGCTAACATTCAGATGCACAAGCCTCAAATTTCATCAATTTGGGTCAAGACCACATTTTTTGAGGGGCACAGATCCACTGAAATGGGCACAAGTGAGTAAAAAATATTGTGGCCATAGAGGGTTTGATTTTCAAGGGGCATTCCAACCAGTAAGAGGAGCATGGCAGTAAATTGCCGATGGCTGGTGGGTATTTCAAGCTCTGGATACAGACCGCCACTTTGATGATTTCTTTTATTCAGAATTTTTTGATAAACATGTCGCATATGACCAATCACATGCCATTAGTCATACATAGGAGTCACTATATTGTAAGGAACAATTATTAGTGGAGGTGCTGTGGTCTATCAAAGTGCACACTGCACACTTTCATTGAGAAGGGTCAGGATTCAAGCCCTGCCACACTGCTTAAACTGTAAACCCTTTCTGTGCCACGGACTTTGAATAATGTGTACAACACTTGTAGGGTTTTCTGTGTGAATCTGTACTTAAAGGTTGTGTACAGTTCTGGTTGAGGTGAGGATTTAGCTTTTAATGTTTTGCAAGATATTCAGAAACAACTCTATGAGATGTCAAAGAGCATGCAATTCCATGGGGTATCAAAAGTTTATTTGATGAAAATCGGTTTTGAAATGGCTGAGATATCCAAAAACAAGGTGAAACAAAGAGATCCTAATAAAGCTGTGGCATGTCGCCTTTTATTATTATCACTTTTTTGGATATCTCAGCCATTTGAAAACCAATTTTCATCAAATAAATGTTGAACCCTTCTTAAAATTACATGCTCTTTCATATTTCATAAGAAGTTTCTCATTATCTCACTTAGGAATGTGCAAAACATGAATCCCCACCTCAACCAGTACTGTACAGTCCCTTTAAGGCAACAAAGGGTTAAGCAGGATGCTTCATTCATAACTACAGAGGCTACTCTGCATACTACAGTAATTGAGACCTTCATCAGTTACAATTATCCACCCAGATGTACAGTCAAGAAAAAAAAATTACAAAATACAATTACTATGGAGGGATGTACTTCTGTTTGTACTAAGAGTTGAAAGCCTGGCGTGAACAATCTGTAGGAAGGGGGATGTGTGTACACTTTAGTTATAGGCTGATTCCAGTGAACAGGCTTGTACTACATTGCAAGGTACTTTGACCATCACATTGAGGCAGAGAAGTACTGTAAAAACATTTAAAAAAATATACATTTTCCAGAAATCTGTCATTCACTGGTCAAGTAATAATAATTTTGATATTACTGATAGTTGGCACAAATGTCATGTACTTATAACAGTGCAATTTCAATTACCCAAATCTGTTCAACAAAATATTTGGAGGTTTGGATTTTTGTACCACTGGCACTGACACATCACACAGATTACTTGAAATATCCCACATTTTTAATTATTTTGGGGTTTAAGCTGTCATCCCCCCATGGTTATAGTATTTGTCAATTGTGTTATGAAATAGTATTAATGAAATGTGTTTCTCAGTAATTAGAAAAAAGGGTCTTTCCTAACTTTCCTCCTTTGGTTCCAATTCTCTTTTCTATGTACTTGTGGGAATGCGCTCTCCAGGCTTTACAGCAGTGTGTGGACGGGAGCCAGAGAATGTATCCAGTCATCTACGAGTGCCTCAAGAAATCCATCAAGAAACTGAAACCGCCGCCGACTCCTGACAGCAGTAGTGCCAGCCTAGCGAGCCCAACATGACTTGGTCCCAAATTTGGTCCTACGTCTTGGACCCGTGACAAAGACATTCCTAGTGTGGACACTGGAAAGGGGACAGCGTCTGAGATTTGATCTTCCAGAAAAGGACTGATTCGTGGAAATTTCCCTTTCGATAGATCAAATGAGCTGAGATGTGTTGTGTTTCATGGAGACCCTATTCATACTTGCAACTTAATAGTTTCCACCTATGCCATAGAAGGATTACTGTAATAAGACCTGCAGTATTTACCCGTTTAGGATGAGTCCCGAGTACACTTGGGCAGGTGTCTACGGAAAATGCGCGTTGTAGCAAAATCAAACCATCCTCAACGGGTTAAGTGGATGTGAATGGCACAACACTTAAGTTGATTTCCATTGATTTCCATTTCTTGCTTCTCAGTGGAAAACTTCAGACTGTGAATAACTCGAAGTATTTATTCACATCCATCCTAAAAACAGGGCCGGTTCCACATATTTTGAAAGTGAGGGGGCCCAGTTTATATTTCTGTTGCCAGTTATGGGTTTAATCAGCTGACAAGCAAAAAACCACACATACCACACTTTTCTGGTGCCACTTGACAAGCAAAAGAAAAAATAATAATAATGATAATATTAAATGTAAAAATAATGACAAGCAAGCAAGCAAACAAACAAAGAAACAAACAAACAAAGGGCTTATCTTTTCAGGTGCTACTTTCAGTAACACCTGACAAGCAAAAAAAAAAAAGAAAAAGAAAAAAGGCTTAACTGCAATTTTCCACGTTTTTCTGGTGCCATGTTGTGCCGGCCCTGAAAAAGTGATGGCATCCCCAAACCACTTATCGCTTGAGACAACCGATGCTGTCATGGCAACATACCTATAGATTTGTAATCATTACCACCCCCCATTACGAGAAATGTCTCTGAATATGAAAAGAGAATAAAGCAGACCTGGGGATCCAGGTTCTTGTTTGTACAAAAGAATTGTTTGAAATTATTGAGATTTGTACTACGGTTCTTTTCAGCGTACTAATAGCAGTAGAGGTGATGATGATGATGATGGTAAAGATGAAAATGATGATGATAACATAATATTGATTCTGACAAGAACAAAAATTAGTATGAGAGGAATAATAGGTATCTGAATAAGATCATTACATTGTACTTTTATCCCATTCTGCAATTCTCTGAGTGCCTCCAATACCTCCAAATGAGATTCGTTTTGCCTGTCAACAGAGAACGGACAGGTTGGTAATCCACCTGTGTGAAAGCAGTCAAGTGGTACGTGTATCCCCCTTTCCATGGTCAACTACATGTACCATCGAACAATGAGAGTATCGATCGGGTGCGAGGTATGAATAGAGTGTGCGCTGATGGGCTCACAGACTCTTTTGTTCTACACAAAACCTGGCACCTGAAATGGGGTGACTGGGGTCAGCGAACACAGATATCTACTGAGCTCAGCTTTCATCGCAATGTACATGCTGATTTGAGTTTTTATAGCCGAACAAGCGCAAACTAAATCAGAAAGAAGGTAAATATTACTGTGATATACGCATTTTCCAACAGCAAGAGAACAAATTCTGACAGAATAAACTCTCACCTTTTTATCAAACCTATTTTTCTGGACATTTTAACACAAAGAAACATGAATTTAGGCCACAAAAGTAGGCACTTCATCTTAGGAACCTGGTAAACCAGGTTCCTGTAAAGAACGGGTTAAAAACTCATCGGCAGAATGACATGACATGTATCTTGGTCATATTTTGTCCTCATTTTCCGTCTGTTTAATAATTTTTGTTTGTCGATGCCAATCATCCCAGAAATTAACAAATCCTGTTTTGGTGATAAGTTGAATGGTTCTTCAGAGGTTCACTAAAACAACAAATATAACAATTACAACAAACACAAGCAAACCATTAAACAAACACATGCACTGAAATGAACATTCCAGATATTTGTTTTATCTAGTATGAAGTCAAGGTCACAATATTGACCAATAAATCATTTTCCGATTTTCAAGTGAAGTTTGTCCCTGTGAATGGTTCTTCGGACTGTATGAGAGAACGTATTAGTCGCCATCCTTTCTACCCTCGGAAACGATGCATCTTGGATCCTCATTTCTCTGGGCAATAATGTGCACCTTCCTCCATTCATAGTACAGTACAAATACTGTGAAATACTCAATGCAGGATTCCCGCCTCAGTGTAGAATGGACCATCCTAACCCCATTCCTGTGTCGTGCCAAAGACACTTGAAATCACGGAGACTCCATAATAGACAAGCACGCGTACTTCCAGCTTATAAAAGAGGAATTTGGCATACATGAATAAACTACATAGTCTGCGGTGTATGCACAAAATGTTCTTAACTCGGAGGCGACACACGCTTTCTGCAAAAATCTGGAGGATGCTTAATAGTACACTGTACAGTGTACTCGTATTGGTGTAGGCACACAGAGAATGTTCAGTTTGAGTCTGATCGAACCAAAGTCTTGTTGTAGGGGAACTCTTCGACAGAGTCTCGGCAGAAAAACACCCTTCGCAAATTTGAAAACTTTTATGAGACATATTTATTTATATGGGTTGTGAGAGACACTAATATCGTGCTATGTATGTGTTTATGTTGATCGAACGTGTTATTTTTTTTTCAAACACCCAGAAAAAGTACTCCCACCCCCGTACATCTTCACACATTTCAATCCACACACACACGCGCGCACGCACACACGCACGCACACACAACTTTGCTACAACCGTATTACATCATCACCAGGTATCCCTATCTAAATCCCTATGACGAAAAAGCGTGTGTGTGGGGTGTGTGTGTGTGTGTGTGTGTGTTGTGTATACAGTGGACTTCCACTGTAACAAAGTTCTTGTTACTGACAGTTTTTTCGTTGTGGCGAAATTTCATTATTATCCTAACAAATAAACAATAAACAGAGAGCGTATAATATTGCGACCTGATTTTTTACTTCCTTGTAACTGGAATTTCCTTATAGCCGTGTTCGTTATAACGGGAGTGCATTGTATGCACAATTTTATTCAAAATGTGTCATAACAACGGCAAAGTTTTTATTTTCATCTGAATGCACCACAATGTAGTTCTACAAATTGTTTTTAAATTATTCATCTGACACCCAGCAGGAGTTAGCCCAACCTTTTTGGGCCCCCCTCTCTTGGTTAGTTGCCGAAAGAATTAGTGTTTATGTGAATCGGGCATGCTTTCGAAAACATGGCCGATCCTGGGAAATATGTTAATACATGTATAAATACAAAAATGTGTATACATGTGTGTGTATGTAAATACTGCTATTACTACTACTACTACTACTACTGCTACTACTACTGTACAATGATGATGAATATATTTCTCTCTCTATATGACTTCAGACTCGGAGCAGAATACTCAGCCTTGACCACACAGGACATGTAGCCAAATACAGAAGATGAGCACATTGCTGTGATGCGGGACATCACAATCAATATACACTGTACACCTCAGATCCTAATGAAGGCCATGAAAGGCTGAAAGCTCGATTAAAAGGGAGAACAGGAGAGCAAAGTCTGCCTCAAGTAATTTCCTTTACTATATGTATGTGTGTGTATATATATATATATATATATATATATATATATATATATATATATATATAAGTGATGATGCTGATATTCCTACCGCACGCCTCTGTCATCTTAAGTGACCGTGGTCTTCCTCAGCTTTAATATCTGTTTGTGAAACGAAATATATGTTTTTGAGCATAACAAATCTGAAGTCATAAACACAATATATTAAATATAAGTTGAGCATGAGTTAATAGAGAACAGTTATACATTGTTGAATGTGTTGCAAATTCCAAAAAATATTGCCAAGTATGTCATGTAACTATTAACTCATGCTCAACTTATATCTAATATATTGTGTTTATGACTTCAGATTTGTTATGCTCAAAAACATATATTTCGTTTCACAAACAGATATCAAAGCTGAGGAAGACCACGGTCGAAAGCTTCACAACTCTGCCGGTTTCATGCGACATTTTCTGTTATCTACATTGTCTCAACTATATATATATATATATATATATATATATATATATATATATGTGTGTGTGTGTGTGTGTGTGTGTGCGTGTGTAACACATACATACATATATGAAGAGTTTTATTGCAAAATGAGCTAAGCGCCATTTTGGAACGTTTCAAAGCAAGTCCGTCATCACTAGAGCAAAATTAAGCCTTCCCAGTAATACCTCTCTTGTAACATAACAAGGAATATTCTAGAAGTTATGATTGACAATGTCCTGTATTTTCTAATTATTTTCTTTGTCTTTTAGCAGCTTTGATAACAAATATCTCAACTGAACAAGAGTGGAGTTAGCTCGTTTTGCGATAAAGCTCTTCATATATATATATATATATATATATATATATATATACACATATATATACATGTGTGTGTGTGTGTGTTCTAATTTTGGAAAACGGGTGTCATTTGAGAAATTTCGTACAAAGCAAAACGCAAGATATCAAACATTGAAAAGAAATAAAGTCAGTGCTGTGCCAGATTTTGTTTTATTAATTTCCTCTTTTGAACATTAATCATTATTACTTTATATTTTTCTTCTAATTCTTGATGAAATGAGTTTATGGTCATGCAGTGATAGTGTAGAGCTCCTGGAAGTTAACATTTAATTTAAAGTTAATTCAATGCATGTGATCCTGTCTTTTTCTCAATCGATTGTTCAGGAGTGCGGTAGAACGCGTCACTGCTGAAACAGGAGGTGAGTAGTACTTTTGTAGAGAATCTGTCGAAGATGAACAGACTCGAGATGAGGCGTTTGGTTGGTATAGTGGGGCAAATTCTGATTCATTTTCAGTAAGGGTCTGCATGGACATAAACAGTGCCAAGCTGAGGAGATCCCACCAACGTTGTGGCAAAGTTCACAGCTTGACTTTTCTAACGTCGAATTATGCGGATTAATCAAATTTAAATTTTCTGATCTTTCTATATTAATCATTCTCTCTCCCTACGTGAAAACGTACAATCTCGCCGTAAGCATCAGATTTCGGTATGAGAAATTCTTTCTTCGGAGGCGATTGATAATTTTCAAAATTTACTTTATTAGTCTTAATCAGGCGGATGATCGTTCAGTTCTCTTCGGACCTGTGACACGTGAGATAGAGAGAACACCTGATAAGTATCAAGCATGATAATAAAGTTCAATTAAATTTTGTCACACATCAGTTCAAAATTAAATAGATCATAACCCTAATATAACCCTAATATCCTTTTGCAAAGGCAGCTCACTCAACCATTTCAGCACACGCACGTGTACACAGCGCGCGACCGGCGAGCTGCGAGAGTTGTAGCGAGCCATAGAGATATGGTATCTCTATGTAGCGAGCTCGCGCTCGCATTCGATGCGTGCGCGCGAGTCCACCGCCCGCCATGGAATATGCGAGTCCATTGCGAGCCGCCTTTGCAAAAGGCTAATCCACACACAGTGTAAAACGATACGCGCGTGCATTTGACCTTCTCTTTTCTTCTCTTTTTTTTTTCTTTTTTTTTTACAGCACAACTACATTTCTCTTGATGTTTTATAGCTAACAAAAGGAAGCAAGACCTCATTAGGTTATACATTTACTCGTTGAACAATCGTCATCAGGTCAGGCTATTCGTGGATATCCCCCCCCCCCAAAAAAAAAAAAAAGAAAAGAAAATATATATATATATATATATATTTCTGTTTCTTCCCCTACACCCTGTCTTTCTCTCCCGCCCTCGATGATTCCTACCCTTACTCCGGGAAATCCCGTTAGTCTGTATTCTTTAAATCGATTTAATTCCGATATAATGATGTGTCATACTTACTTTAATTGCCTACGTAGAGCAGCTTGTTTGGTGAGCCTGTGCCAGGGTCAGCAATGACGTTGTCGAGAGCTGCGGCAATCATCTGGTCTGAATTCCCTTCAAAGAGAGTGAGTGCTCCTACGGGAAGAAGACAACATCTGAATTATACAAACAGATTGATTGATTGATTGATTGATTGATTGATTGATTGATTGATTGATTGATTGATTGATTGATTGATTGATTGATTGATTGATTCATTGATTCATTGATTGATTGATTCATTCATTCATTTATTTATTCATTCATTCATTCATTCATTTGTTTATTCATTCATTCAGTATTCTTTACCCAGGGCAGCCCGTGGTTTATAGGCCTACACTGTTATTCTTTGGGGCCCTGCAACAGAATAACAAAGTACAACAGTTAATTCAACATACACAAAATAACAAATTAAGGACATCCTGTCGTAAATGACAATATTATCAAAACAGTGTCGATGCTTAGTGTAAAGTGCAAAATAGGTTTTTGATGATAATGATACGCAAAATTAATTCACATCATTGAAATAGGATGGTATGTACCCTTTACCAACATGACTAAATCTACCCCAAATGAGATATGTATAACAGGGGTCCTATGCTCTAACGAATGTTTGAAGGGAGGTGGCGTTTTGGACTTGGGGAGCTGATTCTAAAGACATGAAACACAGTGTGAGAACCATGTTGTTGTTTTTTGTTGTTGTCCTGATTGAGTTTTAACTTGTAGAATTATGAGACAATTTGTTGGCTCAGTAAGTAGAGCGGCTGCCTCACAATCGGGAGGTCGTGGCTTCGAACCCCGGCCGCGTCATTACCAAAAGACGTTAAAAGATGGGAGTTGCTGCTACCTTGTTTGCCGTTCAACAGTTGAAAAGGTTAGAGTAACGTCGATCAATTGGGCAAACAAGAATTTCCATTTTCGGACGATAAAATTTGGAGTTTATATCCAAAACAATTATTATTTACTTCCTTTTCGTGCAATTTTCAGCTTTTCGGCGGTGAGTTGGCTCAGTCGGTAGCGCGTGTGCTTCACGATCCTAAGGACCCAGGTTCGAACCCGAATCTGGACTGAGCATTGTTGCGTGTAATCATACCGTCCCCTCTAGCAGGAGGCAAAACACTCTGTCCCTCGGATAGGACATAAAATGGAGGTCCCGTGTATGATCAGGGAGTAACAACTCATGCACGTAAAAGATCCCGCTTCATTCATTCATCGCAAAGAGCAGGGTGTTTAACCCGGTGAAGTGGTCAAGCCTCACATCCAACTGCACCCCATGGAAGACCAGTTTAGCGTAGCTGAATATGGGATATCCAGCCATCTTCTCAGATGGAAATGAACAAACAAACAAACAAACAAACAAACAAACAAACAAACAAACAAACTATATGAGTGTGTGTTACCAAGGGGCATAATGAGTTCTTGAAAATATGCAGGCATTCCGCCATGAAATGTTTAAAAAACTGATCAACATATTTTTGTTTTGTGTTTTAAATCAATATTTGTGTGTGTTTGTGTGTGTGCGTGTCTATCAGTCTGTCTGTCTGTGTGCGAGTGTGTCCCTCTCTGATCTCTCTTTCTGTTTAAGGTTAGGGTTAAAAACTTTTTTTTCACATAATTTTATGAGAGTGGGGAAGCTGTAAGAATTAAGGGAGAGAGGAGGAGAGCGAGGTAGCCGGATGATAACCTGTCGTTCACGGAGGATTAACTCTAGGACAGAATGGTGTGAGGTGTGTGATTATTGTGTTTGGAGTGCTGTGAGTGTGAATGTTATGAGATGAGAAGTGCAGCTGGTAGGGTGACCTGTTTCCATTAAGGAGTTGTTATTTTCAGTAAGCATAAGTTCGGAATTGGCGAATTCTTTTTAGCGTAATCAGTTGAGAAGAAAGTCGGGGGAAAGAAAGTTTGTGTGAAACGTGATACGTGATTGTGAGAGATAATAATGTATGCAACTTTGCTTCTATCGCTGTTATCCCTTTGAAAAAAAGCGCGAAGTTTCATAACAATGTGAGCCTTCATTAAGCACAGCTCAAACGCGATCAATAGAGGGGCATTGCTGTGTGAAGTTCTTTCCTGGGGGGCATTTCATGAAGGAACTTGTCGGATAAAATATCTGACAAGTCAATTATATCCGACAAGTTCAGAGAAATCAGCCTATCAGACTAAAGAATTTCTCAAAACTTGTCGGATATAATTGACTTGTCAGATATTTTATCCGACAAGTTCCTTCATGAAATGCCCCCCAGGTTGTTCATCGTTCTGCAACACTAACACGACTAAGAGGTTCTGGAAAGTCACAGGCATGCCACATTTGGCGCAATTTGGCTTTCTACATGTGGAGTGTGATTTCATCTATACTTGTCCTATTTATAAAGGATAGGGGAAGGTGGGGCAAGATGGGACACGGGGCAGGATGGGACAATGCGATAACTATCTAGTAAGCATCAGAGGGCACTATAAAAATCTGCACTGATAAAAAGCACGCTGTCAGGAAGCCATCTTTACGCTCTGTGAAGCTGAGATTCTCCTGAGCTGTGGAGGACAAACGCAAAAGTTGATATCGATGACGGCAGAATTTCTGCAGTTAAGAAATGTATAGTATCCCTGGCATAATATGAAGAAAGGTAGAACGTTGATATTGTGTGGTTTTTATAGTATATACATCAAATTTAGGCAGACTGTATGTCGTTGCATGTATTGTGTAGAGCTTAGAAGTGTAGTGTGTGTGTGCATGGGGCAGGATGGGACATCTACCTCGGGGCAGATTGAGCGGGTGTCCCATCTTGCCCCGTCATATTTGATAGGGTTAATGTATATGTTTTATTCTTTCTGCAGCTTCAGAACGGTCCGGAATTACAAAAGAAAGAGCGACCGTTTCGATTGGAACACGGAACTATGCGTCTTCATTGTTTGTCCCATCCTGCCCCACGTATGTGGGGCAGGATGGGACAGATTTGGCTATTTTGAGATGGCTGTTACGTAAAATAAAAGTAGGCAATTAAGATGATATTACGTGTGATAGTGTTGCCTTACACAATCTTTGTAAATCCTGTTTCATGTGGAAGTTTGTGACGTAGTATTTGAAATAAAGCACATTTAGTGAAATGTGGCCCATCCTGCCCCACGTTCCCCTACATTTTGTCATGATATTATCATTGTAAATCCATCCGTGAGCCCATGTCTGTTTGCCCATGGTTTGTTTCGTCGTTTTGCTTGATTTTCTTCTGTTGAAGTTGAAACGAACAGTTTTATCGCAAAGCGGCATAAACGCCCTTTTAGATACTTTTAAGTAAGTCCATCATCAGATAGAACAAAATAGACCTTTAATACCTCACTTTTTTACATTAAAATTCATGTTACTGATGTTATGATTAAAGTTTGATAATGTATCCAAGATTTTTCGTCATCTTTTTGGATGTTTATAGCAGCTTTGATCTCAAATATCCCAAGTGAATATGAATGGATCGAGCTAACTCATCAACACTCTTCAAGTACTAGGCCCAGGTGGTACTTTATAAACAACTATCTTTTTCTTTTATTAGGTCAAGGCTTGGCGAAGGTTGAGGGATCACAATTACCTGCCACATGCGGACAAGCCATGGATGTCCCACTGATTGTTTTAGTTGACAAGTCGTTCCATGTGGACGTGATGTCTGTTCCGGGAGCGAAGATGTCAAGGCTTTCGCCAAAGTTGGAGAAGCTCGATCGAGTGTCTGTCTTGTCCGTGGCACCAACCGTAATAGCCTTAGAAATAATGAACAAAAACAAAAACGAGACGAAAGAGTATAATGAAAAGTTTGATCGCAAAATAAGTTAACCCCATTCATATTTACAATTTGTACTTGTTATTTGCGATTGAAGGGGAAATGTAGTCCAAATACATTTTTGTATAAGTTAGTCTGATAAGAAAGAGTAAAGTATCACGAGTTCAACTGTATAAATTTGATCGAAATCGGATGAAAAATAAGGAAGTTATGACATTTTGAAGTTTCGCTAGTTTTTGTTTGTTTGTTTGGGGGGGGGGGCAGTTCTTGAACAGTCAATATGAATATGCAAATGGCAAAGTGAGCATGTCATTCCCTCACAACTTACCATATAGTTTGTACATAAGATGTTGAAATTTCCAGCTTTTCATCCAAACGCAATTATGCTCGAGGCTCAAATCCTCATATAACTGATCACTATTCTGAAGTTATTCAGTCAGGAATAACGTCATGTTTCAAACTTCAATGACAGAAACATTGATTTGTGTGTGTGTGTGTGTGTGTGTGTGTGTGTGTGTGTGTACACGGTCAATGGAAAATTGTGAGGGTATAACATGGTTAGCTCACTCATTTGCATATCATATCCACTGTACAAGAGCTGTTTTGCAGAAATGAGCAAAACTTCAAAATGTCAAAACTTCCTTATTTTTCATCCGGTTTCAGTCAAATTTTTACCGTTGAACTCGTAAAATTGAACTTTTTTATCAGACTATAACTTATTATATTTGGACTGGATTTCTTAAAGCTACTAAAATCAAATAGAATGATAAGAACGTATGGGATATATTTGTTATAATTGCTTCAAGAATAACCCTTATGTATCAAAGGTTTTATTTTGCTGTATATCTGATCACACTCTTCATAATAATGTTGTTATAGTCTACATACCAATCGCAGCGGTGTCGCGTCACGGTATGCAGTGGAAAAATTGAACGTAGCAATGATAACATGAAATTGCTGAAAATTTGTTAACAGCACACAGTGTGGCAGGTTAATCTCTCACGTAATCACAACACCTTGTTTTGACACATTCACCCAATTTCACAGAAACAGGTATTTAATGTAAGGTTGGTACATTGCTTTAGTTGTTGTTTTGTTCTTTTCTTCCTTTCCCGTGCGCTAAATTACGAGTGAGAACGCAACATTACGTAACCTTTAACCATCAATGTTACCAAGTTGGGACTAGTCTTCCTCTCTGGTGTGGGGCACGCTGGCCAGGCCTTGTTTACACTCCACAAGATCACGAGTTTTTCCGACATCATGGCAGAGGAATCATTCGTGATTTGAGTGTTTGCTATAGTTCCTTTTATGGTGTTGTTGTTGTTGTTGTTGTTGTTGTTGTTGTTGTTGTTGTTGTTGCCAGTGGCGGATTCAGAGCGCTCTTTATTTTTAAACAAAACAAAAAAAATGGGGGATGGGGCGCTAGTGTAAAGGCGCCCCCCCCCCCCCCCCTTACGGAATTCCTGGATCCGCTCCTGGTTGCTGTAGTTGTTTTTAAGAGGCGCGTGATTCAAATTTGAATATTTGCGCCTTTATCTTCATAATATCGATACTTTACGTTATAGTAAATCGAAAAGTAAATAGATTTATTTTTTGTTTGTTTTACCACTTCTGTAGTCTCCTCAGTAATAGTTTACTATTCTTTTTTTATTTTTTGCGTGTATAGGGTACTGTCAATGTCAATGCTTGACTAATGGTATTTAAACGCAAAGTTTTGTCATGTACGAAAGATAGTATGCCATAACGTGATCAGTAGGTCGCATAGGCGCCGGAAGTGGGGGGGGGGGGGGGGGGGGCAAAACGCATTTTTGCCCCCCAAAAAGCCCCCTCCAAAAAAAATGATAATGATAATGATAATAAAAATAAATTAATAAACAAAGAAAATAAACTAAATATGTATATATATGAATAAAAGGAAAAAAATATGGCTACAAACGGCAGCTTTTGGACTGTAAAATGTCAACATTTTCAAGCTCGCTCGCTTCGCTCGCTCACATCCAGCAGCTGAGCCCGCGGTGCGCCTCCCCCTTAATTTCTAAAGCGAAAAACATAGCTACGACGGCAGTTGTTGGACTCTAGAATGTCAACATTTTCAAGCTCGCTCGCTTCGCTCGCTCGCATTGAATCGTTTTGCCATTCTCCTAATGTTGCTGACAGTAATTGCCAGTAGATGCGCCCGATGCCCCCACCCCTTAATTTCCAAAGCGAAAGATAAATATAGCTACAAACGGGAGTTTTGGGACTGTAAAATGTCAACATTTTCAAGCTCGCTCGCGAAAGATAAAGCTACAAACCCCAGTTTTGGGACTCTATAATGTCAAAATTTTCAAGCTCGCTCGCTTCGCTCGCTCGCATTGAATCATTATGCCATTCTCCTAATGTTGCTGACAGTAATTGCCAGTAGATGCGCCCGATGCCCTCACTCCTTAATTTCCAAAGCGAAAGATAAATATAGCTACAAACGGGAGTTTTGGGACTGTAAAATGTCAACATTTTCAAGCTCGCTCGCTTCACTCGCTCGCATTGAATTGTTATGCCACTCTCCTAATGTTGCTGCCAGTAACTGTCAGCAGTTGCGCCCGATGCGCCGCCCCATTGATTTCCAAAGTGAAAGATAAAGCTACAAACCCCAGTTTTGGGACTCTATAATGTCAAAATTTTCAAGCTCGCTCGCTTCGCTCGCTCGCATTGAATCATTATGCCATTCTCCTAATGTTGCTGACAGTAATTGCCAGTAGATGCGCCCGATGCCCCCACCCCTTAATTTCCAAAGCGAAAGATAAATATAGCTACAAACGGGATTTTGGGGACTGTAAAATGTCAAAATTTTCAAGCTCGCTCGCATTGAATCGTTATGCCACTCTCCTAATGTTGCTGCCAGTAATTGCCTGCAGTTGCGCCCGATGCGCCCCCATTAATTTCCAAAGCGAAAGATATAGCTACAAACGCCAGTTTGGGGACTGTAGAATGTCAAAATTTTCAAGCTTGCTCGCTTCGCTCGCTCGCATTGAATCGTTATGCCATTCTCCTAATGTTGCTGCCAATTATTGCCAGCAGTTGCGCCCGATGCGCCCCCATTTATTTCAAAGCGAAATATGTAGCTACAATTAAAACTCCAGTTTTGGAACTGTAGAATATCAAAATTTTCAAGCTCGCTCGCAATTTATTGTTATGCCATTCACCTTATGTTGCTGACAGTATATAATTTGTCGATCGTTTCACACCGTCATTCCATAATCCATGTAACGAAAACTTACAATGTTCCTCAATGACTGCGTTGTTGAATGTATCACATTCCGTAATGTATTGTAGTCCCATTATTGCTCACGCACACACGCACAAGCATACAGACCGTCAAAATTACTTTATGGTTCCCCCCATGTTTCGACCCACCGTACGCCACTTTACCTACATATATATATATATATATATATATATATATATATATATATATATATAGATGTGTGTGCGTGTGTGTGTGTGTGTGTGTGTGTGTATATTGTGTAACATATTATGCATGGTCTAATCTTGAGCCCCCTCCAATGTTTGCCCCCCCCCCCCCCCCCAATCCAAAACTGCTTCCGGCGCGCCTGATAGGTCGGATGCTATATTTCGTTTAAGAGTTTCCGTAAATCCCTTTCAAATAACCGATACTGTACTGATAAAAAAAGATCGATTGATATCAAACACCCTTTACAATCTTTGTGGTGCGGTAGTAGATTATAATGCAACGTATAATGTAAGCACACCTAAACCAGTCAAAAACAGTACACACACAAACACACACACACACACACACACCTTACAAATACACACGAAAAAAGTTCCTTGAAATGACTACTTAGAAATTCATAGGTCACAATACATAAATGAGGGAACACAGAACATAAAAGTGAATCACAATAACTTGTACTAATGTAAAAGTTGCTGATTATAGGACTTAAGTGTTATTCCACACCAAGTGAAAATCCACCGAAATAAATAAGAGTAAAATGCGTTGATAAGAATGCACGGTAGATAGTTATAGTGCGTGTTTATGGAGCCTCTCGCATCGGCGCGCATGAGCTGGTATTTTACCTCCCGCATGAGCGCTTATTTCTCTTGTTTATACAGAAGTCAAGATACCGGCTCATGCGAGCCGATGCGAGCGGACCTCAGCTGAATTTTTGGGGGTCAAGCATAGGTCACGTTTGCAGTGCAGTTTATTGCATGATGGGAAAAAATGAAAAAAAAATCAAGATGGCACCGGCAAAGTCATCAGGACCACCAAGCTTGAAGGTCATTCTTGTAACGTTCCTCTTGACAACCACCCGGCCAAATGATCAATTGAAATCCAGTTTTTCAGTAAGAAGGAGAAGACATGGTTCGATCATGACAGATATTAGAATACGCGCTTTCCGGTTACCTCTCGAATTTCGGTCGTCTGTATAAACACACAGCAAAATACGCGAGGCTCCTCTCGCATCGGCCACCTCAAAAGGTGGCGGACGGAACCTCTCGCATGAGCCTGCATTTGGCGGCGTATGCCGGCATACGCCGTGTTTATACAGAGCAAAATTCGAGAGGTCCTCTCGCATGAGCCGGCATGAGCCGGCATGAGCGCGTATTTTGCTTCTCTGTATAAACACGCTAATAGTTTCACAAGTTTTAGTCTATACAAAGCAATTTCGACGCAACGCTCATTGTTGAGTATCAATCCGCGCTTGCGGGCCTAAAGATAGGTCGCTTGTAGATTGGTGGTTATTTTAAAGAAAATGACGGCTTTTATGCGCACACTTGGAACTATTAGAGTTGTACCCAATTCCACAGAGATTTTCTCTCATCGGTCGTTCATCGGAAGCGAAGTATGTTGCTTCTCGCCACCCATCGAAGTGTACTAGTATCCGATCGCAGTCTGATGAATTAACTACCGACTTGGTTGGTCGACTATCAGGTCAGTGTCAGACACGTCGCGCGTGATCCTCTTTGGACGATCTTGCCTTATCTGATCACCGCCCGACATTGAATTATTATCTGACACTGACCTGATAGTCGACCAACCCAAGTCAAATTAATCGGACTGTGATCCGATGCATTTCGGTGGGTGGCCGGAAGCAACACAATTTGCTTCCGATGAGTGACCGATGAGAGCAAAATCTCTGTGGAATGGGGGTATAAGCAAATCGGTGAACAGTTTCACGCCTTCCTTGGATAATTATCATTACTCCGCCCCGACAAGATGAACTTACTTCCTCCAAACGAGCTGGTGAGGTGTTTCCGGCGTCTTCGTTGGAATTACCAGCAGCCACAACAGTCTTGACTCCGTTGGCGATCAAATCTTTTACGGCATTGTCGAGGGAAGTTGAAGCACCGCCTCCCAGGGACATCGACGCGATATTGTTGTCGCCCACCTTCTTATCCCTGACGTATTCGATTCCTGCATGTGATGACATATTATGTATTGTAACTTTGATTATTCTAAAAACATCATAATCAATCACGTTATTCTTAAACGTCATGACCACCCAAGGCCACCACGTGACATTATTATCATTGTAATGAAATGACGATGAGATGAGTAAGTTCACAGAAATTAAAAAGACTGGGCGAGTATTAAATGCGGGAGCTAGAGTCGGTTTCTAAGTATTGTACGTATAGGAAGGGCGGGCACGCTCAGCGCTCGGCAACTAAAAAAAAAAAAAAAAAAAATATGTGATACGGGGCGGACGCGCTCAGCGCTTATAACGTTGAGAGTATGTCATACTTAAGGAGCTTCAGATTTTCGCAACGGGGACGTCCAGAGGACAAAAAAACAATATAATGTTCTGAGCATTCGCAGAAACGCGCGTCAAGTCGATCTATTTTATAGCTTGCGTCGTCTTAGTTTTTCGCTACGCGTTCTGGGCTATTGTTACGTCCGCTCAATTCACGACGTGACGAGCTAACTTCATGCACCCATCATATTATGGGGGCGCCATTTTATTTTTTATACGTTGCGTCCCAGCGTAATCTAAAGCTACTTTTCAGCACTACGTAAGGGGAGAGAACGTCCACCGCAATCGTCGTCTCTGACTCAAACGTCCGCGCCGCAAATCTACAGCTCCCTATTATCTGCTAGCGCGTTCGCGTAGTTTGGGGAGTGGGTGACTGGGCGCTCGTGAAAAAGCAATCATACCTCAGTTTACAGAGGAGAAATGTTATAAAGAAACTCCATGAAAAGAATAAAAACACATATCTACGGGAAAACATAGAGGAATCTACAGGGGTGCTTCATAACCTTAGCAAGTAGATTCCTTTACCATAATGAAAAAAAAAGGGGGGAGGCATTGCAGACAGAAGTCACATTGAGTGTGAACGTGAGTACAAATTAACAAAGTGGCAGCAGTAAGTATTGTTTAAAAGGTTTAGTCAAAGTCAAACACCGAATGAGTAGGATGAACGCAATTGTGTAGGCGCGATATCATGCGGATTAAAAATTAAAAATCTGTCAGTCAAGGGATATTTTGTCATTTATTTTCGTTGCATTGAACGGTGACAAAATATGACACCGGTCATGCCCCTATAAAGACTTCCTCTTGGAACAAACACTCATCATGCCTATAGTGCAAAATGATAATTTGAATTTCAGTGAGTTTTTTTTTCCGGGTAAATTAAAGGGATGGTGAAGTTTTGTTTGAATAGAGGGATTCAGATTTTTGACTATTTGCGAGAGGATAAGAAATCACTCATCTTAATATTAAAGAGTGTACAATTCTAAGAGAATTCAAAGTTTATTGGACAAAAAAAAAAAAATCGGTTTTGAAATGGCTGTGATATCAAAAAAAAAAAAAAACAGAGTAAAACAAAGTGGTCCTAATAAGAGGTCATGGTTCCCACCTTTATAAGGACCTCATTGTTTTTGGATATCTCAGCCATTTCAAAACCAGTTTTCATCAAATAAACTTTGACTTAATCTTTAAATTCTAGCTCATTCATATCTTAAGTGGTTTTTCATTATCTCTCAAAAAGTTGGAAACCTGGCGTTCCATTTCAATCAAAACTATACCATCCCTTTAAGAACAATTGAAGAGTTTGTTCGCAAAAACCGATAAGTCCATTTTTGAAGATTTTGAAGTACGGTCTCTGTCATAGAGTACAAAATAATACCTTTTAAATGATATATTGGTCACTACATATAAAGGTACATTTTTGAAGTTATGGTCAAAAGAAGCAAACATTTTCTTATTATTCTCTTTACTTCTTGACATTTAGTCGCAAATATCTCCTTTGGCAAATATGGACTTATTGGTTTTTGCAAACAAACTCTTCAATTAGTACACAATCTGAAATTTCCAAGGTCCATCGTAAATATTCAACACAAGTCATCTCTGCATCTGATAATTTCAAGACAGCAGAATACCAACATTGATGAATATTAATAAAGACAACCTGATTCCATACAAGATAATCCCTTAGTTGTATTCTATAAATATTGAATATAGCAACAAAAAAAAACAACGACTTCATAAGGAGCTTCTTGGACCCTCCATTTCCATCCCCATCTTCATAGTTAACTTGTATTAAAATACGCTTTATGTATTATGTTAACAAAGATATAATTGTGTGCTTTTTTTTTTCATCTGCTACTCATTTTCATTATATGTACTTTGTGAAATCACATTCTGCAATTATTACAAATATCCTGTACATATACATTGTACATAATTTATTTCTTTATGTGATGGAAGCGAATATAAATTTAAATCTTGAATCTTGAATCTTGAATCTTGAGTGTGCACTTGCTACTTGATACGTACATTTTTGCATGTATAGGATATGCCTTTATTTTGAATAATTATCAATGTAGAAGAAATGGAAAACGTTATACAGTGGCTACGATCTTCTTTTACACTGAAAGCGAGAGAAAGAAAAGAAATGATGAGGAAAAACCTTACCAAGGTTCTTCAATCATTTGGACAACGCAGGCTTAGATTTTTTTTCAATGCTTTATTGATTGATCGATTTATCTATAAAATGTTCTTGTTTCACTGTGAGAGAGGAAAAAAAAAACATTCATAGTCAGCAGCACAGAAAAAGACATCGAAAGTCCCTGGTAGACACGAGATATCAATGAAAAGAATAAAGGATCTGGAGAGAGAGGGAAAAAAAGATGTTTGTCGGACTCCATAACCTTGTTTGCGATTTGGAGGAGTGGTACACGAAACTAGGTGCAATAAAGAAGTAATAATGACAATAATTCAGTATGTACCTATGTAGTGGCGGATCCAGAGGGGGGTGCAAGAGGCGCACGACCCCCTTTATTTATCGTTAAAAACAAAAGAAATATAAGGAAAAAAATGAAATGAAACCCGGAAGTGGCACCAGAAAAATTAGTTGCGCCCCCCTTTCCCATGTTTACAGAATTCCTGGATCCGCCCCTGCTATGTGCCATACTGCATGTGTTACGACATTCAAGGAAAAAAAAAACATAACCAAAACAACCTTCAGACAAGTATATAGCAAGATAAACATGCATGAGGTTATACTTTACCGCTGACGATGTTGGATGTGCTTCCTGATCCAATGCAATTGAGTACTTTCACACCCTTTATCGTTACTTTGTTAGCGACGCCATAGGTGGTGGATCCGACTGTCCCAGCGCAATGGGTGCCATGTCCGTTACAGTCTTCCTGTTAGAGTTAATGGGAAGGAGATTAAAGAAGTCCCTTTTAACTAGTGAAAATTAAGCTTTACTGCTGTTGCAACTTTCTATGCTGACCTCTATCTGATTATGTCAAACTCTCCAGGAGCCATGTCATACTGTATACGAATGAATCTAGCAGTGACGGATACGGACGGGGCGCAGTGGGCAAGCCCCCCCCCCCCTCTTTATTTGTTTTTAAAGCAAAAGAAATAAAAAATGGGGAAATTCCCCCCTTTGATTTTGTAAAGGCGCCTCCACTTTACGGACTATCCTGGATCCGCCCCCGAGTAGGCCTATCATTCTTTTATTTCAACCCCCATTGGGGATGTAATTATAATGATAATGAAAATGATAATAATGATAATGATAGTATAATGGATATATCATAAGGATTGCTGCATTCCCTGCACTCACGGAAGAGTGCTGCTAAATCCGATCAAAATGAATATTGACTTATGGTTGGGACAGAGTCATTATTATCTTTTTGATTTAGGGTTCCAAGTGGGGCTGCCGAGGCCTGGAACTGTCCTTAGAACTATGACTTTTCCATAGATAAAAAGACATCTTTATAACAGCAAAGCAAACAAAGAATCAAACAAAATAACAACAACAACGGGAAAAAAGTTTTTTTTAAAAACTTAAGTAATAATATTTTCATAACTATCGTTATCACTATACCATCAGCATTTTTATCTCCGCGTCTGTCCAGTTTGGTGGAGAATACAGTAGGAGGTACTATATTCTAAAGAAGTTAAAATATCAAATTAAACTGTTGGACCCCGTCACAACTTGCTATATTTTCATTAGGTAAACAGCGGGCAGTCACTTGCAATAGTCTGTAACACACCTTGATTTTACTCGGTTATTTAGAAGGTTCGTAATTTGGAAATGAAGCAATATTCTTAATTCCAAAAAAGAAGTTATAATCTTCAAATAAATGAGCCTCCAGAATAACGAACCCTTGTTCATTTTTGGAATTATACAAACTATCGGAAAAAAACCGAACCTTTTGAATATACTATCACTGAAGTTCGGATAGAATTAACCCCTTTCTCATTTCCCAAGAACCAGGGGCGGATCCAGGCACAAAGGAGGGGGGGGGGGGGCGCACAAAGCGATGGAGCAATGTGAGGGAGCGTATTTTTTTATATCTATATATTGGACATCGTGTGATTTCATACATACTTTTGATATATTCTTTATGATTTCATAACTTTGTAATTCTGGAAATACTGTTTTTCTCGTGGGCTTTCTTTGCCTAGTGCCGGTCTCGTGAGCCTTTTCAGCGTATTGTTGGTCTCATGGGCTTTGTTTGCGTAAAAGTGTCGGTCGTGTGAGCCTTTTGTGCGTAGTGTCGAACTCATGGGCTGTATAGATACTGGGCTTATTCTTATACTTGATGTCGAACTCGTGGGCTGTAGGTCCTATAGTGGGCTGTATGACTTGTGAGCTGTATGACTTGTGAGCTGTATGACTCGTGGGTGTCGGTCTCGTGACGTGCATCCGAATTTACCACTCAAACGGAATGTCAGTAATGTGTGTGCCGAAGTTCCTACGTTATGTCGCATCACAAGCTTTATAGCGTGGATCAATCCATAATCTCTTACGCTACACCACATACAGCATGATTTTTTTTTGGAGGGGGGGGGGTGGGGGAGGGGAGGCGCCAGGATTATGACTACAAAATAAAGTTTAATGTGTATCCGCCGTAGGATGACTTTTAAAAATATTTAAAACAAAATGCTCCCGAACATTATGCCGAAGGGAGGCACCTGTCCCCTATCAGCCCTATTCTGGATCCGCGAATGCATTAACAAACTTCTAGTTATATGGAGTTGTGTGTTTCGGAAAAACGACCTTCTGAATAGCACCAAAATGTTCGGATTTACGGACCCATTCCATATTTGGATTGAGTAACATTTAAAGGCATACAAATTTTTTGTGTTTCGGATTATAAAATCTTTGGAATATTAAAAACGAAGGTCATCCCATTTCACTAGTAGGCGTTTGAAATATTTGGAGTTTGTAGACATTATTTTGGAGCCCGTTCACAAGTCATAATAGACACCGTGTATATATTGGTACTACTTAAATGATAGACTCCCTGACACTAGGAATACTTTCTGCTCATTTTGGTGGTAGTTCAGCAGAAAGGCATTTTTAGAACCAACAAACTAATCAAACAAAACAAACAATATAAAGCGATCGCAAATGTTCACTGAGCATGGGCGCCCCTAAACTATACCCCTCAGAAAATAGTATAAACATTTTGTAGTCACCCTGCCTTTAGAGTTTTACTCGAAGGGCAACGCGTATTTGCATGATATAATGACAATGTTTTATAGAAGTGATCAAACTTATTAACACCATACAAGCGCGCCGGAACACTTTTGTTTTTTGTTTTGTTTTGTCTTGTTTTGTTTTGTTTTGTTTTTGTTTTGTTTTTTTTGGGGGGGGGATGGGCAATATCTTTACGGGGGCACATTATGTGACGGTGTGAGATCCTCGGCAAGGGAGCGAAGCGACCGAGCGGGGGAGGGTGTGGGAAGGGGTATTTCACCCTCCTATACGGTAGGGACTTTTGGTAAAAACAGAATATTTAAGAATAATCTTATAGAGCATTTAAAAAATAATTTCTAGGGAATCAAATATGGTAAAAAAATCACTGCGAAGGACTGTTTATGATTATAACTTACGGGGGCACATTTATGTGACGGTGTGAGATCCTCGGCGAGGGAGCGAAGCGACCGAGCGGGAGGAGGGTTGTGGGAGGGGGGATATCCCCTCCCGTGGTAGGGACTTTTTGTATTTAAAAACAAACCCAACAACCAGAGTGGAACAGTCACATTTATAGAGCATTTTAAATCAAAATTCTAAGGAATTAAACATAGTAAAAAAATACTGCGAAGGACTATGATCATAGCTCTTCATTTTACTTTTTAAGTACGGATAGAGCGAGCGAACGACTCGGTTTGTATGTAGTCAAGTCTGATCACCTAAATTTTGTTTACGCTGTTCTTGACTAAAGATAACAGAAGCCACATTTTGTCATGCAATATCTTTTCAGAAACATTTTATACACATCTATATGCGCGAACGACGAGAGCAAGAGCTTTTTCTAGAATCATCGTAAATATTCGTTTTTCGTGAACGTACGTACACGGATAGCCGCTTCAAACAATACTCCGTTATTAATGAGCTGGACTGTGTAATGGAATTACACTGCTACATTTCTGAAATATGTGAGGCTCTGATGTCATCAACACTGTTCAGTGTAATTCGTTTAAGATTTTCATTTATTTTTATTGGTTTCTCTGCTCAAAGGCAACAATAAATTCCACGAATCTATATATGGAGCTGTTGATTTATGTACTACATGATGTGAAATTATGAAAATCGTCCGGAATGCCCTTTTAATGCGGATGAGGCACTGGGTCCATTGCGTGCATAGGGTAGGTCAGCGCCAGCATGCATTAGTGAGCCACTTTCACTTTGCCATTTGGTTTTAGTCTGAAATGTATTGATTAAAAGCTTAAACGTGATCGCATTGTTCGAGCAATGAAAGATATTCTTATATTGCTATAGAAAGGAAAAATGAAAGGGTTTATTAAAGATATGTTCCAGGGGCCACACTCGTTGAAAGACGCGAGGCTACCATCTATACACTAAATTTACTCGTAAGTAAATATTAGTGTAGAGATACAATAATGTAAAGATACAAATAGTGTATGATATTAGTGTTTTATAAATAAAAATTCACCCCGTTAGGGACGAAAATTTCACATATTTCAGTTATGAAATTGAAAATATGTTAGACAAGAAAAGTGCCTATATTGTTCTTTTGGTCTTTGGATAATTAATTGATTATTTGTTACAGGGGGCGCATGGGGGGGGGGGGGAGACTCGTTTTGCCCTCCCCAAAAACAACAACAACAAACAAACAAAATATTTTGGGGGCAAATGCCCCCTCTGCCCCCCCCCCCCTCCCCCTCTTCCGGAGTCCTTGAAACCATACAAAATCATTATTTTCAATCCAATTTGAATGCGAATATCGATGGTTATTCCATTTTGCCTTTCAGATTTATTGTTGAATACTTACATCCTTCTTAGTTAAGGTGAATCCAACCTCTTGAGTGGCACGGCCGTTAAAGTCTGGGTGACTTTGTTGAACACCAGTATCAATCACCCACACAGTCCACCCATTACCGTCGTTTCCTGGGGAGGTTTAAGAGAATGAAATTACTGCCAATTTTTTGAATCAATGATGTCTCAGCTGTTATCTGACAACTGGATCAACGCATTTAAATTGTACAGTGAAACGAGGAGTCTTTTTATTCATACTTTCTTTCCTAATCTTTACACATTATCTCGTCGGTCTTATGCCAAAAGGACCTTAAACCACTTCCACTGTTATGCCAAAAGGCCCTTAACGTATAGACTTTGTACACTATTAGTGCCCTTTTGGCATAACAGGGGAAGTTCTTTAAGGCCCTTTTGGCATACGTTACTCCTTTCTTCGTCTTAGCATCACCTGTGGACATGTGTATCATTTTCTTTTTTGTTTCGTAAAGTAGTTTGTTGTTTTGTTGTAGCTTATTATATCGATAGATTATCATTATATATTGGGATCTTCCTTCATGGTAACCTAGCTAATTTTTCTTTGCATTTCTCTATTCTTTGTCACGATTATTTTGTTTCATGCTTAAGTTGTAGCCATGATGATTAATGAATAAATGTGTGTGTTTTCTCAATAATAACTGATTTATATTTCGTATTATGCAAAGACAATAAATGGAGTGAAACGAAATAAAATACTATGGCCAAGCAGATCTGCTGTGACTTGGTACACTTAACGAAGATACAGCTTTACTCCTATTCTAAAGAATGTACACTGCAAAAAGTCCGGTGTTAAATAGTGAAAACCGAGCTGGTGTTGTATTTTCGGTGCTCATTTATGGTGTTAAATTAACACCTCCGGGTGTCATTTCCAAATATAAAACTGTTTTTTTGAAGAGTTTCTTAGTAACTGCACTTCTTGTTGATTTTTAATTTAAACAAGACGATCAAGAATTTTACATGAAAATACTAGATTTTTGAAAAAATGTGAAAATAAATTTACACCACAGTAACACCAGCTGGTGTGGTCTCTTATTGAAGCTGGACTGGTGTTAAACCATTGATATTAACACCAAAATATATCAAATCAACACCATGTGGAGTCATTTTTGAATTAACACCAGTACAGTGTCAAAATAACACCAGGTACAGTGTCAAATTAACGACACGAAGTGTCAGGTGAACACTTTTCAACACAATCACAGTGCATTTTCTACACCTGTGGGTGTGGTCCTCTATTGAAGTTTGATCGGTGTTAGATTTAACACCCATGGTGTTAAATCTAACACCGATGTTTTTACAGTGTACATACTTAAAAAGAAACCTTATTTTCATACTGTCCTATTCTTTTTAATGGTTCTTTTTTGGCCAAGGTTCGAATAATTCTCCATGTTCTATACTAAATTAGCAAATTGGGTATAGAGTGTCACCGAATTTTAACATCATAGAAGGTCCCATGAGGACCACATTGTTTTACAAGATAATATCAGGCATGAAAACTGACTGTGAGAAGACATTAGTCAAGGAAATCCAGAATTCTAAACACAGTACAGTGTGTCTCTAAAAAAAGTAAACCCAACTTCAACAGCAAATTTTCAGAAAACTATAAAATATTTGCACATTATTTTTCATGGTTAAATAGTCCAATAAGTCTTTTATGCAATGATACCACGTAGGTTATGTAATTCTCATGCATGGCTGAGCATGATCAACTTAGTTAATGGGTGTGAAATCATCACTGTGGCAAGTTATTTCTTGCTATTGTCATGCATTCAGGGCATATCTGAAGTTAAATTTTTGCACATGTTAGGCCTATGATTACATAACAACTTCAGCAAAGGTTGTTCCTGACACATTCATTTCATTTCATTTCATTTCACACATGCATGTTCACATGCATGTTTTTTTATTTTCATTTCCAATCAAACACAGGTAATACATTTTGACATGATTACATATATTGGAACATAATAATACTTCACACTTCACATGCTTTCCAAACATGGTACAGTTGACAATTGAGCAGAGAGTATTCCTGGTAACTCGATACCAGGAAACAAGAAGTTTCGTGGAAGTTCAAGAGGCTTTTCGGGTGCAGTTCCCCGACAGGCAGCCTCCAACAAAAAGAGCCATCTGGTACAATGTAGTAGAGGCTACTATGTAACCCCGTGAGATTTTTGTGCCAAAATTGATTTTATTAGCTAACTTTGTCAATTTGGGGATGCTGAATCCAAAAAACTTTGGTTCCATTTTTTCCAACCACGTCTTCAGCCGCCATTTTGATTTTCAAAATGGCCGCCATAGCAAACTGTATTTTGACCCATATTTCATAAAGTAAGCATTGTAGAAGCTTCAAATTTGGCGCAAAATGCATGAGTGTAATGTCAGACACTCTGATTTATCTTTTTCTGATATTGTGGATTGTTTTGATACAATTTGTAGGCTGCCATCTTGAATTTCAAAATGGCCGCCATATCAAACTGTAATTTGACCCATATCTCATAAAGTGAGCGTTGTAGAAGCTTCAAATTTGGTGCAAAATGCATCGTTGTGATGTCAGACACTCTGATATATCTTTTTCTGATATTGTGGATTGTTTTGTACAGTTTGTAGGCTGCCATCTTGAAATTCAAAATGGCCACCATATCGTTTTCACCCATATCTCAGGTTGCAATTATTGTAGAAGCATCAAATTTTCAAGTATGCACATGCTTGTGGTGTCCAACATTCCAGTACAGCTGTTTCTTAATTGTGGATCATTAGACAGGCCACCATGTTGAAATTCAAGATGGCTGCCATAGAAAACATATTATACTGTTGTAAGCGCCTTAGATGAATTTGCCAAAATTATTCTAGATAGGCCGAATTCATTTCCAGGTCAAGCAGAATGACAGCCATCTCTCAATTCACAATGGTCGCCGTAAATTCAAAATGTAAGGACGAGGTTCAAATGACGTCATCAAGCCATGCTGGGGGGCAAAAACTGCGTATGGGGGAGGGGGCATGCCACTGTCTCATACATGTGGGCAAGCGTGTAAGCGTTACATCCCATAGCCAGGCGGGTAAATGCTGTTCGCGAACTGCACGCTAAAGCGGTTTGCTTTTGCCTCTCAGGGAACACATTATTTTGCATCGTGGAATCTCGTTAATGATTATATTTAAGCCCAATCAGCAAAATATTTGTATAAAAGCAAGCATTGATACAACTGAAGGTGATCTTCAAAAACTTGATGTTGCCTCGAGAGAATGAAGACAAACAAGGAAAAGTCTCGCAATGGCCAATGGCAAGAAATGCCATGGTCACCCTACCAGGCATCCCATTTACAAGCTTGTTTGTTGGCCACAAACTGAAACAAGATTTGCTAGACACTAGATATGTTTTCTGGGATAATACAGAATGAATAAGGAATGAGTAGGCTTTTTCCTGATTGCCCTTGACTGGGTCATCTTCAATTATTAAGACTTCCAAAATGCTTACTGCTGTACAGCCAATGATTCTAAAACAACAAAGGAGTAATAATAGCTCAGTTCTGTGGTGCTTTGCATGCATCAGAATTCCTCCACAATTTAATCTCAAAAATTGTCACTGCCTTGAAGCTGACGAATGTGGTGTTTGGAAATCAGCTATCGGAAACATTCAAGGGGGATATTTCTAGAAAGAGATGAAAAAGGCAGTTTTCATGTTCTGTACTAAGAATTTGTATCTAGAATTAAAATATATAGGTTTTCCCGGCCAATTTCGCACTTTTGTCAGTCCATTTGATAAAAGGTTCATTCAATTTAGCGAAAATCCTCGTCACTGCACATTCTGTCATTCAAAATTGCAAGTTGGTCGTTCAATTTAGCATTTCGATCAATGAAATTTGCACATGTGCCATTCGAATTCGTAAAACGAGCATTCAAATTGGCACGTGCTCTTCAGTCATTCAAATTCGCCAACACTGGCCGAAAGGGGTATTTCAGTCATTCAATTTCGCGTATGGGCAGTCAAATTCCTAACATGTTCATTCAAATTAACGTCATGTTATTTCTCTTTTGAAAAGGTGATAACATTTAAACGCGTATTTCTATGTGACTTTTTGTTTCATCCACGCACTGTTAAGCAGTAAAAGTATCATACTTTTTACCATACATAACTCGGGTTTGTTGTTCTGTAACGCCCCTTTTCTTTCATACATGTCATTTTAGGCCTACATGTACCAATACTAACTTCATCTTCTTACAGTCATGACAGCACAAATTAGATACAGACGTATTTCTCAAGAAGACAGAAAAAGAATTATAGAAACATTTGATGATCATAACCTTGACTTCCTAGAACTGGCCGACACACTCGGAATAAAGCACTCAACGGCCAGATAAGTTGTGGCCACATGATGCACTAAATCTTCGGACTGGAAGAATCACTAAGCACATTGAAGAAAAAAAAAAAAAACCTGTTGCCAAAATCTTTCAAATAAGTACGAAAATATGAAATGTAATGACGCTTGCAAAACAGTAACTGTGTTGACAAAAAAAAAATAAAGAAAGAACCAAAGCATAAACATGCGTGCTAAATTGACTGCAAAAGATGTTAAATTGGATGCCCAAAAATGAATTTGAATGAACGAGTGCGGCATGTCCGTGATCACGTGACTATATTATTCTAAATTGAATGAACGAATAACGAAATGGTGCTAGTTTTACGAATTTCAATTGAAAAAGTGTTAATTAGAATGACGCTAAAGGTAATTTGAATGCTCCAAAATGAATTTGAATGAAGAGATCATGAAATTGAACTACCGAACATGTCATCTACGCTACATTTTGCTAAATTGAATGCAGCAATTAGGAATTGGACTGACACAAGTGCGAAATTGGCCGGGAAAACCTATATTAATCTTTGGGATAGTATGAACAAGGGCAGACATTCAATTCGTGCAATTAAAATACACCATGTAAGACTGGATCCAAAGTCATTAAGCTTAAGAGGATCACCAACTTCCCATAACATTTCTACTGGCTCTACAGTCTGATAGATCTGTCATTATCCAGTCATTGCTGAACGATACAATTATCGGAAGGTATAAGTTCTAAGTAATTCCAAAATCACTCTTTATCTCATAATTTCATCGCCTTCTCCTCATTCTCACTAACAAAGGTTCATTTTTCATACCCATGCCTTAGAAACCCACAAAACTGAGCCAAATAATCAGCCTGAAAGTTGAAATACTGAGCAGTCATTTCCATCTGACACAGAGACCACATCAAGGAAAGAAAAGAAACAAAGGGTTCATCAAAGATGCCATGGGAGCTGTCACCTGTCACTCACAACGAGGAAACAGATAGCCTCATTCCATTGTATGTAGATGCTACTTCAAGAGCAACGGGAAAATCAGAGATATTGATGATTATTACGTAGACACTGACATTTCAGTTCTCCTCATGGATCTTGTAAGTTTGCTTTACTTACTGCATTGCATGATATCTGCTCCATCACTGGAAAAGGAAATGATAAAAGTACAAATAACATTATTGAGAGATTATGTTCTGCAGTTCGTTGCGAAAAAAACAAAGGTCTGCTTTTTCATGCCTTTTATGGTGCTGGCTGAAGTTGAAAATTTGAGGATGTCTCAAAGAGCAGATGGACCAAGTATCTAAACCTGGAATCATACGGAATGTGCAATGACACAGTCCATGCCTTCCAGAAGTTTGGTGTGGATGACTGCAACCACGACAATCTCCCGCTTTACCCTCGTAGAGTCTTGATACAACAAATCCAGAGAGCAAAGCTCGTAAACTCTCACAACCTAATTTGTGCCTCTACTACAGGGAAATATGATATATTACATTGTAGTTATTTCCAGAGGGTATGCATAAGATAATCAATTAAATGCTTTTAGCTTCCTACACCAACGGCGGCCACAGAATTCATTATCATACTCATAGCAAGAAATGCAAAAGTCAACTGTTTCTGGAAGAATTTTATAGAACCAATTCTCCCTTGTGTACAGCCTTAAAGTGCTGTGACTTCAAAAACATATGCAGGGAATGAGCCTAAAAGACATTATCTATTAAAGTGACTATCCCATGAATTTTTAGAATGTCATCTAGGGCTAATGTTGTAAACTCTACAACCAAATCGTCTAAATGGGGCATTTAGTCACTCAGACACAGTTATTAAGAGGTTATTTTGAAATTCATTTGTTTTGATGTCAGAATCACATGATTTCCCATTCACAATTTTTACCCAAGCGCAATGCTGTTAAAGGAATGTTTCCCATGGCAGCCATTTTGCATTTCAACATGGCAGTGTACGTACAGGACAGGAAGCAGTCCCGCCTACGCAATTCACTGAAGTGATTGACTTACACATGAGTGTTCCAGCATGCTCGGGTTTGCAGATTAAAGATCTTAAAGCACCAAATATGGTCGAAATCCATCTTGAATTTCAAGAGTGGGCAGCCCATGCGAATAATCTATTATTACAGAATGTATAGGCCCTATGTGTGTTTTTTTAAAGAATGTTTACTGTACGCCACCATAAACATTCATATGTCTAAAAGTTGCTTGTAACCAGAAATATTAGCTGAAAAGCAGCCATTTTGAATGTTAAGATGGCCGCCTCGAAAGTGACCTGCAATTTAAGGGAGGGGAAAAGTGCATCTGAATGTTCAACATCATGAGCCCGGTTTATGCCCGAAATGTGAACTTTCTTTATTGCTTACAACATTAGATATGGGACAAAATATATGTTCTGGTATGGCGGCCATTTTGAATTTCAAGATGGCCACCTTCAATATCAAAATGAACCATCGTTTCAGAAAAAAAAAGATGTTTCAGAATGTCTGAGAGCATACGCATGCTCTTTGCCCCAAATTAGAACCTTACACAATGTATACGATATGAGATACAGGCCTAATTACGTCAATTTGTTATTGTGGCCATTTTGAATTTCAAGATGGCCGCCAATGTATATGATCCATCATTTAAAAAAAAATGTATATATTAGCATGTCTGACATCACAAGCATGCTTTTTGCCCCAAATTTATACTTTCCATAATGCTTACAACCTTAGATATGGGTGAAATACATTTAGCAATGGCGGCCATTTTGAATTTCAAGATGGCTGCCTAAAAACTGTATCAAGACTATCTACGGTATCAGAAAATGGTGCATCAGAATGTCTGACATCATAAACATGCTTTTTGTATCAAATTTGAACCTTCTATGATGCTCACATTATGAGAATTGGGTCAAAATACAGTTTGCTATGGCGGCCATTTTGAAATTCAAAATGGCGGCTGAAGACGTGGTTGGAAAAATTGGAACCAAAGTTTTTTGGATTCAGCACCCCCAAATTGACCAAGTTAGCTAAGAAAATCAATTTTGACACGAAAATCTCACGGGACCCAATATTTCGACATAGCAGACTGTACTAATGTGAGAAAGTATGCTGATCACGAAACTTGCCACAGTGATGATTTCACACCCATTCACTAAGTTGAATCATGCTCAGTCATGCATGAGAGTTACATAACCTACGTGGTATCATTGGACAGAGGACTTATTGGACTATCTAACCATGAAAAAATAATGTGTAGATATTTTATAGTTTTCTGAAAATTTGCCGTTGAAGTTGGGTTTACTTTTTTTAGAGACACACTGTATATCAACTTTGGGCGAAAATGAATAACAATGACCCCTTGAGGACGTTTTTATTTTACTACACAACGCATTTCCCATGATAGACACTTGCCCGAATATACTCGGGACTCGTCCTCATAGGTTTAGGAATAAGATAACAACAATTTCTAGACAAGCGAAGACCTGATTAGAGAAAAGATAAACCAACATGGGCTTATGATTAACCTTTTATAGGTATTCCGTGAGTGAATATTAATGTGCATAATTATACAGTATTTATCTTATGTTGTTAAACTTTTGTTTGATTTCGTGCAGGGAAGGGTAGTATCCCAAACTGCGTTATCTCCTTCCACTAAAGCGGGTTCCTTGAAATAACGTTATTTTGTGAAAAGGAGAAAGGTTTGAATATTTCATAATTGAAAAACTAAATTCGGCCAATGATTAGAAGATTCCAGTCTCCTTACCCCGTGGTGAGTATTGTGTATCAAGTGTATTTGTTAGCTGGTCGATTCGGTCCAGCCCCCACGTAGCGTCCTCTCGTACGCTTTGTATGCGGTACACACCGTCTTCCTCTACGTATTCTACGGCTGGCAGACTTCGCACCTAAAAGGTTAAAGGTACCGTGGTAAGTCATGTCATAGATTTTTTTTTTTTCTGCTAGCCGAGCTGAGAACTGCATGATCTAGAGTTGTCTTATTTGCCGGTACGTGCTATTTCCAGAAGTGAACAAAACAAAAATAGAAAGGAAATAATGAATAATAACTATATCGTTCATGTCCTTTCACGTCCCTTTTTTCTTGTTTGATTTGATTTAATTTCCTTTATTGACACAATTCATTTGCATACATTATACATAATTAATATGCACGTAGTCCGTACATGAAATATGTTATATATGTTTTGTGCGAATTGCTATAAGCTATGGACAAAAATATATATATATAATATATAATACATAATACAAAAAAAACACGTATAACGCACGTTTGATAGAAATAGATTTATTGTTAGATTTATGACAGAAGGAGAGAGAAAGGAAGAAAGATCAAAGGGGGAAAAAGAACAGGGGTACTCCACATCATGGTGGTTAAAGATACAGGTGTATGCAAAATTGCTAATTCTGGTAATAATATACTCTCTAAAAAAATCGAGTGAAAATTTTCACTCTAAAAAGAGTGAATACAAAAAAGAGTGAATTTTGAGTGAAAATGCTCATTTTCACTCATTTTGGAGTGACGTCAGGGATCACTCGAAGATTTTGGAGTGATCCCTGACGTCACTCCAAAATGAGTGAAAATGAGCATTTTCACTCAAAATTCACTCCAATTTCACTCGAAATTCACTCTTTTTTGTATTCACTCTTTTTAGAGTGAACATTTTCACTCGATTTTTTTTAGAGAGTATCTGTTACTATGATTATGTTTGCTTTGATTTGATTTATTTCCGCATTCAATTGAATACAAATTTAATGGAAATTTCAAAAGCACAAAGACAGAGAATAGCAAGAGCACTGAAATAAAACGATAACGGTACACACAAGTAGGTACACATGAGCATTAGCATTGAGCAGTGTATATACACAGAAACATAAAATGAAATATACAGTAGGCCTATTTGTTTTCAGTACAACAGAGATAATTGAATGCAGGAGACCGCCATCGTAAGCGATTTAGCTTGATATGTATGGGGCCTCAATATCCATACGTCTACTCGATGTACGAATAACAAAAATAAACTTTATGAACAGGCAAGAACCGTGCAACTGGTTTTGAACATACTGGATTTGCAAAGAAGGGCATTCCTTACTTGTCTTCTAAAATATATATGTTTTGTTTGGCACAGTCGTATTTCATGAGACAGAGAATCACAGAATGGATGTCAGGTGAACATGTCGTATGGATCAGTGGTCAATTCAAGGCCGTTCTTGGCTTTTCAATTTGCATGTTTGTAGAGGTTCTGGTTAGAAAACTTATATGAATAGCTGAGTTAAAGCGGAAGATGTTTAACAGGTTGGTGGGCAGTTTGTGGGAATAAAATTTGTACACAAATACAGCACTTTGGCGGTAATGAATATATTAACAAATGATTAATAGAGAGAGAGTGCGCAATCGAAAAAAAAAAATGGGTTCGCATGAGACAAGTAGTCCGAGTTCGTGCAAATACGGGCAGCTCTTTTTTTGTTCTGACGGAGAAGAAGTGAGTTAGTCTTCTGACATGCCCAAACGATATTACGGTAAGAAATATAAGGCAGTATGGTGGACTTATGAATGGTAAATAACAGCGCGGGAATGTATGATATATTCGATCTCCTATATACAGAAGTCACAATGTCGGCAAGATGCATATTCCAGTTTAATTTGTCTGTCTCATCTCTTTCCCTCTATTTCTGTTTTCCCCGTTTCCCATTTTTTTTTCCTGTTCCCTCTTTCCTCATTTCCCGCCCTCTAGTTTAAAGCTCTTCACCCCGTCTCTTCTGTTCCCCGTGAGGTACCCACATAGTGCACCAAGCACGGTCTTTTCACTGGGTACCTTCAGCCTTTCTTTTCGCAGAATGTATAGATATATTTGTATGAATTATAATGCCTCATCTTATAGACATGAACATGTTATTCTTTGCTACCCCAGTATCACTCTATAAAATGCATGTTAAGATTTCACTTTTTTTGTACATTCTGTTGTAAAAAGTAAGCAAAAATGTGAACTTTGAATTGAATTGAATTGCATTGCATTGAATTGAATTATTCTTTGTTCTATACTGCATGCAATAGATATCATTTAAGTGGGTTTTTTTCCTATACTATATTGAACACATGCACTCACACGTTTGTTCACCTTTCACATACTCTATGCTGTTATTTTTGCTTACAAATATTTTCGCGAATGAAGAGGTTACAGACATTTTTTCTCGATGTTTTCGCAAATTGACATGGAAGCTAATGTAAATGTACCATTACTGTAGCATCTGGTGACATTTTTGCGTGTTGTTAAATTCGCAATCCAGCTGCTATTTACGAAATTCGGGAAAATTAAGCCCCTCGCAAAAATAATAGTTCATACAGAGCACATGAAGAGGACCAGCAGTGAGAAAGAAAGGAATGCGAAGATAGCTCAAAGATCAATGCGATCGAAACTTACAACATCGAGGATGCGGTCATCCAGCTCGGCGGCGAATCCATGCAGGACGTGGTGCCAAATAGCGCCGACCCGTCCGCCAGAGATACGAACATCGGAGGCCACCTTGTCGACATTATACTCGTCCTGGAAATAAAGCGAAGTTTGACATGGTGAAATCTATCGTTTTTATCTTATTTCCCGTGTTTGGTCACGCTATGAATTGAGCACTAAATAAATTGCGCCTTAAAACAATAGTAATTATGACTAAACTTTATTCAACTCCAGCTCTTCAACAATCGAGACAAGCTCATCTCAGGTATATATTCGATGTGAGTCTATCATACGCATAAGATTACGAGACAAAATTGAAATCTAGACAGGAAAGTGTTGGAGTCTTCCCATGAGCTCAAAACCAAAATGTCAAATGGCCCTCGAGCTAGCCTTTGGAAAAAGGTCCATGATTCATATACCCACGAGTCATACAGTTATAAGCTAGACACCAAGTGAAATAGGCCGCCACTAGCTGGACAGGCCTATCGCTGAAAATGGGCAAATAAGGTCCGTGAATCCAACACTAAGCAAACAAGGCCAGCGAACTCAAAACTAGGCCAGCTCCCCCCAAACAAACAATCCAAAAAACCCAAAAACCCAAAAACCCAAATCCATGAGCTCGACAGATGTACATAAAGCCCCGTAACGTCATGATGTGAGCTTATAATGACCTTCATTTGCCTTTATATCTCGTGAACCGCACAGCTCGTCGGCATGATTATTGTAGTTTATGTTGAACTCGTAGGCATTTTTCACTTTAATGCGCGTATAGCGTCTGACTTTTGAGGTGTATGACTTGTGAGCTTTTTAACTCGTGGGCTATGACTCGTGGGTTGTATTGCTATTATGATTTAGGGCCTATATGGGATGTACACTGTTAAAACATCGGTGTTAGATTTAACACCATGGGTGTTACATCTAACACCGATCAAACTTCAATAGAGGACCACACCCACAGGTGTAGAAAATGTATTGTGACGGTGTTAAAAAGTGTTCACCTGGCACTTCGTGGTGTTAATTTGACACTGTGGCTGGTGATATTTTTGACACTGCGCTAGAGTTAATTCAATGATGACACCGCATGATGTTGATTTGATATTGGTGGTGTTAATTTCAATGGTATAACACCCGTCCAGCTTCAATAGGGGACCACACCAACTGGTGTTACTGTGGTGTAAATGTGTTTACACATTTTTTTTTTCAAAAATCAAGTACTTTATCGGAAAATTCTTTATCGTCTTGTTGAAGTTCAAAATTAACAAGAAGTGCAGTAACTAAGAAACTATTCCAAAAAACAATTTTAAATTTTGAAATGACACCCGGAGGTGTTAATCTAACACCTTGAATGAGCACCGGAAATTTAACACCAGCTCGGTGTTTCATATTTAACACCGGACTTTTTGCAGTGTATGACTCGTCGGTGTCGAGCTTATGACGTGCAGAAGAAATGTTGGATGGATGAAAACATCACGAAACTCTGCCCTCGCTGACACTCACCCGAATCTTTACGAGGTACTTGCCCGGGATTGGTTCGCTGTTGAGGAGAAGTGGAGCGAGCTCAGCGGAGGCCGCTGCCACAAGGAAGATTGGGAGAATGGCCAGCATAGTGCCTGGTAGGAAAAACATATGAGGAAAACAATGAACTCCTTCTCTCTCTAGATTTCTAACTACGGGGAACATTGTGCGGGTTCTCGTGTATCGAAGTAAAAATCGCAACCAATTTCCCACCGTGCTTTGAAAGTTCGTTTACCAAAAATCTGAATTGCAATAATAAAGGTAACACTGACAAAGCACAAAATACTCTTCAGGAACGACCATATAAACTAATCAAAAGTAAAATTGATGATTTGATAAAATAATGGTTCAGTTCCTCTGCTCAGAAAGAGGGGCTTAAAATTTGCCCACTTGAATATTCTTAGCTTAATTTCTAAAATTGATGAACCTAGATTACTTCTGAGACATACATCACTTGATGTTATTGGTTTGAATGAGACATGTTGTGATTCCATGACTGATGATTCTTAATTGCATATCGATTATTATGTTGTTGTTGTTGTTTTATAGAAAGAAAAATGAGAGAGAGAAAAATGGGGCCCTATGATGATTATGTTTTATCACATGAAGACCGCACAAGACATGGTGGTGGTGTGGCTGTATAAACTTCCCACAGATTCAATTATCAAATAAGAGACGATTTTAATTCATCTACTTCAGAATGCCTTTGGTTTGAATTGCATTATCATGTGCATGCATATTTCGCTGTTTGCCATGAATTCAGAATAGCAGTGACCAGGGCGATTCATCATGAATAATTAATAAAGTATTCATGTGCCTTGGAGCAGAGCTCTGAACAGGTGGTATCCATGTCCATTGTTCAGGGTCATTGTAAGTACACACTCACATACACATCATTAGTTCCTGTGTAAAGTTCAAGTTTTGTACGGATGAATAAAATTTGACCAAAATCTGGAACTTACCTTTGAAATTAATCATGGATTTCATGAAACTGATATAGAATTTCATATTCAAATCACCTCCAACTAAATTGTACACTATTCAGCCTTTACTCATATCAACGACAGTTTCATCTGATGTATAGTATTCGAACTATTAGCATAAAAGTGGGGTTTTTTGTAACGCCTAGTACATTATCGTTTAGCTATTTAATAGACATAACATGATGTTCATCAATAATATCATCCAGGGCTCCATGGAAGACCAATATTTATTGGTGAATGGGCTACCCTGACAAAAGATAGAATGAATGGATGAATTGATTAATTAATTAATGAACAAAATAGATAGATAAATAAATAAATACATAGATAGATTAATTAATTTCTAGCTCTTTCTTAAGTTGTTCGATCTGCTTGGTTACAAAGCGCTGGGTGTATTGAATGCCAGTAGGCCCTATAATTCCCCTTCTTTCATCTGATGTCTTTAGACAAGGTTAAACGACACATTGCCTGAAGAGCAACATGTCTACAAGGACACCAAAATTGTAGAATTGATTAAAAATGGCGTTGAACTTTGAAAAATTGTAAAGAGTGCATAATACTGGAAATGATCTGTAATATTATAAACTACGGTGTTGCATATTATGAAGATGAATAAGCTCTTTCAAGCATTATTTCAATGTCAATACAGCAGGAAAAAATCAGTAATTTATCGTTGTTTATCGAATGAGAGGGATAATAGACTTACACAAAAAAGAAAATTTTGACAAAATTTACCAAAGAGTTCGGAAGACTTAGATTGTAAGCTCCCAGTGTTGTTTTATAGTCTCGTTTATTTTTGTAATCTTGGAGAGTGTCCTGAAATAACTCGGAAAGCTAAGCTACATTAGGATTTGGTATCTGTACATTTCCCGAACTACATTATTTCATGTTTTGGTTTTTTTTTTCATCTTCCATGAAAATATACTTCCAAGAATTTTTACACTAAACTTTCATTTTAAAACGGATGATTTAAATATCTGTCGCATAAAGCCAACCGCATCAATGTTCTTTCAGAATCTGTAATCATCAATCAGAATCAATATCATAAGATTGAGAGAGAGAGAGAGATTTCTTCGTTTCCTATAGCATTGGTTACGTGGGGCCGATATCTTTAAAATTATGTGTGAATCATTACAATGAAAACAAAAAAATGAATTATTTTTTTTTAAATGTCTATCAAAAATCATCGGGTTGATGAGAGATTTCGAAAATGGTTTACGGCAAATGAAATGATAAAGCGGCATGTGAGCAATGACGATATCATTTCTGAAGTCAAGCTGAAATTCGAGACAAGGTTGTCAACACCCAGTGTACACTAGTTGGGATAACGCCGAGCTTCTTGATATTGAATATCTATACCATCATTAATATCAGTCACTATATGTTATGAATACTCATATTGATTTATTTGAAAATTGCATTAGTTCACTTTGATTATCCATTGAAAGAGAGAATAATTCGATAGAAACATACGGGGACTGGATCGAAAACATTGGAATAGGTGTTTCGGCCTGGATCTACACGCTGGGTCTATTAGTCTATATTGATTGGTAAAAGCAGGAGAAGTATGAAAGGTTTAAAAATTGCACCTTGCATAATGACAACTCGACACATCATAATACTGATAAGAGGAAAAGAAATACTCACTCACCTGTAGTGATGTATCTTGAAAGATGTTTGAAGCAGACTCAAAGTCAAGTTGCTCGGTGATCTTGTGAGAAGATCTGGTGAGGACCTGCCCAATACCACTGGTATATAAGCACTTCGGTGATAGCAGCTTTCGATGATGTTCTTCCACCCCTCACAGCTCACTCGTACATCACATTAACAAATTGATGTTGAGAACACAACTCGGCCCTTACAACGTGGCAGCGTTTATCATATTATGTAAATATACACCACTAGCGATAACTACATGGTAGTCACGCGCCTAAGGAATTAGAATAAAGACCGACGTCATCTCTTTCTTCCGTTCGACTGATTAGAAATGAAAAATAAATTATTGACAGATTACTGCATTGCTTACTCTACACTAAGTTATTGCTGAGAAACAAAAAAAAAAAGGCAATGCAAAATTTCTCGACCTGGCGTTATGTCCGATTTTTAAGGCAATACACCGCCTATGTGGGTACGTTTGTTTACATACGTTAATAATGAGTTAAGATTTCAGACGCTATATTTTGTTTCGTTGTGTTTGTGTGGATTTTGTATTTACTATCATCTAGATATGTCTGAAAAAACCAGGAACAAGATGTTAAGTTTTACACAGACTTTGCTGTCTGCAAAGTCAATGTTACACCACAGGCTTCAAAGTTCAATGCGTATAATGAATTATTATGTAAGGAAAGTGAATTCCTATTTGAAATGTTCAATTAGGAAATGATCCGCATGTTAGTATGTGTGCATCATTCTTGATGGGGCAAAAAGGTGAAAAAGAATTATTTGGTAGCATATCTTTAAGTGAAAGTTGTGTTAATTAAGCTTTCGAGGACAATATATACTTCGCCCGTTGATGAATCTTTGTCTCTGAAATATTCATTAGGCAGGAGTGCAATATTAATAGATAATACATATATTAAAGATCATTACTATCAACATGAATCGTCACCTTCAAAAAAGTATGCGTTCGAAACCATTGTTTAGAATGAAGGAATCGAAGAATGTTCTTCCCTACAAATTGATGTTTTCTTACAAAATTAATATGTATCTCTTGTTAAGATCATTGCCAAACGAAGGTTATACCATATCTTTAACCATTTACGCATTATGGCAACGTCAGCTATACGAGATAGCAAGAGTGATATTCCAAAGTCAGCCTCGCTTCTATCGGTCATTAGGCAATAACTCACTTATTTATTTGTCACCCTCGTAGCTGAGTGTGATAAGATTTGAGAAGGAACCAGATGGCAGTTGCAAAGAATAATTTCATAACCGCAATAGATACACTTTTCACAAAGTCACCTTGTCAAACCTGAATGATGAAGTTCAGCATTATCATAATTCAAATCCTTGTCATCATCATTGTTGGGTAACATGCAGAGAATTTGATACTTTTTACACTAAATGTTTGCTTAATTTCTGCATTGTCCTTGCAAAAACATAAACAGAAGTGTAACAATGAAGTGATACACCATTGCACAAATTGATGTGTACAAACATTATAGTTATTGCAAAGCACAAAAATTATGTGAACTTACGATAAGTGCCTTTATCATGTTAGTCTGCCAATTTTCCAAAATGCTTTGTCGTTAAGTTATCGTGACAAAACGCGCAGCTTGCCAACTGACAATGAAAGAGGAGGGGGATAAAATGTGACCCTGCACCTCAAAACAAACAAAAAGTCGCCAGACATGAATTTTTAGTTAAGACCATATTCTAAAAGAGCAGACTTTAAGCTTTAGAATGATGTATAACTCAAATCAAATGGACTCTCCTAACCTATCTAAATATTGGAAAGAATGCACAAACTCAGGAAAAGTGTGAACAGAGAAAAGAGGCTCTGAAGTACAGTGTCTATTCAAGCGCTTAATCTTAACCAAACCATGCTGGCTGTGCGATGAATGGGACAAAAAACAGGAAGTAAACCACCAGAGTAACAAAAATGAAGGGATTATCAGATTAAATTGAAATTAAGCATGCCTCATTAACACATTCTGTCCATAATCAATGCCAACTTTCAAAGCAGTAGCACTATCCTTTCAAAAGTTATTAGAGTTGAAAGTGAAGAGTGTGGACAAGGTTTTTCAGAAATGAAAAAGGGACTCTAAAGACACACATAATCACACTATTCTACCAAAAATGTTCGAGATAAACTGCTAAAAAACACACTTTTCTGCCCGTTTTATGATACCAAATTTTAGCATAATGTAAAAGAAGACCCGCTCTTTCAGAAAATATGAAAAAGTCAAGTTCGGCTAGATTGACCCATTCCACTTATTTTCAGTCCTCACGCAAAATCAGTGTGTGCGACTTTATGTTCGTTTTGAGGTGCACAGTCACAAATGTAGCCTAGGCAACGCCTGAGAAGGATGGTGGTGTCAAAAGAAGTGAAAATCCAGATGCAAAAAGAGGAGAAAGCAAAAGGAAAGTATGTGTGTGATATTCCGTGAGATGGAAGGGTGTCGTTTGTGACGGTAATGTGCAAGTATTGTTTTAACAAATTTCCGCCCATAGGGTTTGACTTGACAAAGCCCTATGGACGAAAATTTGTTAAAGCAATTACGTCTTTCACGGAGTTTTCTTAATTACTACTGTTGTGATCTGTATTTTGTTGGACTCCGAGCTGAAACCTATTGCTGTTATTCATACATTATATATATATATATACATATATATATATATATATATATATATATATATATATATCTACATATATATATATATATATATATATATATATATATACTGTAAAAACATCGGTGTTAGATTTAACACCATGGGTGTTAAATCTAACACCGATCAAACTTTAATAGAGGACCACACCCACAGGTGTAGAAAATGCACTGTGATGGTGTTGAAAAGTGTTCACCTGACACTTCGTGGTGTTAATTTGACACTGTACCTGGTGTTATTTTGACACTGTACTGGTGTTAATTCAAAAATGACACCACATGGTGTTGATTTGATATTTGTTGGTGTTAATATCAATGGTTTAACACCCGTCCAGCTTCAATAAGAGACCACACCAGCTGGTGTTACTGTGGTGTAAATTTATTTTCACATTTTTTCAAAAATCTAGTATTTTAATGTAAAATTCTTGATCGTCTTGTTTGAATTAAAAATCAACAAGAAGTGCAGTTACTAAGAAACTCTTCAAAAAACAGTTTTATATTTGGAAATGACACCGGGAGGTGTTAATTCAACGCCTTAAATGAGCACTGAAAATTTAACACCAGCTCGGTGTTCACTATTTAACACCGGACTTTTTGCAGTGTATATATATATATATATATATATATATATATATATATATTATATATTTCAATAGGTGAAATCAACCAAGTCGATGGAATACTTGATATCATTTCCAATTACGCAAGACGTTTGTTCGTTCATGAGACATGTGCGGGGTATGATCGGAACGTAGCGTCCTGCTAGTTAGGTGACGTGTGCAAGACGCGGCACCCAAAGAGACTGCACCTCCGCCTTTATGAAATTTCTTTGGTGGCACCACAAACACATGTATAGTAATACAACAAGATGTATCAGCTGTTGTAGCCAATTAATGAAGCATGATAGAGAAGGACGATTCTATGACTATTAGATCTCAACTGGATGCTATCTTGGAACTTATGAACTTTTTTCATGATGTTCGCAGCTATCAACATGCATTACCCGGATTAGTATGGTAATGGAAACCGATTACCGCCTCAGAGCCATACACAGAATATAATTGTTTAGGACTCATATCCCGACAGAAGCAAGTACACAGTAAATTATTAACCCGGCACGTGCCACAGGTGATAACTTTTGATAAGACAAGAACTCGTTTAATGAATACGATGACGGTCTATAGAAATTACCATGATTGAATGCAACATATCTTTGCATTTAGATACCTACATGTACCACAGTCTGAATGCTATCAGCATCATTGTTGCGTTGCTCCATGGAGTTTACATCACCGCATTCCCTGATTGAGATTGTTTTAGCAATTTAAGTTTTCCTTTCATCATGACAAAAACATAATCACGATGTCACTTGTAACATATATCATTATCCGCAAAAATCAATATCTATATTCATGATCATGCAAACCAACGCTTTGATATCAGGACATTGCGCATGCGCACAGCGTGCATGTAAATCCTTTTGCTCTCGTTGCAAGATGGCTGTACCATAGTGGCATGTGCGAACATGACTTAACTGGGTTTATATTATTGTAAATCAACTGGGCAATGCTGAAGGACACTGAATGTTGAAAGAGAGCTGTATACTCTTATTAGTACATACGCCAGTGCACAGTTGATGTATTGATAAGTCAGGAATTTCAAAGATGAAGCTCCATAGCCACTTTAGCTAATACTCATCAATAATCGCCATGCCTTTAAGATCAAGTTGCAATGCCTTCAGTGTAGTGAGAGTAAAACTTGAGATGATAATTATGGCGAACGAGTGCATTAATTTCGTTCATATTAGTTTTCACGCGTGTCTGTGACTTTATGCATGCACACCTTCGTATCGCACATAAACCGATGAGGGTGCGTTTACATTTGCCAAAGATAATTTCTTATCCGGATATTTTGGTAAGCATGGCGTCTTACACAAAGAACTGTTGAAGATGGAAGTAAAATTCTGAGTCCTAAGAAAGCAAATTACCGTTCAGCTCTGATGACTTCTAAAAGGTTAGAAATGTGTATGTTTTTATAGTAAATGGCAATCCAAAAATTGAAACTACTCTTTTCGGTGCGGAATATACAGCAGACATATTATTCATCCAACTCATGTTGAAAGTTAAAGTTTACCAAAATTCATCTCTGTGATGTAGATCACGGTGGTAAGAGGGAGAACAAAACAACAACAACAACAACAACAACAACAACAACCCAAAACTAAAATCGGAGAAGAGTCTTTATGTAACAGTATGTAGATTTACACAGGGCATAAAGAATCTCAAACACTGCATAAAAGAAAGAAAGAGATAGAGGAGAGGGAAAAAAGAATTCAGAAATTGAATCATTAACTAATCATTATGTTAAATGAAATTGGTGTGTTTTCAGTTCTGTCTCCAAAGAATCCACAGAGAAGATAAAGTTTGTATAGTAAGAAGTAGATGGTCATTGTGTAGAGGAAGCTTGTTAAAGAGAGAGAATCGTGCCTGTTTGAACAAAAGTCTTGTCACCGCACTTGGTTTTGTTTTGGAAACTTCGAGGAGGCCAGCATTACTTGGCGATCGCTTGACTGTTCTCCTTTTTCCTTGCGTCGTGTTGCAAAGGTTTCGAGGGGAGAGGCCTATATGATCATTTTGTCAGGCAGCCCTTCCCGTCGTGATTTTCAGCGGACACGGAAACGGCCCAGAACTCGTGATCGATTGTGATAAGCGATTTCGCCCATGCGCACTAACAGACTCTCTTTTTCTTTCTCTCTTCCTCCTTTTCTATCTCTCTCCCTCTCCCTCGTGCGCGCGCTAACGTCCGCGTGGCGAAAATCTGGAGCTCTAACTGGTATCAACACATCAAACCTGGGAAAGAATTCACCACTATCATGACTATAACGGACTGAAACTAAGCAGCACTTAGCCTCAGGTCAACATTTAAGAGGCTATCGGACCATCAGAGAGAGTGGTGGATTGGTACGTGCGCAGAAATACTAACAGGAGTTATTTACGTCGATGTAGGGCAATTTGTCAATCAGTTGCAATGAAAACATCTCGACGGAAGAATTTCATGAATTTGAACAACAAAGCAGTACCCGCTGCATGCTATAGAACTAACACTTGCTTTCGGGCGAAAGCTCGATGGTCTAGTGGAGATGACGCCTGTCCGGTGATCAGGAGGTCGTAGGTTCGAATCCTGCTCGAGTATATGTGCACCCATGATTTTTTATCATGGCTACTAACAACTAAAACACTGATCAATTCAGTGCTTATTTACGTCGATGTGGGGCAATTTGTCAATCAGTTGCAAAGAAAATTTCTTGTTGCTCCAACATGATCGAACAGAAATCCAGCAAAACCAAATGAACGTCAACTAGAATAGCAATAATAATGATAATAGAATTCCAATAACCACTGATAGGAAGTTGGTATTGGAATCTACAATTGGAACAGCAAAAGTATATTGAATGACTACCTAAGATTCTTTATACAAGCAGCAGCATTAGCGAAGTCTACCCTTTGTCTAGACTCCTGCGTCTTTTGACCCATAGCTACAACCTATTTCCACCTTCTACAGCTGATATCACGTACAATTCAATTCAATTCAATGTTTTATTTCATTTTTCGACAAGAACATATAAACATCACTTCTTTTGTTTTTTGGTAACAGAAAATCAGATGCGTAAAACTATGTAGGATGAATAGAATATACAATAATATTTGTAGCACCTTGCAATAATTACACATTATCATAAAACACAAGTGATTTGAAGTAAGTAAACATTGTGGATAATTCGAAAAGTATGTAATGTAATGTAATTCGAAAGTACAATGTAATATGGGATTATTTTTTTTTTGTAAAAAAAATGGTGACTAGCTAGATTACACTTTTATCATTGAAATATAATACTCCTTTTAAGCAAAAGTTGAACTTTCAATTAAAGTGAAGTGTAGTTTCTACCGCAGTTTCAAGTTCAATCTAATAAGAAATACATTGTAGCCCTACTTTTCATGAAAAAGGAGGGCGCTATTTTTACTCTTACTGATAGTCAAGGCTTCGTAATGCTCTAGGAAAACTTCTGCATGTCGACGCAATCAAAGGAGCACTATTGCTAGAGAGTAATTGTTGAAAACTCAGAAGAAATTTTCAGAGGTATATCAACCAATTGCTTTTTGAGGGAAATGATTATTCAGTGCTTTAGGCCCTTGTGAGGTTTCGGAAACTTTCCAAACTACATGGCTCATTCTAGGTGCTTTCATAGAAAAAAACACCAGCCTGTTTAATTTCTTTCAAATTAATAAATCCTTCACATCGTTTTTGCTCTTCTTCTTTTAACTCTTATCTGTTGCGAAAGCACGTAATTATTAACACAATCCGAATTAACATATTTTCACCTATGCAATTCTTCATTAAGTCTTTTAATCTCTCACAAAATATAATCATTGTTGTTCTGTAACCAATTTCTGTTTACCTCTAAGTTTTAATTGAGTAATCAATTTAGTTTCACCGTTCTTTCTTTCTAACAATAGAGAGTAATATGTTTTCTTTTCTCCATCTTCCATCCATTTATAACTCTTGACTTTATTTCTGCCCCTTTACACTCATTCTTATACAATTTGTATCTTTCTTTCCCAATGTCATACTTTAACAATGTCATACTTTTCTCTCAATCCATTATCATTTCGATTATCTAACTCACCGTCAATAGTAATTGATTCTTTTTCCAAAATACATTTTCTATCTTTTGCTATGCTCATTTTCCTACCATGCTTATGGGCAAAATCTCTACACTAAAATATTGATCTTCAAAATTTCCCATTTCATAACACTTGATTCCTCAACACTATCTATACATTTCTTGATGATATTTTGGATATGGCATTATGATAAGGACAGGTAGATTAGGGTAGATTCTGAAAGAGCAGACTCTAAGCTTTAAATGATGTATAACTCAATTCAAATGGACTCTCCTAACCTGCCAGCTAACTTTGGACGTTTTCTGAACGTTCTTGACACGTTCAAATTTCGTTCTTTGGGCCTTTTGTCAAAATGTTTTCAGAACGTCTTTTTGCCGAAGGTTTCCGACGTATTTAAAACGTTTCAAATGGACGTTATAAAGATGTGTTTTAAACGTTTTAAAAACCAATAAAAATCCTCTCAAAAATTCGAAGGACCTGCCAAAAACCTTTTGGACTTTAAAGACCTCATAAAACCTTTTTTTTTTTCATATTCTTATTCTGTTGACCTTCTGCGGACGCCCAGAAAACGTAAAACGCTCTCTGGAACGATGGAGAAAAAAAAAACACGTTTTAGAACGTCTACTAAAGTCTTATGATCCTTTCCAGAAGGCTTAGAGAACCATTCATACCTAGAACGTCCAGAAAGCCTTTTAAAAACGTCATAATTATAGTCTTATTTGGCACTAAAAAAGTATAGTTATGAGATTATACGGGCACAATCCGGATTAATGCACAGTAATCCTAATCCTACATAACATTATCCCAACCTGTTCCGAATGTCCTACCATCTATACCTACTACATCCTATTCCCAGTTGATTTATCTGCATGACATTCTTTTGTATACCGGCAAAACTGTGGTAATGCATGAAGACATGGCTACTGGAATTAAATCACGAATTGAAATATCAAAATACCCATTAATGACACAATTTGAAAGTGGGAATATCTGAACAATAAATTAAGTACAATTTCTAACACAGTAAGTTTGAATCCAGCATAAATACTTTAGATTTCAATGTGTTTTCATCTATATTAACTAGTTTTCACATTTTAGATTTTCTTATTTGAATATTCATATACATGCATGAATATTCATGAGAAGTAACCAATGACAAAGACGTAGCGGACCGAATAAAATCGAAGCTTTGAAGTACAAGGTCTACTCAAGCGTTTAATCTTTATCACGCCGTGCTAGCTGCGCGATGAATGGGATTGAAAAACAAAGCAGGATGTAAACTACTGGAGCAAAAACACTGAAGAGATTATTAGATCAAGCTTTGATTTTAGTAGCATGCTCTATCAGCACCTTCTGTCGATGATTAATGCCACCTTTAAAGAGCAGTAACATTATCCTTTCAAAAGTTGAAAGTGAAGAATGAGCGAATGATTTTCAAGAAATGTAAAGGCTCTCTATATCTACGACATTCTTGATCACACTTCTGTACCAAAAAGATGGTAGAAAAACTGCTGAAAACCCAATTTTCCTTTCATTTTATAATCCCAAACTTATGAATATTGTAGAAAAAGAATAGCTCTTTCGGAAAATGCGGAAAACTTAAATTGACTTCTTTTACCCGTTTCATCTTTTTTTTAGTCCTCACGTAAAATCAAGATGTGTGACTTTTTATTGTATTTGTGATGCACGTTCAAAACACACACACACACACACACACACACACACAACAACAAACACACACATACATGTATGTTTTATATACATACACATATATATATATGACCCTGCACCACAAAACAATGTTCGCCAGATATGGATTTTTTTAGTTAAGCGTAGATTCTGAAAAAGCAGACTCATAAGCTTTCAAAATAATGATGTATAATTCAATGCAAATGGATTCTCCCAACGTATATAAATACTGGAAAGAAAGCACACACTGTGGAAAGTGTGAACTGAGAAAAGAGGCTCTGAAGTACAGTGCCTATTCAAGTGCTTAATCTTTACTATACGCCGTAGTCTATCACCACATACTGACCATGAAAGTCACCTTTCAGGGCAGTAGCATCATCCTTTCAAGCGTTATTAGAGTTTAAAGTGAAGAGTGTGAAAAGGATTTTCAAGAAATGAAAGGGGCCTCTAAGAAAAACCTGATCACAATACTCTACAAAAAAGGGTTGTAGAAGAATTGCTGAAAACACACTTCCCCATTCAATTTATGATCCCAATCTCAAGAAAGAAGAAGAATAGCTCTTTCAGAAAATATGGAAAACCCAAAATTGACTCTGTTCACCCGTTTTACCTTTCTTGAGTCCTCACGTAAAATCAGAGGGTGCGACTTTTTGTTTGCTTTGTGATGCACGGTCACACACACACACTCATATATATATATATATATATATATATATATATATATATATATATATATAGATATTCACTCAACAAAAAAGTAAGTTCCCCTAGCATTTTTGGATGTATCTCAAAAAGTATTTTATCGATTTTCATAATTCAAACGGGAATGGATAGGGAATTTTATTAATCATAGCATGAATGGCATATCATTGCCACCAGATATCATTATTGGTGTGAAAAAATGCACTTTATGTCAAAATGCATGGTAAAAAAGTTGCACTTTCGTGATTTGCATTGACTTTTACACATTTTATTAAGCAATCACTCATGATTCTGAACTTTTAAGCATGGTTGATTGCATATTTCTCTATCTCTTTCTTTTCGTGAGCATACAGTGAAGTATTTAATAATATATATGTCCACCATCCGCTTCAATGACCAGCCGGCATCTCTTCCTCATACTGTTAATTAAAGTTTGTGCTTGGCGCTGCTCAATGTTGGCCCATGCTCTCTGCAACATGCGCTGAAATTCTTGAAGTGAAGTGTCATCTTTCACCTTCTTGCTCGCTTTCCGCTTAAGTTTCCTTATGGCATTGGGCGAAACATCAAGTGTCCTGGCCACCTCCTTAACCGGAACCCCAGCTTCAAGGAAAGCTGTAGCTCTCCCTCTTTCAAAAATTTGCAGACGCGGCATCAACCCAAACTAGAATTAAAAACCACCTGACTTCGACCAACATTTTCATATTGAAAAGGCCAATTGTTTAGAAATTATGCATAACATCTTATTAATAGGGAAGCACATTGTACCTGAAGACATTCCTGAGAATTAAATAACAATTTAAAAAGGTCATTTGCTAACTTGCATAGGAAACGTCCACAATATGCTTCATATTACCTTAAGTGCAACTTTTTCCCATACATTTTGGCATAAAATGCATTTTTTCACACCAATAATGATATCTGGTGGCAATGATATGCTATTCATGTTATGAGTAATAACATTTCCTATCCATTCCCGTTTGAATTATGAAAATCGGTAAAATCCTTTTTGAGATATATCCAAAAATGCTAGGGGGGGGGGGAACTTACTTTTTTGGTTGAGTGTATAGCGGCATGCAGATGTTATATCACCGTTTGGTGGCCCTACTATTATTGACATCCTCAGTACAAGGAAAGCTAAGTTAGGCTTCCTGCATAAGAATGCACCCAGTTTATATAGGAAGTTGGTATTCAGCAGACGCATCAAATTTTGATAGCTGTAACTATTGTGCTCGAGTAAGGTTGCCTGCCATTCGAGACATATACTGTTGAAACTAATGGAGGAAAATATTGCGCTGTCCACGCAGTACAAAATGTAAGCAGTGCTCACAAAGTAGAATTGACGCAGACAATTACTTTTGGAGACACTGAAATGAAAAAAGTATCGCGTTAGTGCAGAGATCACAATCAAGGAAACAAATATAAACACATTTTCTTTTCTTTTTTGATGTTAGACTTTATATAAATCAAAAGATTATGTGTGTCAAATCAAATGAAATTCAGTCGTCTGTAAACATGGCAGGTAAAGACAAAACGCGGCTTTATGCGCGAGTGAAGACATCCTTTCTCAGTTCCAACACGCAAAAGTAAAGGTTACACAATTGCGCAAAAATACAAGTAAAAAAAGAAAGCCAAGCAAATCAAAATCCAATGGTATTCCAAAGAAAAGTTAATACAGTGCATTATTCAAGTTTTCAAGTATACTTAGAAATAAAAGTATTTCTTCTTTTCGTTATCTGTCCTTAGTCAATTCTTCGCAACTAATTTTACTTTCTTTAAAGTTGATGTTTTGTTTGGCCACCATAACTAAATCATAATAACCAAATCTTCTTTTAAATTGTGTGAGAGAGAAAGATCTCTCTCTCTCTCTCTCTCTCTCTCTCTCTCTATATATATATATATATATAGTGGGAAAATATAAAATAATAGAAAAGAAATAATTATAATAATAATAAAATAATAAAAATAATAATAATAATAATAATAATAATAATTGATTGTCCAATTTTCTCTCTCTCTCTCTCTCTCTCTCTCTCTCTATATATATATATATATATATATATATATATATATATGGAGAGAGAGAGAGCAAGTACTCAATCATTATTAAAACTTAATAAGCTCTCTTTCAAAGATAGAGCCATTGTGTATTTATTTTGCTCTTTTTTCCCCTCATCGTTGTGAGACCGATTTAGAAAGCAGCAATGGCAGATTGTCCAATTTTCCCATTTTTCCTTAATATGCACATTAACAGAAAATGTAGAAACAAATGCGTTTTATCGCGTATGACATATTGCGAAATTATAATATTAAGAGAAAAGAATTTGCCATGATTTGATACATAATTTATTGATTTTTATTACTGTCATGTATGAAAAATCTGGAAATGAAGAAGTATTTACTTTTTTTCTTGCTTAGTTTATGAAATTGAAATACTACATATTTCAATAATATAGTTATATATAAGCATATATAAAATTACATATCTCTTGGAGTGAGCTTTATCCAGAATGCAGGTAATGGCATGGTACTGCACTTGTTCCGTGTTATAGTGAACCGTTCACCAGTGATCAAAACTAGTGCAAATGAAAACAACAAAACAACAACAAATGTATTCATCTCAATTTGGCATGTGCATGTGCGTTTTCTTTCTTCCAATACTTCTGTTATTCTTTCCTTTCTTTCTCGTTTTTTCTGTCACTGGATCAATCTCACACGTTCACTGATTTCCTTCCTTTTCTTTTCTCTATCGTTTCCTTTTTATGATTTAAACCAAATTATACAGTACGTACCTGCTTTTAATATGGACTTTCAGTTGCATTCACTCCCCTACCTTTTATCTGTTCACGATGTAAAGTCTGCAGGTGGATGATTGCAACAATATCAAGATTTAAATGCAAATCTAAATACATGTATTTCGAGATCTCAACTTTCAGCTGAACCTCAAGGTATCGCGTGTCTATACGTATATAGGCCTATGAATACAATGTACACAGACATACAAATAGAAGTGTGACTGGGTAGAACAAGAAACACAATTATGATGATGATGTAACTCACGTAAGCAGATTTGTTTATGGATGTTTTTTCCCCCATCCGTCTATTTTCAAGCTTTAGATCTGCTTTTGACGACGCCGATCAGACAAAAAGTGAGCAAAACAACCGTTTCCATTGCTCAATCCAGGAGGCTGCGTTGCCTTAACGCTCGCGTTGCAGATCTAAAGCTCGCTATCAATACCAAGACGCTTCAGTTTGGTAGAAATAGATGACGAACCCAAAACAACATCCCATTGTAGTCCTCTTGTATCTTATGCTGAAATACAAACTATGTTCCCTATAGCATGAACACAACATGGGACATTGTACTCACTTAGAATTTCGAAGCTATAAGTTCATTCCACAGTATTGCATTTACTCCTTCCTTTTACTGAACGGACAACTATTTCCGAGGTCATACTGTACACAGACAAGTTTAATTTCTGAGGCCATTTTTCTCGTCAAGCGTTTGCTTATGATGATGGTGTCTTGCATTTCTGTTATATACGAGTTGATTAATTTGTTTGTTTGTTTGTTTTTGAAAGAAAGTGACATGTGATTCTAAGTTTGAATGTGCTGATGAGATTCCACCTGCTTGTCCTCATTTTATAATCATGAAAATGTTGTACATGCAATTTTGAGTAATCACTGGCGGGCTACAGATTCAAACGATATTGTCACTCAATACGAGTCACTCCGCTAATGTTCAACTGACTTAGTGTTGCATTTCGGAAAGAAAAAGTATTTGCACAAATACAATAGAATCAATCAATCAATCAATCTTGAAAATATCATCATGAAGCATAATATGTGTATATTCTAATAAACACCAAATAATAGTTTGTTTTGAAAAAAAAAGCAAACAAACAAATCCAGACTTCTCTTCTCTTTTGTCTTCATTGATTCAACGAGCACTTAATGAGCAATGGGTGACAGTGCACTCCGTAAAAACGAACATGGTTATCACAAAGTAAAAATTCAGGCCATACCATTATTTACTAAAGCTTGGTTTTTATTTCATCTGCAAATGGTAAATAATGCCTTTAATGAATCGACGTATTATTTCAGTGTCTTCATCTGGATATGGTGGTACTCCCTAGAGTCGTAAGACGGGTGGATGTCGATCCCATCGTTGACGTGGGCGGCAATTCTCGTAGCATACGGTAAACTCGTCGGTTGCACACGAAGAAAGCGAAGACAAACAAGCCCTGCGATGCGTTAAGGATGATGTAGATGTATCTGCAAGCTTGGCTCCTGGTCAAGTCAGCGATGAAGCCCCAGATCCACGTCAGCCCAATGAGAGACAGCACCTGTTGCAAGGCGTTGCATACAGAACGACCTGATCAAAAGATGCTACATGTAATTGATAATCACCGAGGCAATCGTATGAGAAGTGAAAATGTCGGGGTTAGAAACCGAGTTTATTTGGGAGAGTTTTATGATTCCTTCCTGAACCCAAGAATAGGTCTGTTTACTTTTCTATAACTATAATTTCGTATGTTCATTTCATCTCGTCTTGTAATATCTTAATCAATGATAAAAATTTCTTATATTTTTTTATATTGTATCTTTCTTTAACTTTTTAATCTGTGCACGGACATGCTAAGAAACATGAAGCCCTGGATGAAGCTTGTACCGTGCTGAAATAAGATGAATGAATTAATACGTAATGAAAACAACTGTTTAGCAATAGAAAAAGTGCTCACTTTATTAGAATTAATGAAATGTTTGACCATATTTTACTTTTTTTCTAATCATCGCTACTACTGAAACACTCATTCGGTGTTTATTTACGTCCATGTAGCACAATTTGTCAATCAGTTGCAACCGCGTCCACTTTGTTGATTTATTGGTCAAACTTGTGGTTCTCGTTTTGTATGCAATGTAATAATGGACTCCCCTGTTTAGCAAACTAACTTCTTATCCTGTTATAGCTTTTCAACTAAAGATCACGTGACAGCCCATTACTCAGGGTCAAGTTATAAAGACCTAATATTTTGAAGAAGAAAAAAAGTACAAGTAAAGGTGGATGACAATTTATATAAGGCGTAGCGAAACTTAATACCTTAACATATATTATGAACTCCTCCCAGGTCCGTTGTGTCGAAGTTTTATGGCTTTCCACTCGTTTTGCATCGCGCTTACTTCTTCTAACACCTATAACTGTCCTGATGAATACGGTGAGGTTGAAGAGCAGGAGTATGATGACCGGTGTCGCGAATGCCGCAAGGTTTGCGTACATTGGGCTGAGCCAACAAGAGACGACACTTCCGTATCTTAGCGGGACGTTGGGTGCGAAGTGAAGACCCAGACACACGATGGTAACAACGAGTGGGCAGCCCCAGCCGCACAGCATGTACTTCCGGAAGGTCCTCGCGGGATTACCTCGGGTAACCATTGTCTTCGTCCCAAACGTGCGCCCGAGGTCGTAGGCGATGACGCTCATCCACACAAACATGGCCAACCAGAGGTAATGGGAGAGGGCGGCCACAAAGGAACACGCTGCTGGTTTGCCGGTCTGGTAGCCCCCAGTGAGGATCGTCAGCTGAGATCCGAATAGTGCCGCCACGAAGTTCATTATCGTCTTGCCCGGAAGCGTCCGGAGCTGAGACAAGAAGCAGTACGTAAGGAAGGTTAGGAGTAGGGCAAAAAGGGACAGGGAAGTGAGAACAATGTTCAGATACGATTGTATCTTAGCATGATTGGTACCTTGGCACACCAACGCTCGATTATTGGACAGCAGAGTAAACTCTTCTTCTCTGTACACAAGTCCCCGTGACACAAGGACTGCACCGTTCGAAGCGTTGATGATTACATACTCATCAGATCTCAATTCAAGACTCTCTGCATTCTCGCAGGCAGAAACATTGCAAAAGGAATACTTCCTCTCTGGTGAAACTGAAACTGCTGAGTACGACAGTTCCGTGAAGGCCCCTTCCACTGAATAAAGTTTGTAAGCTTCAGATACTTTCACTTGAGCGATGATTTCCTGAGAGGCGTTCAACTTCATGAACACAACATCTGGGCTGATGACGGAAAATTTGTTATTTTCACAATCGACGGTGGTGTCAGAGCAGTAAAATCTAGCGGATACTGTCTGTAGGTTTTTGCTATAGCTATAAAGAAAATCTCTCATGCCTTCCAGTCTCTGCTGAAGTATGGTAGTGGATACATTTAGACCATTCATGGTTGTTGATGCATGAAGTTCATATTCATATGTATCCGTGTGAAAGGAAGGCACATCTTCACTGTCAAGCTTAAACAAGTCCGCTGCCTTGACACGTAAGTAGGCGATCAGATTCGTGGACAAAGTTGTGCCGTTGCGAGTAAATACAACACTCAAACTTAAGCTAGAAACTACATCTCGAGTTAGACATGTTGATGCAGTTTGGAGTGTCCCTAAGTTCTCGAATGTTGGCTCTTTTGATTTGGACAGCGCCAGTGCTTTCTCCCTCCATTCTCGAAACTGGAAGGGGATCATAAGAGGGGGGTCACTCACGATTGCATCAATAGTAGGATACGGACATGGGTCGGTGGCCTGCAAGCCGATGACACCGTGACACATTCCACAGTAGACATTTCTATACACCACTCCCTCGATGCTCACCACGGAAACGTAAGATCGGCAACGATCGGCAATCTCCGGCTCACTTCGCGTGAAACTCTCCGGACAGGTTTCGCGCTCAGGCTGGACGTAGAAACACATTCGGGTATCCGTTTCATTAGGAGACTTGAACATAAAAGACAAGCAGCTGGTGAGTGTTAATGGAGTTTCCCTAAAGTACTCCAAGCATTTCAATCCATAAGGCAGCATATTATCTTCTTGCACACCGTTACACACTGCGCAATAGACGTTCTTGAAATGCCGTCCGCTGATGACGTCTTTCACTGGCAGGATCTCGAGTATACTTTCATCCGACGGTGGAGCAGTGAAATCGATCATCACCTGCCTAACACACATGTCTTCAATGAACATATCTGCAACACTAATTACCGGTGATGTCCTCGGGCAAGAGCTGACCATGTAATATCCATATTTCACTTCGTCCTGCACACCAGCGTTCCATTCGTATATGTGAGGATGGACATGATAAAGAGAACAACTTTCATTATATTTGCATTCAAAATGTGATGTATATGAGATATATGATATAAACATTAACAAATATGTCACCGCCTAGTTCAAAACCCACAAAAAGAAGGCCAGGATGCCTTCAACTTTTCTATATAGTTTAAGAGAGGAAGATCTAAGCTTTAAAATTATATATCATAGCATGCTGAAATTAAACTACCGTATGCCATTGAAAACATGATTGAAATAGTTGAGTCAGCAGGCGCAGGAAAGAGAAAAGAAAATTTAAAGATTATTGTGATATAGTCGCTCACGGGTGTGCAGAATTATCAGTGAAAACAATCTTTTTTATTCTATTTTCTAGCGAAGGCAGCAAAAGTAAAAAAGAAATATATATATATATATATATATATATATATATATATAAATTATATATATATATATATATATATACATATAAACATATACTTTAAGCTCACATCTCACTTTCGATTTTGATTTTAGCCTCCAAATTTTGACAAGAGGTAGACAAAAGATTAATCTTCCAGGCAAGACAACCGTCATTTAAGTCAATTGATAGATAAATGAAATAATTGAGTCGACCAACCCGCTTTGTGCCATGTAGGCCTACATGTCTTTTGTTTTCATATTATATAAGACATTCATGATTTATACGAGAACTGGCGCCAACTTTTAAATTTACATAAAGGCATACTATACGTATGCATGTGTGTACAATCTCAATAAATTGCAACAAAGAATTTCTATAAATTATTTGACTTTTTGATGAAAACTTTTCATTCTCTAATATTTCTTCCAAACAAAGCTGTCAGTGGCTCACCCATGGATCTATTTCCGTAGTACCGACAGGAGTACAATCCAGCGATGTCCGAGGACAGTCTGTATTGCTGTCCCCGCAGTCCAGCTCAACACCATAGCAACAGTCGCCATAGTAACTACATTGATCGTCGCATGCGCAGGTATCAGCAATGGCTCCGTCACGGCATTTGTTACATATTAATACTTCGACCGGACCCCGATTGTTATTACCAGGTAGAACATCATCTGGTTGATATACACAGATATAGAAAACACGCAGATAATAATACTGTTCATGCATACAGAATGTCAATAACGGGAAAAAAAATAATTTCTTTTTAAATGAAAAAAACACTTATTACAGGGAAAACTGGAGCAAAGGAATAAGGATCGCAGGACTATTCACTTCATATGCAATTGTGCAGTTGCTCTGTGCAATTAATGGGACAAAAAAATGTAATGAAACACCACGGTACTACAATGAACAGATTGAAATTGTCCCCATTTATAGTGGTATAAAAAATAAATTCTAAATGCTATGAATACTAAGTTAAATGGCAGTTGCACCATCTTTTCACATGTAATTAAGAGTTACAAGTGAAGAGTGTGCATAGAGGGTTGTTAATGAAATCGGCCTTTAAACATGTGTACCTGTAATCACACAACTCTGCAATTATATTCTAGTAGAAAACTCTCGACTGCGTCAATCACCATTTCCCATGCACTCATTTTATGTTTAAAAACTTACTAGTTATGTAAAAGAGGAATTTCTCCGTCAGAATATACCATTAAAGATTAAATTGGTTGACCAATTTCACTTATTTTGATTCCTTTGATTTTGTGATGCACGGCAACCTTAAATCATGACAGTTATGATTTGATTTTCTCTATTTTTGTTTGTTTGTCAATTCCAAATTATTTTAAAATAATCATAACACAAAATTCATGAAGTTTAATGTGTCAATTTTATAGCTGTGAAAAAAAAACCCGAAATAAGTACTTTCGTTGTGACTGACTATCACATTAGTAGCTAATTACTTTACTCGTATTAATGGGTCAAAGAACTTAAATGATTTGAGTCAAATTCTAAACACGATTAACATGAAGGGTTCGTGAAGTGGACTATTTAAACGAAAAGGAATTTTAAAGGAATTTGCGGAAATCTAAGGAGGAAAAGTTACTAAACAAGCCATTTTGATTACAGATGATAAGACAAATTTCGCGTATACTAAAGGCAATGTTAAGGAAAATATACTCACCGAACATTATTGGATCGATGAGTGAAGCTGTTATGATGGTAGAAGGGAAACGGAAAAGTTACATCGGTCGTAATGGTGGGCAAACCTTGTCAATATTACTGTGCACAAATCAAATTTATTGGCATGGATGACATAAAGAAGAATGAGACCACAACGAGAAAGAATTAGAGCGGAAAGGACAAAGTTAACAAAGGGCCTCGTGTTTCATCATAAAACACGATAAACATGAAATCTATTTTCCAATTTTACTTTTTAAGAGGGCGTGGAAAGAGTTCAAGTCGTCACTCTTTCAAAAACACTAAACGTCCTTTTGTATCAAAAATTTAACAATGTATAACCGAATATTTGCCATGTTGCGCTTTTTATTTAATATAGGAATTCTTTGTGGAGTGCATATTTCAGAAGACGGACGCGTAAGCAACTGAAACATGATCGTAATTGTAAATGCGAAAAAATCGCATTTGTAAAAAAGAAAAATATGACAAGATATAACAAGTGCCAAAATGTGTCTCGCCCATTACCGTAGAAGAAATTAATGTTTTTCTAAATCCCGGAAGTTCATTGACCCCGCCCATGAGCTTTGACCATGTGGTGACCTTCAACTCCCCAAGGGACTTTTACCAGCCAAGTTTGGTCACAAACGGACATAGGGATCAAAAGTTATGAGCCAAAATTGAAACGCGCCATAAAAACTTAACATTGGGCCCTAAAAGTTCGTTGACTCCAGTCTGTGACCTTTTTGACCTTGTGACGAACTTTATCTCCCCAGGGGATATCTACCATCCAAATTTCGTCACAAACGGACATAGGGATCAAAAGTTATGAGCCATGATAAAAAATGCGCTGTAAAAACTTAACATTGGAGCCTCAAAGTTCGTTGATTCCTGTCTGTGACCTTTGACCTTATGGTGACCTTGAAATCCCCAAGGGACATCAACCATCCAAGTTTTGTCACAAACAGACATGTGTATCAAAAGATTTGAGCCATAACCAAAACGCACCGTAAAATCTCAACATTGGGCCCTAGAAGTTCGTTGACCCAGGTCTGTGATCTTTGACCTTGTGGTGACCTTCAACTCCCCAAGGGACATCTACCATCCAAGTTTGGTCACGGACATATGGATCAAAAGTTTTGAGCCATAATCGAAACGCGCCGTACCTGCCTGTGACCTTTGACCTTGAGGTAACCTTCATGTACGTTTGGTAAAATGTGTAACTTTGTATATCCACTCTTCCCTCCAAGTCTGATTGAAATTAAAGTACTCAAAGAGAGTTATTCAAGTTTATGTAGCGTTACGGCCGAACGACGGACGGACGGACGACGGACGGACAGGGGCTACGCCGCAGTCGATCCCTTTTATAGTCTCCCTCGCAACCTTCGTGTAGACAAACGTGGAAAAAGCACTTTATCTGAACAATCCAATTCCAGTATTAAAATAACTGTAATTGTACTGCAGTTCTTCGAGAAAATCATTATGTGAACCGTATATGCATACACTGTAAAAATCAGGAGACAATTTAATTGCTATTGATATTTCGATTTCAAACAAAGATAGCATAATCAACACATTCACGCACAAGGTATACTAAGTTTGAAATATTCATAATGATAATAAAAATATACATAATAATGATAATTATATACATATTCTCACTAATCCACAAAATAGGCCTGTGCATCATTTGTGTTATAAAATGGGTCCATTAATACAACCTTTTCCCCATCATGCGTCTGGTACACCTACAACACTATACAAGACTTGAGCCATGCATTCGGATTTTACCGGGCGCATGGCCATGCGTTCGGATTTTACCGGATGCATGGCTCAGTGTGGATCAGTGAAAATCAATGCATGACAATTGACCAATCAGATTGCAGATAATTATTCTAAAGCCCATTTTATTAAACATATATAGGCTGCCTCTATGTCGAACTTACTTGTGTCACCGGAATATGGCTGTCTGGAGGATAGTGGGGTGCTAAAGGAACTATTACTGAAAGATGCCCCGGACGATATTTCCGATGATATCAGTAAGATGTACAGGAACCAAAGCCTCTGCTTGACTGCCATTCTATCCATGTTTGCCAGAAAAGGTCTGTTTGGAGAGATTAAAAGCAACATTTTAGTCCATGCTTACTTCAGCTTTAGATGACTATAAAGTTATGAACTCAGCATTCTGGTATTGGAAGAAGTTTTATCACAATTGGTTGTAATGAGAAAGTCATGGCATACACTTTAATTTTCAGGTGTTGATATTGATGACAACATAACAACACATTATAATGATTACGTCACCGTCTCACAATATTGTTCCCCAGTTGACCTCACAAAATCTTTCTTGGTCGTCTTGAAAATAGAAGAAATAGGCAAACATCACTCTCCCCTCTAATCTAATATTGTACGGGTGCAATAGCCCCTCAATGCTTCCTTGCTGGCGATGTTTGTATTATTTACTAACCAATAATCCCCCTCCCCAATAATTTCCACGGGATGTATTTTGTTTGCAAACCCATGGAAGAGTTGTAATACCTGAATGAGCCAAAAACAGCCCAAGTCAAAACCAACGCATTCATTATGCTATTGCAGATATGTTACAACTGATATTAATTCAAATTTTATATAATATAGCTAATGAAAGGTTGTGCGTTTCATTTGCTCGGTTTGTAAAGCCTATCCCATTCATTTTCTGGCATGGATTCTGTAGAAGTTGAATCACGTTTCGATCGACGCTATTTTAGTGAATAAGAGGCTAACAGAAAGTGATTATAGTTTTTGTATAATTAGTAGTTAAAAGGATAAAAGAGTGAAGAAAGCTGTGTATACATTTCAGTGGATTTCGCAACTCGTTGTACGCTGAATTAAAGCTTTCAACGAATGAGCGTACAACGTCTTACCAGCTCTGCTATTCAGTATAAATCGCACTTTTCCATTGCTATTAACCTTGATAGGGATTATACGTGTGTTTTCCTTTTTTCTATCCTGTAAAAAAACCCGAATAAAAAAGAAAGAAAGAAAAAACATAACAATATTTTTAACAAAGAATTGTGTGCGTATCAACGAAAGCAATACCCCATCATCTAAATTTCATCTGCCATGTTTGTGGTATATACTCTTTTATGTTTCAAAGCTATACTTTGTATATTGATATACACGCAACGTTTGGAAAATTCCGTATAACCTCTTCTTGTGAGTAAAGATACAAAATTAAATGATTTCATGTGGACTTACTGTTTCACTTCCGAGAAAGGTTTCACGTGCGATCCTGGACGCTTCGTCAGCTCGTCTGATTTGGTGGCAGGGAGGCGTCGTTGCTATAATCGGCGCAGACGCACTACCGACGTTAGTGTTCGGAGTCAGTCGTCGAGGAATTAAAACAGTAAGTCCAGATGAATACATTTAATCTGTACCTTTATTGCACATTACCTTGATGAATCAAAACTTACACCAATCGAATCCTCTTATGCGGTTCGCTTTTGTGCAATTCTGTTCAATAACTTTACTTCATTCATTAGAGTCATTTTCATCGTAGTGTTTTAAACACTTTTTGATTTATGACATTAATTAACGGTCTCCGTTAGATCATATCAGATTTCTTGCTCTCTGATTAAAAGACATAATTCATCCACTTCGCGACTCACTGTTGCAACAGGAGAAGTCGATATACCGACGATGTCATCTGAATATTTCTTTGCAGTTGGTGTTCTGCTTGTGCTTTGATAGCCCGTTCCAAGGGTATATAGCTCATGATTGATTGAACATTAACGTCATGATATATTTTAGATTAAATGTCGAATAGTGATAATTTAACCTAATCACAACGTGTCTCACTTATCACGATGGATTAGATTTCGTTGTGTCGAGGACGTGGAAAGATTGAAGGCTAAAACTAGGTGCTATTACATAACCCCATTTCTCATCTTCACTTTAAGAGTGTGTCAAAGTTAACAGACAAGAATGCGAATCAAACTGGATAAGATATGGGCTTCCATAAAACATCACAAGCTTCGGCACGCAGAACAATAACACCTGGCTTCAATTTCATGCATTATAATTCTGCGGGTCCTATAAAAGGTTATCGTGGAGGAATTATAAAAGGATATCGCTTTCCATCTCTACGACTTATCCAGTACTCAACTTTGTTCATTTCATATACTTCAATTCCATCAAACAAAATATGATACACTATACATAAGTATACTTTTTATCAATCTCTTCTTGATAAACGATAGAAGAGAAGTACGGGTCATGCAATATCATACGATGTATGCACATAATAGTTGTGTAAGTAGAAAACTATGCACACTTTGCAATGGTGACAAAGAGTAAATGTGACCGTGCATCACAGACCAACAAAAAGTCAAACCCTTCGATTTTACGGGAGGACGGATTAACAAAGGTGAAATGGGTCATCAAAGTCAATCTTGAGTTTTTCATACTTTCTGAAATGACTGTTTGTCTTCTATACATTATGCTCAAGTTCGCGATCATAAAATGAATAAGAAAGTTTGTTTTCAGCATTTTTTTTTCTACAACCCCTGTCTTTTATAGTGTGATCAATTTCTTGAAAATCCTTTGCTTACTCTTCACTTTCAACTCTCATAAAGGATAATGCTACTACTTTGAAAGTTGACATTATTCATTGCTAAAATATGTAAACAGAGCATAATCTGATGATCCCTTTATTGTTGTTGCTGTGGTGGTAAGTCCTGCTTCTTTTTTTTGTCCCATTCATCGCACAGCAAGCATGTCTCAGTAAAGATTAAGCACTTGAATAGACCCTGCACTTCAGAGGCTCTTTACTCAGTTCACACTTTTTCCGAGTGTGTACATTGTACTTTCTTTCAAGCATTTAGATAGGTTAGGAAAGTCCATTGAATTGAGTCGTCGATCATTTTAAAGCTTAGAGTCTGCTCTTCCAGAATCATGCCCTTAACCAGTTAACTAAAAATCCATATCTGGCGATTTTTGTTGGTTTTGTGATGCTTTGTTGCAAGTGGTCGTGCATCACAAAACCAACAAAAAGTCGCACACACTGATTTCGTATCAGGACTCAAAATAACATTTGACGCGAGATATGGGTCAACGTATTCAATCTTGGGGTTTTACATTTTCTGAAAGAGCAGAACTTTTTCTACATTAATGGTAAAGTTTAGGATGATAATGCAAATGGAAAATTGTGTTTCAGCAGTTTTCCTAGAAAACCTTCTTTTTTTGTAGAATAGTGGGATTAGGTTTGTTGTAGAGTTCCCTTTTAATTTCTTCTAAACGCTTTATACACTTTTCACTTTCAACTCTACAAACTTTTGAAAGGATAATTCTACTGCTTTGAAAGTTGGAATCATTATGGATAGAATGTGTTAAAAGAGCATTTATCTTATAATTCTTTATTGTTTATGCTTCGGTGTTTCATATCTCGTTGTTTGTCCCATTGATTGCACAGCTAGCACGTCTTGGTATAAGATAAAGCGTTTGAATAGACCCTATACTCTAGAGCCTCGAGATTTTTTCTCAGTAAACACTTTTACAGAGTATGTGTTTTCTTTTCAACAGTTAGATAGGTGACTAGAGGAGAGTCAATTACCTTATATTTTTGAGCAGTGGGTTTTTATACTTTAAGCTGTGTATGGATAAAACGCATCTTTGAGGAAGAAGAGTTTGTGGTAAACGCACCTGTATGACTCAGTGACTTGTTTTCAATGTCGAACTCATGGGCTGTATGAAGCTCCCGTTTTCCAACGAGCTCACATCCTTTTTTTTTTTTGAATGTTTCACCCGAAGGGTCCTGTAGTTTTGATAGATGTATACGTGAATAGTTAGAAGACAAACGAATGTAACGATTGAAATAGAATTTCAAGAAGCGAGAGAGAAACTCGGGTGTTTACAGAGATGCATTTGTCAGTCACCCTAGAGAATATAAACTTTACAAAAACTCACCTATAGTTGATATCAAAAAGCATGAAGACAGAACGCAACGTGCAACCAGCCTTGCCGAGACGATTTTTATGCAATGAATGCACATAATATATACAGACTGAAGCAGTAACTTACATATAGGTGGAAAATAAAGCACGAGGGCACTGTTTGAGAAATGCAGGTCAATTTGATATCGCCTTTCATCCTCCGCTCATATACTCCCCTCGTTATGAATTGTCTAGAGTCATATTCTGTTTGGGTTTATGTCGTCATTCCTTTAAAGGTCCTGTTAACCTTTAGGAGCAGCAATTTTAAAAATTTCAAGATATCACATTAAACTTTGATGCATATTGTGTAGGTCATGTGTATCACAAAATATCCTACCGTATAAAATGTTCAAACTAACTAAAGCCTTTATTTAAGGAGACATCACTATTTTTCTTAATAAACAATAACTGTATACGGTTTAATCCGGAAACAATTTTATGATTATTATTGCTCACATTTTGTGTATTTAACAATACTTAACATCAATTATATTGGTTCAAATTTTTACATTGGATGTTTCTAGCTCTAACTCACATTTTAAGACTATTTTGAAGCACTAATCCTGGGTTTTTGTTTCATCTGCAAATGGTAAATTATGTCTTTAATAGATAACATAATGGAAAGTCCCAAATAAGAGTATTTTCTTACGATCTTGCTCTAATTTATGTCCATGATTTCCATTTCTAATAGATAACAATTTTCGTAATAGCAACAAAATAGAACAAAGTCGTACTGGAAAACGTTAAATTTGCGTTTCACAAGGTCCATTATGCTGCATTCCAAAGTATAAACGCAGTGTGACAGGCCTATTCTAAAGATTCTACCTCCAGTCATTAAGGAATACTTTCAGTCTTGATTTCTCAAGATTTTTGTATACATTGTGGACGATATTAAAAAAAAGACCAAGTAAAGAATTTGTATAAAGCATTGAGATATACAATCATGATGTGGAAGACTATTAGAATATACTGCAAACACAGAAATTTATGGGAGCAAAGGGTACAATAGTTTTGAGACGGGTATTCAAATTTTGACTACTTCCGAGATGATCAGGAACCACTGATGGGAAGAAAAAATAAAGAGCATAGATACAAAGTTTATTTCATGAAAATTTGTTAGAAATGGCTGAGATATCCAGAAACAAAGAGATCCTCGTAAAAAGGTGGGACCCAACCTTTATTAGGATCGCGTTGTTCTACTTTGATTGAGGATATCACATCTATTTCAAAATCGATTTTCATCAAATCTTTAATTCCTCTATAGAATTGTATGCTCTTCATAATGAGGGGTTTCTAATTATCTAGGAAACAGTTGAAACCTGAAGTCCCGTCTTAATCGAAATTCAAAAGTAAAGGGTCCTACCGTCAGTTTAAATTCAACATGTTGCATATTGTTGACTACAGTGATGAAGCCTATATACTCGGTAAATTTTATTCTGACGACTATAGAGCATCTCATATACGTTAGCTTTCCCATCATTTCGTAGGTTTTCCCGCGTTATACTTTCCAAACGTATACTCTTTCTTTTTCAACAAATTTCTATATACATTTCATTTTGAAGTGAGTTTGAATGACCAACAATATAAAAAAAAAATAGCATCTATAGGCATTCGATATCAATCAGTCATGCGAATTCGTGATTTTGTTAATCTTGAGTGTAGATAGGAGAATCTAACCTCAAAACGACTGCAAATGTCATTCAAATTCACCCTAGATTTCCGGATGAGAGTGCTTCCGCATTCAAAAATATTTAATAATAAAAGATGAATATAATCTGACAAGCGACAAGTAGGGCCTATAATAATTATAGTGGCATGCTAAACCTTCTGTATTTAGGTGAATCTATTGCACTCTCAATTATTTCCTCCAGCCTTCGGTATACGCCTTCTGCAATAAACAGCAGACTACCTTACTAGACATGCTAGAAGCCAGTTTTATCTGATATATGATTAAAATGTAATACACTGTATTGAGTTGTACATGTTAAAAAGGTAACTGTTAGTAGCCGACAGAAAACATGTTATCATTGATACATCTGATCCCAATTTGATAATCCAGAATGGTAGGCAGCGAAAACCATGGTATATAGAAGAATAAAAGTATAATGTTTCAATCCAGTACTCACTATTTATCTGTTTTTACCTACCTGCTGAGCCGAAGGTTCCTGTGCAAGCTGAAAAGAGTGCTGGGGATATATAATGGGAATGGCTCCCGATTTGTGCATTACCATCCAGTAGCAATCCTGCCAATCGACTGCTGATTTTGACAAGTTGTCCAATGTTCTTCAAACGTCTAGTCCATGGACTCACTGATGTAGAGTTCGTTTTCCTTTCTGTCTTCCTTCGTTTTCTTTTGCCCCAGTATATGAGAGTCTTGTACACATAAATCAACACTTACACTCACGTTATTCGTTTCCACTGTAGGGGCAATTGATGTTTATTGCTCTTCAAGAATTCATGTTCTTTAACGGTCATTGCTATGCCAAATTTATTGAATCAGGGATTGGTTTTCACAACAGAAAAATGGAAATAAAAATATAGGATGAACAGATTATGTCAGGCGTAGGAATCAATAACAAGTTTTAATTTCAAATCGAAGTTGCAAAATGCTGGTACGTACACATCGTGGAAAAAGAACATCGTTTGCGCGTGACCGGTATCAAGAATGATATTGCAGTTACGAGAGATGGCATAGTCGCAAGATACATGTAGATACTTTCTAGCCCATGAAGTCTAAACGAAATGTGACAACGCTACCCCTTTTTAGGAGCAGAGGGGATAGCATTGTATATTTCTTGGAGTGTGTTATTAAAGCACGATACAGCTGAATGATTACTACTTCTAAGCATTTCGTTGTTAAAAGCTATAGTCTACGAAGGAAATATCTTATCCTTCAGTAACTTGCAAAGTGTACTGCAGACTGTCCTGAATGAACGATCAGTGACGGGTGACGTATGCTGCAGGTGGCGATATTCCAGCATGAGCTCAGCTTCAGATGTGGTCACAAGGAATACAGTGGACTCCCGCCAACGAAGTCCTCGGGACCGGTAGTTTTCTTTCGTTAAATCGGAATTTCCTTATAATAAAAAAAAAACAACAACAACAACAACAGTACAAATGCATAGAACGGATGATGTTGCAGTAATATAATTTCGTTATAACCGTGTTCGATATAACGGGAGTACACTGCCAACCCTGAAGGAAAACACATCGAAATGGTCGCCATACGGGAGACGGGGTGCATGTAAGGGAGGCGGGATGGGGATTACAATTAGATGGAGACTAAGACGGCAAGGGGGCATGTGAGCCCTTCAGTTGGGAAGGACCTGATAAAATGGAGAACTGTATATGGGAGAGAGAGAGAGAGAGAGAGGGAGAGAGAAGAAAGTGAGGACCCCCGAGGAAGAGATGAGTGGATAGGCCCTGTTATGTGTACCCGTAATTAAGGATGAAGTGAAAAGTTGATCTGCGGAGCTGGGAAAGGATAGGGGATGACAGGGGTGTTGACAAGAACACTTGACCCCTACCTTATTCGAAGGGATTCACGGGAACGGGAAGGGGAAGGGGGGGGGGGTATCGATGGGGTACAGTGGATGAGGCTTGTCGTTCAATTGAAAGTCCCGAGTTCGAATCCCGTCAAGTGCCTTCGTCCCTTGGACATTTTTTTTTTTTTTTTTTACCCATGATATGTTCCTCTATCTCGGTCCATGCAGGAGTATGTAAATTGGTACTTTCCAACGCTTAGGCTAATAACGATTGTAAGAGCTTCTATTAGGTCAGTGTCAAAACTGAAGAGGCTATCCTGGAAACAGAAGGCAAAGATTTTATACACATTATTGAAGTTTGATGATGATTATGATAATCATGCAAATGTCTATATAAAGCGTTTCGTTGTGATCAGCATGCGCAGCTACAATCTATGAAGAAAACATCTTGTCCTTCAGTGACTTGCAAAGTGTACGGGAGGCTGTCCTGAAAGTACGATCGGTGATGTAATATATAGCGATATTCCAACATGAGCCCAGACAACTACTGGCGGTGGTAAACGCCCGATACCATCTCGGTAGTGCCAAACTCCCAAAGCCGTTGTACACGTATACGCACAAGGGTAACCAAACTGCCCAGTAACCGACCGTTATGAGGAGTATTGTTCGTATACCTTTCAAGCCGTTTCTCGCCAAATGTCCTTGAGGCCGATTCCTGTAGTCTATGGCAACAATATTGTGCATTGCTTGTATCTTTCTGGTTTGTTTGAAGGATATAAACAGAATATGTGACCAAATCACTGTTTGAAATGTAAACCCGATTAGTATGGGCATGATATAAAAAGACCTCGCTGCATTCCTACGGATAGTGTAGGCAAGTGCGGCAACTACGACAGAAAGCAGTAATGAAATTAACATACTGAAGGCTGTGCAAGAAAGGAGTTTCTTCCGGGATACATATGCGATGAACTGTAAAGGTTTCACGATCATCAAGTATCGGGATATCTGTATCATTAGAAGAGTAGCGAGAAGTTGGTATGTGCACAACAGACTGACGACGACCCCCGTTGCCACCAGGAACACATTGTCCGCCATAAAGGTGGCCGCTACCAAGGACAGGAGACTGCACAAACCTCCCAGGACTTCTTGGAGGGCCAGTACCATCTGAAGCATCGAATCAACCTCACTGAACGCATTTCCGCTCTTAAACACAGCTGTCTTGAACGCGTTAATGATGGTGGTGACAACCAAAAGCACGGACGAAAGACAGATAAGAGTGCAGTTGTTTCCGACGTCGAAGGAGTTACATATCATGAGTACATCGGCGGATGCGTTTGCCATGATGGTGGCGCCAACTTCTTGTCCATCTGACTCCGTCGGGCATTATCTATTTTTGTTTTTGAAAGCAAGGTCATACGTACTCATCAACAATACCGTGAGCCTCTGGTTCTATATGCACGCATCATCCATACGTGGTGATACCGCATGCTATAGCTAGACCATACGTCCTCCAACAGTCCTTCCTATAGCTGGGACATGTATACACTGTATAGGCCTACGTCTCTCCCAACAATATTGTGAGCGTCTGGTTCTATGATACTTCACCCATGAGGTGATACCATGTGCTAAGATATATTTACCATGGTTCTGGCATCTCATCACAGCGTGATAATCATTATGAACGTCTGATATAGTGGAGCTGTATTGAGAAGTATTCTTCCTTTGGTGAGAAATGTTCGTTTGATGTCGTGTTCAAAGCTTCACCGAAAATGTTTTGTGTATTACAGATTTACGTCTGGTGCATGATCCTGTGCGATACTTCAATAGCTACACTGAAAGCCGTGTCCTGTGTCTTGCACATTTACGTCCGGTGTTACTTGGATCCACACCAAGAAAACTGTTTTTATCAATAGCGTTTGGGATGTACGTTCGGCGTGACATGAAGCTCCCCCGAAAAGTCTCTCATGTCTTTCGAGAAGTACAAAATTTGTACGTCTGGTGCTGGGAGGAGCCATGCTGCACGTCATGCAGTCTGCCATGTCTGCTATCAACGCGTTCTTCAGACGCCAATCATTACGAAAGTAGACAGCGCTTAAGACGGACTGGTTTAATTTCTGAGACTCTGATGCACATCTGCTCGTCTTTGATAAAGTGAGCATTATGCCATCATTATATTTCACTTAATTGTGCCTTCAGCAGTGAGTAGGGCCTACAAGATTCTAAACAGGATGAAGGCTTGTTAATCACGTTCGTTGTTCAAAATAGCGACTGATTGGCGACCAAAGGAAGTATCAGTCACGTTTCCGTTTGACATTTGACGGACAGGATATTAAATATGTCACCTGACACAAAAGATACCTGTAATATATGCGTGTGAGGTTTCGCAAATTATTATTGGAACTTGGGCAAAATTAATGTATTTGGGGAAAAAATACCCTCAAGATGTCAGAATTTTAGGTACTAACTAACATGACTACTTGGCAAGTTGTGACGCAATTCCGTCATCGACTCATCATTTGCTTATTCATATTGCCTTGTCAATAACTGTTTAGCAAATATAAATGAATTTCTAAAATTTCATAACTTCTCTGCTTTACACCCAAATTTGAAATGGTTAAATATTAACTGTTGCGCTTGGATTGTCTTCAGACTTCAGACTTTTCCGAAATTCTACTGTAAGCTCAAAGTGTGGAGCAGTTGTTACATTGCAATGTAAATTCGATACTGTTGTCTTGTGAATTTGGAATTTATTCATTCATTTTTACAGTATGCATTTATTTACTTGTCATTATAGAACAACTGTAAGTAAAATATAAGTATTTTGTACCTTTTCATTTCATTTATTGTTTCTGTATGATGGTACGAATCAATAAATCTCTTCAGATAACATACACATTAACTCATCAATTCTCATGGCTACATGGCACATGAGAACAAAATGTATTGCGGGGTTTTTTTTCACATTTATTCCATGACTATATTTCCGCCAAGATGAATAGAACATATCCCAAATTTTAGTGTAATATGACACAACCGAGATGAGCTTAGTGATAATTTGGCACAATTAAAAAAAAAAAGCGCGAGATTCTTCAAGAAAAGGATCACGAAGGAGCCAATGCAAGATCCGTTTGCTAGGTTTCGGGGGATAAGTGAAATTCATGCGGGAGGGAGGCACGATGGACCCCACCCTTTTAGCGTGCACGTCACGAGACGGACATCCACGATTCATACAGCCCATGAATCACACAGCCCACGAGTCAAACAGGCCATGACTTCGACACTAAGCAAACAAGGCCCACCAGACCGACACATTACGTGTAGGACATACGCCCCGTGTGGTATAAAGTTGAACTCGGCATGGGCTGTAGTGTCGCGCTCATGGGCCTTATTTGCCTAGTACTGTATCGAACTCATGGACCTTTTATAATAATTATAATAAGGTCTTATTTACCCAGGGTACACTGCAAAAAGTCCGGTGTTAAATAGTGAACACCGAGCTGGTGTTAAATTTTCGGTGCTCATTTATGGTGTTAAATTAACACCTGCGGGTGTCATTTCCAAATTTTAAACTGTTTTTTGAAGAGTTTCTTAGTAACTGCACTTCTTGTTGATTTTTAATTTAAACAAGACGATCAAGAATTTTACATCAAAATACTAGATTTTTGAAAAAATGTGAAAATAAATTTACACCAAAGTAACACCAGCTGGTGTGGTCTCTTATTGGAGCTGGACGGGTGTTAAACCATTGATTTTAACACCAACAAATATCAAATCAACACCATGTGGTGTCATTTTTGAATTAACACCAGTACAGTGTCAAAATAACACCAGGTACAGTGTCAAATTAAAACCACGAAGTGTCAGGTGAACACTTTTCAACACCATCACAGTGCATTTTCAACACCTGTGGGTGTGGTCCTTTATTGAAGTTCGATCGGTGTTAGATTTAACACCCGTGGTGTTAAATCTAACACCGATGTTTTTACAGTGTAGCCTCTTCAGTGTTGCCACTGCTCTACCAGAGGGCCCTGCTATTATCATTACCCTAGCGTTGCCAGGTACCCATTTATACACCTGGGTCGAGAGGGACACAGTGGGTAAAAACATCTTGTCCAAGGACGTAAGCACTGGGCGGGAATCGAACTCGGGTCCTCCGATCGGGAGTCGGGAGTCTTATCCACTATGCCACAGTGCTTTTCTTCTTTCAATGTCCAATTACATGTAGTGGTTGAGTTGTATGACTCGTGGATGTCGGCCTCGTGGGATGACCCTTCTTTTTAAGGTTACGTTTTCGTGGAGGCTCATGCATAGTTGGGAAGACCGAGCAGCTCCTGGGCCCCGTTTTATCAAAAAACAAGGAAAAGTAGAAATTACGCGGTGCGTAACATATGTCCCCGCCGGAAGTAGCATTTTGTAACAAAATGTGCAATATAGGTAAAAAATCAAGGTCAAAGGTCAAAGAAGTCAAAGGTCAAAATTCTGTGTAGAAGTTTTGAAGCCCTCACCTAGTGCCATCACATAAAGCAAATGGAATCGAAATTGGGTTAGAAATGGCGAAGGAGTAGCATTTTGTAGCCAATGTACAATATAGGTCAAAAATCAACGTCAAAGGTCAAAGAAGACAAAGGTCAAAATTCTGTGTAGAAGTTTTGAAGCCCTCACCTAGTGCTATCACATAAAGCAAACGGAATCGAAATCGGGTTAGAAATGGCGCAGGAGTAGCATTCTGTAGCAAAATGCACAATATAGGTCAAAAATCAAGGTCAAAGGTCAAAGAAGTCAAAGGTCAAAATTCTGTGTAGAAGTTTTGAAGCCCTCAACTAGTGCCATCATATAAAGCAAACGGAATCGAAATCGGGTTAAAAATGGCGAAGGAGTAGCATTTCGTAGCAAAATGTACAATATAGGTCAAAAATCAAGGTCAAAGGTCACAGAAGTCAAAGGTCAAAATTCTGTGTACAAGTTTTGAAGCCCTCACCTAGTGCCATCACATAAAGCAAACAGAATTGAAATCGGGTTAGAAATGGCGAAGGAGTAGCATTTTGTAGCAAAATGTACAATATAGGTCAAAAAATCAAGGTCAAAGGTCAAAGAAGTCAAAGGTCAAAATTCTGTGTAGAAGTTTTGAAGCCCTCACCTAGTGCCATCACATAAAGCAAATGGAATCGAAATTGGGTTAGAAATGGCGAAGGAGTAGCATTTTGTAGCCAATGTACAATATAGGTCAAAAATCAACGTCAAAGGTCAAAGAAGACAAAGGTCAAAATTCTGTGTAGAAGTTTTGAAGCCCTCACCTAGTGCTATCACATAAAGCAAACGGAATCGAAATCGGGTTAGAAATGGCGCAGGAGTAGCATTCTGTAGCAAAATGCACAATATAGGTCAAAAATCAAGGTCAAAGGTCAAAGAAGTCAAAGGTCAAAATTCTGTGTAGAAGTTTTGAAGCCCTCAACTAGTGCCATCATATAAAGCAAACGGAATCGAAATCGGGTTAAAAATGGCGAAGGAGTAGCATTTCGTAGCAAAATGTACAATATAGGTCAAAAATCAAGGTCAAAGGTCACAGAAGTCAAAGGTCAAAATTCTGTGTAGAAGTTTTGAAGCCCTCACCTAGTGCCATCACATAAAGCAAACAGAATCGAAATCGGGTTAGAAATGGCGAAGGAGTAGCATTTTGTAGCAAAATGTACAATATAGGTCAAAAAATCAAGGTCAAAGGTCAAAGAAGTCAAAGGTCAAAATTCTGTGTAGAAGTTTTGAAGCCCTCACCTAGTGCCATCACATAAAGCAAACGGAATCGAAATCGGGTTAGAAATGGCGAAGGAGTAGCATTTTGTAGCAAAATGTACAATATAGGTCAAAGGTCAAGGTCAAAGGTCACGACTGAAATTCTGTGTAGAAGTTTCAAAGCTCCCATGTAGTGCTATCATATAAAGCAAACAGAATCAAAATTGGCTCATAAATGACAGAGAAGTAGCAAATTGAAGATTTTGATCACACACGGACGCACACACGGACACACGGACACACGGACGGACGGACACACGGACACACACACGTACGGAGCCCGTTTCATAGTCCCCTGCTCGAACTCGTTCGGCGGGGACAATAAAATCGATTGTAAATTCCCTTATCCACAGGCTGCCATAGACTTATGATAGAATCAACTACAATGATCAATTTCAACTCTTCATAAAACCAGGCCCTCGGCTGAGTTTAATAGTGGCTTTCATTTTGGCGGAAAAGTTAGCCATGCTAACACTGCATATTACACTCATTTTGCTTGTTTCGTCAATACCAACCCACACACACTCTTCGATCCTCAAATTCCGGTCTATATGTATTCTACTTTCTAGGAAAACTTGGGGGGAGAGGGACGAGCTTTCGCTCACGATAGACCAACATTAAAAGCGCCTTGAGCACAAGATCACAATGAAAAATGATACTATAGACATTGCATATATATGTTTTACACGTACATGTATGTATGTATGTATATGTATGCATGTATTATCATTATTGTTATCATTATCATCATTATTCCTACAGAATCATGACTGCCAAGAAACACAAAACACGTCTTTACTCTTTACAGTGCAGTTTAATATTCATTGTATTTCAGCACAATACAATGTATACGGGAAATATTTCAGACGATTTTCCTGCATTTACCATAAGAGACAATTATTTTGTGCAATTACAAGCTTGATATTACAAAAAGCAAGCTCTTTAAAACATTGCAATGCGGATATTTCTTCTGAGCTTAAAGGGACTGTACAGTAATGGTTGAAGTAAGGGATTCATGTTTTGAACATTTCTAAGTGAGATAATGAGAAACCTCTTATGAAATATGAAAGAGCATGTAATTTCAAGAAGGATTCAACGTTTATTTGATGAAAATTGGTTTTGAAATGGCTGACATATCCAAAAAAGTGATAATAATAAAAGGCGACATGCCACAACTTTATTAGGATCTCTTTGTTTCACCTTGTTTTTGGATATCTCAGCCATTTCAAAACCGATTTTCATCAAATAAACTTTTGATACCCTTTAGAATTGCATGCTCTTTGACATTTCATATAGTGGTTTCTGAATATCTCACAAAATGTTAAAAGCTAAATCCTCACCTCGACCAGAACTATCAGGACTGATATGCTTTGGATTTCATTGATTTTCTTTATTACATGGTGGTCAAAATAAAAGAGCTAAATATCAAAATGTACCCAAGACATGACACGTGGATAATCTACCTACTTTGATCTGGAAAAATAAGTTGACATTGGCAAAAATTAAGATTTCCAGAGGCAATTTCTAATTCCAGCGAGCAGCAGAAAAAAAAGAACATAAAATTACAAAAACAATGATAATAATAATATACACTTCTAAAAACAAACAAAAGAACAGTACAAGATAGGAAGGAAAATAAAATATGGCACAACAGTATTATGCTAAGTATATTGCACTGCAACAATGTACAGGAGAAACTTGATATATCAGATTTTATGAGGAAATGTAGACGGTCGCAATTCCTATTTCATATAATTCATATGTTTCACATTACTCTTACAACCCCCACAGTGGAGGAATCTCGCAACTTCTAAAAAGAGGGACAAACAATTAACTGAACCTTTTATTTCTATAGTGAGAAGATAATTATCACTGCTTCTATAACCATTGAATTCTTTAAAAGCCCACAGGCCCACCTAGGACAGTATGCCCCATCATACTATATGTATATGAAGCATACAATATAATGGTTGTGCAATGTGTTTTGTGTGTTCTGATACAATAAGGTATCGGCTCTTCATAATAAAAATTATGGCTGAAATTCAACCTACAGTAATAGAGTGTGTCTCCCCCTGCATCATCATACTGGTACCCTTTTACTATACCGTGGATTTCTTTGAGGTCAGGTTTATGACAAGCCATACAAAGCCATGCACCGTGCCCTTTGAGCACAAGAACAACTAGGCATCAGAAATTAAGGTAAGAGTTTCCATGGTCATAAATTAGCCAATCGTGAAACATTCTCTGGAACAGGACACAATAGGGAGCTTTAGATTTGCGACGTGGACGTTAAAGCAAAGCAAAACAAAACAAAGCAAAACAAAACAAAACAAAACCTGTTCTTTGCATGTGCAAGACCGCTTGTCATAATCTATCTTGCGTCGTCTGAGTTTTCACGCTGATTCTGGGCAGTGTTAATGTCCGCTCAAATTCACAATTGAGAGAGCTACTTAATGCGATCATGAAGACCAACACATGGGGGCGGTATTTCATTTTGTTTAGGGCTGCGTTTTTGCGAAATCTAGAGCTACTTTGCAACACGACGCAGGGAGACAGGCGAACAGTCGACGCAACCGTCATCTTTATGTCTGCATCGCAAATCTAAAGCTCCCTAACCGTCTTAAACAACGGTTTGGGATTATACAGTTGACTCCCGTTATAACAAAGTCCTACAAGAATCAGCAATTTTCTTTCCTTGTATCAAAATAAAGTATAATGATACATTAATAAAGATAATGATTTTGGGACCTGAACTTTTTCTTTGTAACTAAATTTTGTTATAACTGCGTTATACTGTTATGGGAGTGCTCTGTTTCACTTTATCATATCATTCAACACAGCCACAGCTTAAAGTGTGATGGATGAATACAAAATATTATAGACTTTATCAGATCGTGACTAAAAGACGCTTCACACATTCCCAGTAAAATTATAACTGACACTCTTGTTTTAGAGTATTCATTTAATTGCTGAATCTGATTTCTGCAGTTATCTACGCATATATAAAAATGTGGCCATAAAGTATTTTCATAATATTCACTTGTGATCTGATCTCCTAATCTGCTCTCTGCACACTGATCCAGGAATTCCGTAAATGGGAGGCGCCTTTACAAAAGTATAAGGGGGGGGGGGCATGCTCCCCCATTTTGTTTCTTTTTATTTCTTTTGTTTTAACAAAAAATAAATCCCCTCTGGACTCATTTATATCATTGATGCATCATAGGGTGTGATACACACAAATCACCTTAGCCGGTGATAGGACATTTACTGTGTCTGCTTCAAAGCACTGGAACAATTTACCACTTACCGTTAGACAGTCTCCATCAGTCGGTGTGTTCAAAAAAGCCTTGAAAACACATCTTTTCAGTAGCAACTAGTTCGTAGCTGTAACATTTATCCATTATTATACATACCGTCGTACATGTTTTGAATTGATTGTAAGCGCTTTGGGCCTTATGGGAAAAGCGCACTATAAATAATAGTAATAATAATAATAATAATAATAATGTGCACACTTGGAGATTATTCAATTCAAATCAATTCTAATGATTATGATCCGTCAAGAGACAAACTGGGAAGTGGTGTGGATGGTTTTAAGAAGAGCAATTATGTAAGGATATAAAGGGTTGAAAAAAAGGGGACGGGGTAACTAGCAACAACAACAACCAAAAAAGTCATCTAAGATACCATGCAACATCTCGTAAGCACATAGGCCTAAATGAGGATGAGCAACACTTTTTGAAATATCAGCATTGTCAAATCATAACCAACACCAAGCTGCAAATAAATTCTTAACAGAATACGAGGAAAACTCAAGCAGAGCTGATGAAAAAAACACAATAATCGCTGATATCAGGATGTACATTTGTGCGTAAAAATGTACTTCTATGATCCATACACATTAAGTTGGAAACACAACTCACAACTGTAAGATTTCCCTGGGAGAACAATATGAAAAGAAATCCTTAGATATGGAAGAAATCATTCACTAAACTTCTGTCTTGTTGGAATGACTAGTATAGCACCTTGCAAAGTTGGCAACTTAGATGTTAGTTGTGCAAGTCTACCTATTTCTTCTCTTAAAACAAACAAACAAACATTTGATTTTTCACTACATTGTGTGTACTACACGTAATGTAACCATATAAAGTGACCTGTTGATCTGATCTCAAACCAAAAAATCATATCAATGAACAAACACTTAAACAATACCAAATTCATTTAAAAAACAAAAAACCAAACAAAATAGAATGGAGAGCAATGTGCAACCTCAATGTGCTCAGTGTCCTCAGCTGACACAAGTTTTAAGAGAATAAAGGCTACGTACTGAAGTCAAATGATCACATATCATGTGAACTTGCATCACAAAACCAACAAAAAGTCGCTAGACATGGATTTTTAGTTAAGGGCAGATTCTGAACGAGGAGACTTTAAGCTTCAAAATGACATATAATGCAATGCAAATGGACTTTCCTGACCCATTTTAAATGATGGAAAAAATACACTCCAAGACAAAGTGTGTACTGAGAAAAAAAAAGGCCTTCAAGTTTAGGGTCTATTCAAGTACTTTATTCTCATACAGTCATGCTGTCTGCAATGAATTGAATGAAGAACACGACATACTGTAAAACTCTATAGCAACAACTATGAACAAATAATCAGACTATTCTGCAAATTTTCACACATTAAATATATTCTATCCACGATTTTACCAGCTTTTGAGGCAACAGCATCATCCTTTCAATGCACTGTAATTAGAGTTGAATAGTAGAAGAAGGTAAAGGCTTTCTTGTACTCTGAGTCCTTTAATCTGAGAAAGCCTACGTCAGATGAAAAAGTGTTCAAGAGAAACAGGCTAAAAAGACTATGTCACATTCCCTTTATGATTCTAAACTTCAGAATTAGAAACAAGAATCACTTTTTTCTAAAATATATTTAAAAAAACAAATCAAAATTCACAAGATTGACCCATTTCAAGTGTCATAACTCTTCACATAAGATTAAGTTGTGCATTTTTTTGTTGGTTTTGTGATGCACGGTCACAAAAGATGATTGATAAAAAAACTCAGAGATGTCGACATTCTTTGAAATATCCTGCAGTGCACCAATGACCAGTCCTAATTTTGAGCTGGCACTGGGCAAATTCTAATCAAGCCATAGATTAATATAATGATATCTAAAACGATATCCAGTTCCCATGGCAAAGTGTGACAACAAATTGACAATAAAATTCATTCTTCCTCATGTCTTTGAGTGTTTACTGCAGCAAATTGATATAACGTAATAATGGTCCTTCACTGTTTCATAGTAAAAATAGAATCTATAAAGAACCTCTTAAGTACAATTACAAGATGCATAAAACATTCAAAAAGGCATGATGATAATGATGGAAGCAGTAATTGTGTACAGCTGTAGTTGATGACATTCTGATGACAATACTAATGACTAGAATGATGATACTGGAGGCAATAATGATAATAATAATGATATCAAGTAATGTGATCTGTTCTCCCACCTCATCATCTTCAACATAATTACTTGTACCAGTACTACTACAGGGGAAACTCGGTATAACGAACACTGCTATAACGAGATATCGGTTATAACGAGGAAATTTTCTCGGTCCCAGATTTCCTTCCACACAAGTCTATGTAAAATGCTACTCTTATAGCGAGATCGGCTATAACGAAATAACTGCTATAACGAGATAAATCTTGTGACTTCCAAACAAAGAAAAACATAGTAAATCAAACCTGCTATAGCGAGGTAAAGCAAAATGCCTTCGGTAAAGCTTTACTTCGCCTGTGCTATCATCTTCCGAGATTGTAAAGCTTGATGCGCCAAAAACTGTCTTGTACACACATAGTCATTTTCTTCAGTGCACTCTAGCACTGCATGTTGTACATGTGAAGTGTGTGTGTGCACGCACACTGATACATATGCAGAAAATGTGGTGGGACGGCCATACGTATACATGACATCATCATGACGTTTAGCAGGTGTGAGGCAATCGGATGCTGTGATTGGCCTTCTACTTAGGGAATTCCCCGTCTTCACACACACGCAGTCATAATGTACAATGTGTCACATACACACACAGCATTGTGCAGACCATATTCAAGCTTTCCACACAACACACACCCATATACAATAACCACATGCCAATCCACAGACGATCTTGATACAATCGCAAGCTATATAAATTTACAAATTCAAACATCTACAATTGATAAGAAACACAGTCTTGATATTGGATTTCCTTGGCGAAAAACATCTTCTTACCCATAAAGGTGAGTAATTTTCTCACACACAATATCAAGTTATCAGTATTGAATGAAATATGATGGGTAGTCCCACATGTCCAAATTAATGTCTTTATTTTATGCCTTCTTTTATGCCTACTGATATAACGAGATATCGGCTATAACGAGGAAAATGACTCGGTCCCGACCATCTCGTTATATCGAGTTTCCACTGTACTACTACTACTACTACCACTACTATTACTACTATTACTACTACTACTACTACCACTACTACTACTACTACTACTACTACTACTTCTACTACTACTACAACTACTAAAAATAATACAGTACTACCTGTTTTATGATAATTGTCATCACCATCATCATAATTATCATTAATACCATATTATGAAGAGACAGTACCATCCGTCCATATGCTATCTATGGCTTCGTTGAATGCCAACAGTATCTATTGTGTCTGATGAGCATTATCATGTGCAGCATTTTCCACTTTTCAACTGGTAAGGAAGATGCTTGAAGCTATGTACAAAAGAAGAGTGCTATCCAATCATACATTTCACTCCTAGCTGTGTAAAGATATTTAAAAGTCAGCTGTCTTGGACACGCTGCACGGAGCAAATCAACATATACTTCCAATGACAGGCACAAGACAAGAAAAACAACAACAATGACAACAACAAACAAAAAACAACTCTGACAAGTTTAAACAACTCAAAAAGAAATGAATGAACATCTGGGTCACTGTCAATCCATTGCTGACAGGAAGTGGGTGTTTCAGAGTTTAACTCTATGAACCCTGATCAAATCACAGCAGGAAAGGGGTGAAGAAATGGATATTTTTAAAGGAGGCTCTCATCTCCAATTTCTAACTTTTATCCAAAAAAAAAACACCACCCCAAAACAAACAAACAAACAAACAAACAAAATCATTTGGACACACTTAAAGACCTCCTGAAGGTACCTTGCTCCAAAGTCTTGAATGGTGTATATCAAAGTAGCCTCTCTGCAAGGCTGATGATTTAAACTAATTGTTCCTCTTCCAGACTGTGGCAAGTAGAGGCTGGAACGCTGTTGGTGGGTTCCTCGTATACAATGGATTGAAGAAACATCCCAGTGGAGGGGGGCATCTCGTCTGTAAAGCAGTGTGGCAACGGTCCGCCTAGTAGATTCTGTATTACAACGAGTAGGCACAAACAGGATAGACGGGTAGTGAGAGATAACGCGTGTGAGTGAGAGGAAACCTAGCCTTTTGTCAAGGCCCTCCCACTGTAACGGGCGAAAGAAGCGAGCCAAACCGAGCACGACAGCGCGAGGTCCTTTTGAGATCTGCTTCCCAACTTATTATTCATGACACATGAACCCTACTGAATAGTCATATTAACAGATTCTGCTCGACCAATGGAATGGCGCGTTCCCCACATCCTCCATCTTGGCATTGTTCGGTCTGTTCTCATGCATCACTGACCACGAGTAGTCTAAGAGGTCTGCGGCATGCATTCGCTGTATGCAAGTCGGGCTCGGGCAGACAGACACTCAGATCGGTCGACCTTTGCTCCTGAAATCAGGGTGCAAAAGTCGGTCATTCAAAGGGCTAACAAAAGGATGCGAAGCAGATCTTAACAGGCCCTTGTGCATCCCCACTCGGTTGGGCTCTATTCATCAAACAGCGAGGGAGCCTTGACAAAAGGCTATAGGAAACCATAATATTGACAAAAAGAGAATATTGATGCAGATGGGGAAAGATGTGCTGTAAGAAATTGGTATCATTTGTTCCCCTCTGCATTTTTCAAGATCGCAACTGCTGATCTACAATGAATCTACAGTGGACTCCCATTATAATGAACACGGTTAAAAACGAAATTCTGGTCAGAGCAAAGTAAAAATTCAGGCCGCAACATTTTCCACTCTACATGTGTGTTTTTTTATTGTTTACTTGCTTGGTTATAACAAAATTTTGATATAATGAAAGAAAATGCTGGTCCCACAGACTTCATTATAATGGGAATTCCATGTTAAACAAGCATGTTAGAAAAACGAAACCAGTAGAATTCAAACTTGACATCTACTACTTTTCGGGCAGCAACATTACCACCATGATATCTCTAGTTTAGATATGAGCAGTGACACAATGAGAATATGTGACCCTGCACCTCAAAACAAACAAAAAGTCGCCAGACATGAATTTTTAGTTAAAACCATATTCTGAAAGAGCATACTTTAAGCTTTAAAATGATGTATAACTCAAATCAAATGGACTCTCCTAACCTATCTAAATATTGGAAAGAAAGCACAAACTCAGGAAAAGTGTGAACTGAGAAAAGAGGCTCTGAAGTACAGTGTCTATTCAAGCGCTTAATCTTTACCAAGCCACGCTAGCTGTGCCATGAATGCATGGGACAAACTAGAAATGTCGCTATGGCGACTGGTATGCCTCCGCCATAATGCATGATTCTCCTAATAGGTCTAGATAGTCCATGTGGACAATGTGTGATTACATTTTCACAAAACTGGCAAAATATTGAAATGACAAGTTTGTCAGAAATGTGTTGAATGTTCACCTTCCTTGAACTTGGTTTAATTGGATGAATAGGAGAGCATGTATTTGGGGATTTAAGGACTTTAACTTGACTTTGACCCATTCATACATTTATGCATTGAGTAATTTTCATGGTACCGGTATGGAGAAAAAGTGAAATTTCTGTACTGAATAGTAAATTGTTACCATGTTCATCTGGCCTTAGACCCTAAAATTCATAAGATAATCACTTTCAGGTAGAACATGCATAGATATGCAGTAGGTTTCACGATAAATTGAGCCACTTCCGAGATATGGAGGAAAAAGTTAGTTCAGCACTTTTACTTGATCTTTGACCTTTTGACCTTTGAGGCAATAAAAAAAGAAAAAAAAAAAAAAACTCTCCAGAGAATTTCTATTAGGTTACACATGCATACACCAAGTGTAAAAAAAAAATACTAATCCTGCTGGCATTGCATGAACATGAGGGAAATAGTAAAATTTTGAAGTGTTGCACTTGACCTTTGACCCCTGACCTTTGACCCCATGAACCCTACATTCTCTAGATAATCACTGCCAGTCAGTACATGTATATATACTATGTTCCATGAAGATACCTTGAACAATTTTCCAATTTACAGAGAAAAAAAAGAAGTTTTAATACTTTTACTCGACCTTTTGACCTTTGACCTTTGACCTCATGACCCAAACTTTCACCAGAGAATCTAAATTGGGTAATACATGTATACACTAAGTTTCAAGAAAATATCTTCAGGCATTGCATAGATATGGTGGAAATAGTGAAATTTTATGTATTTGACCTTGACCTTTTGACCTTTGACCTTGAGCACGTGCACCCAAAAGTTGATAGGCACAACTTCACCCCCTAATACACATACATGCCAAGTTTCATCAGGATACCTCAACAGCTTTTGATAGTTACCTTGTCCACAAAATTCATTACGGACGGACGGAAAGACGGACGGACGGACGGAAGGACGGACGGACGGACGGAAGGACGGACGGACGGACGGAAGGAAGGACGGACGGACGGACAACCCGAAAACATAATGCCTCCGGCACCACTTCGTGGCGGAGGCATAAAAACAGGGTGTTAACCACCGGAGCAATAACAATGATGGGATTATCAGATTAAGCTGAAATAAGGCGCGCTTTTGTCGATGATTGATGCCAACTTTAAAAGCAGTAGCATTATCCTTTCAAAAGTTATTAGAGTTGAAGGTGAAGAGTGTTTGCAGGCTTTTTAATAAATGAAAAGGGGACTCTATTAGGAACTGACATCTAAACACTGTGTTCTATAATGAAGTGTTTGAAAAAAACTGCCAAAAACACAGTTTTCTATTTGTTTTATGATCCCAAACTTTAACATACCAGGTAATGTAGAAAAAGACTTGATCTTTCAGAAAAAATGAAACACTCAAGGTTGGCAAGGTTGACCCATTTCACCTATTTTCAGTCCTCACACAAAATCTCTATGTGCGACTTTTTGTTCGTTTCATGACTTTTTCTTTTGAGTCTCCCGCATCTATTGACACAAAATTTGCGATGCCCGGGTGTGCGGTTCCGAAGTTATGCATAAATATGTACATGCATGTCAGACCTGTCCTAAATTTGCTCAAGATTTGGAGGGGGCCCTGGGAGCCCCCCCCCCCCCCCCCCCCCCCGGCCTCTATCTATCATCTACTGAAATGCAATCTAACCCATTGAGGCAGGAATGATTATGTTACAACACACATTTTCCATAGACACCTGCCTGAGTGTACTCCGGACTCGTCCTCAACAGGTTAACCTTTCATCACGTTAATACTTCTTGTCATGATGTGTTTTTAATAGTGGGGCAGATATGTAACAAAAATTGGTCGAAATGCTCACATCCGGCGGAAAGTATGAAATTTTGCATATAGGGGTATTTTGGGGCGCTGATTTCAAAAATTGCCGGATCCAAGAGATCTGACCACTGGGTCGGCCGCCATTTTGAATTCCAATATGGCCGCCATGACGAAACGACGAAATCCCTATATCTTTGGTTCCATGTGACCTGTAGCACTGGTATTTGCTACACAGGGGTATTTCGACATTCTCAGTTCAATAATGGATTGATATTTGATGTCTAACAAACCACACGGCCGCCATTTTGAATTCCAAGATGGCCGCCAAGAAGAAACGTTGAAAAGCCCTAGTTTGAGTTCTAAATGACAAACGGAGCTTAAATTTGGTGCACCAAGGTATGTGAACATACAAAAGTAAATAAAAGACAAATTTGTCATGCCAGACAAGCTGCATGGCCGCCATTTTGAATTCCAATATGGCCGCCCAGACAAAGTGTTGAAAATCCCTATCTTGATCGAGTTGTAAATGAAGAGCCATTGGCATTTAGCACACAAAAGCATGTTAACATGTTGGATTGAATAATGGATAAATTGAAAATGTCCGGCAAGCTGCATGGCCGCAATCTTGAATTTCAATATGGCCGCCCAGACGAAAATCATGAAATCCCCTATCTTGAGTGCCAAATGGCATATAGAGGGAAATTTTGTTGCAGCATTGCTGCACACGTTTCTTATGCATTGTGTAGGCCATATAATCAACAGTTGTGCAGCCATACGTTTCAGTTTCGGCATCAGTTTCAGTTTATTTTATTTGAATTACGGCAATTTGCTTCAGCAAAGCTGTTCTTCTGCAAATCCGAGTATATCTGAGCAACATAAAAATAGCAGAAATAGATACAAACTACATAAATAGTAATAAAGAAAGTGACAAGTGTCAGGTAACAACAAAAACAACGAAACATTTTTAAAAAGTAGAGCAAAAGAAAAAAAAACGAAAACAGAACAAAAAGCTACAGTAACATAATATTTCGACAATATCAAATAGAGACAGAAAGAGAAAAAAAGAGAGAAAAAAATCCTGAGCAGTTGCTTTGACTACAGAAGGGATATGTCAAGAGCTTGTTTGAAGTTGGACAGAGAGAGCCTACATTTCAAATCATAAGTTAACCGATTCCAACAATGGCCTCCTCGAATAGAAAGAGTTCTTTTCCCAACCTTTGTTCTTGCCTTATATCATATAAATTCTTCACAAAGTTTCGAATGCCTTTATGAGGTCAATGGAGATCATTCCAACCATTTCACTCTTATCTAAGTTATGGAGCATTTCTTCTTTGACACAATAAGGAAAGTTGCCATAGTGGAATGGACATGTCTGAAGCCTGATTGATTTGGGTTTATGATATAATTGCTATTCAAATAATCATATACAACTGGTTAAAGTTCAATTACCTTTGTAATAACAGATTAAATAGATATGGGTTCTTAATTACCCATCTCACTTTGACTGCCACTTTTATACACTGGCATAACTTTTGAGACCTCTCATTGTTCTCGAATGCAAGCACAAATGCATGAAAGATTACATATATTCCGAAGTGGTATTGGAATTATACGCACATCAGGTTTTACCAATGTTATTGGTATAGTGTCCATTCCATATGAGTTTTTCATTGGCATACTTTTAACAGCTGTCACAATATCTTCTTCAGTCACATTTTCAAATGAGAACAAGGAACTCCTTTTCAATCTCATCTTCTACTGGGCAATTCCGCAGTTAGGTGGACATGACATGGATAAAAGAAATGTGCCTCTTTATCTTACTCTTTAATCTAGGTATCAACTAATGCCATGGATGTTCACCAATCATTAAGGTCTTTCAAATTCAGTAGATTTTATCTTTCGTATTGATTGATTTCGTGAGATCTAAAACCATCATTTAAAATGTACATGTGGGACTGGGGATGCTGAAATTCACTTAAATGCAAATTACAGTGGGTTCCTTTGAAATTTTTTCCTCAAAGTTTTGCTAAAGGGTAAAAGATAAATACATTCAAATACTCCAGAAGTCATGTGACATTTTGTCAATTACAAAAGGGTGAAATGACCTGCGGAATTACTCCGGACAAATGTAACGTTACTAACCGTAACGTTACTAACCATGCTTTTGGGGGTCTAGCTCAGAAATTATTGGTCGAACTGCTAAAAAACATTGTGTGAACATTTGTCATGATGCAATAATTGAAATTAATGCAACACTTTGTTTGAAGTAACTTGAATTTTTGCACACTTTTTGTTACAAGACATTGATTTTTTTGTCATGTCCTTTTTTCATAACGTTACTAACCAGCCCTTTAAGTTGCCATAGCATTGCTATTATTTCTTGGATTTTATTCATTCTTTTCTCTATCATAAACCTGGGAAGGATGAACATGTTTTTGACATAATTTTGGCTTGAAATGAATAAATGGTAATTTAGTAGTAAAAACAAATATCTAAATTTGTTCAAATGTAACGTTACTAACCGCGGAATTGCCCTACTGCTCATCTCGAAAGCATTGTCCTAAGAGAGAGAAAAAAAAAAACATCCTGAGCAGTTGCTTAGGCTGCAGAAGAGATATTTCAAGAGCTCGTTTGAAACTGGACAGAGAGAGCCTACATTTCAAATCATAAGCTAACCGATTCCAACTCTGGCCTCCTTGAATAGAAAGAGTTCTTTTCCCAACTTCTGTTCTTGTCTTACATAATATGAATTCTTCACAAAATTTCGTATGCCTTTATGAGGTCAATGGAGACCATTCCAACCATTTCATCCTTATCTAAGTTATATGGAGCATTTCTTCTTTGACACAATAAGGAAAGTAGTCATAGTGGAATGGACATGTCTGAAGCCTGATTGATTTCGGTTTATGATATAATTTCTATTTGAATAATCATACAACTGCTTAAAGTTTAGTTTTTCAATTACCTTTGTAATAACAGATTAAATAGATATGGGTTCTTAATTACCCATCTCACTTTGACTGCCACTTTTATACACTGGCATAACTTTTGAGACCTCTCATTGTTCTCGAATGCAAGCACAAATGCATGAAAGATTACATATATTCCGAAGTGGTTTTGGAATTATACGCATATCAGGTTTTACCAATGTTATTGGTATAGTGTCCATTCCATATGAGTTTTTCATTGGCATACTTTTAACAGCTGTCACAATATCTTCTTCAGTCACATTTTCAAATGAGAACAAGGAACTCCCTTTCAATCTCATCTTCTACTGCTCATCTCGAAAGCATTGTCCTAAAAGAGAGAAAAAAAAACATCCTGAGCAGTTGCTTAGGCTGCAGAAGAGATATTTCAAGAGCTCGTTTGAAACTGGACAGAGAGAGCCTACATTTCAAATCATAAGCTAACCGATTCCAACTCTGGCCTCCTTGAATAGAAAGAGTTCTTTTCCCAACTTCTGTTCTTGTCTTACATAATATGAATTCTTCACAAAATTTTGTATGCCTTTATGAGGTCAATGGAGACCATTCCAACCATTTCATCCTTATCTAAGTTATATGGAGCATTTCTTCTTTGACACAATAAGGAAAGTAGTCATAGTGGAATGGACATGTCTGAAGCCTGATTGATTTCGGTTTATGATATAATTTCTATTTGAATAATCATACAACTGCTTAAAGTTGAGTTTTTCAATTACCTTTGTAATAACAGATTAAATAGATATGGGTTCTTAATTACCCATCTCAATTTGACTGCCACTTTTATACACTGGCATAACTTTTGAGACCTCTCATTGTTCTCGAATGCAAGCACAAATGCATGAAAGATTACATATATTCCGAAGTGGTTTTGGAATTATACGCATATCAGGTTTTACCAATGCTATTGGTATAGTGTCCATTCCATATGAGTTTTTCATTGGCATACTTTTAACAGCTGTCACAATATCTTCTTCAGTCACATTTTCAAATGAGAACAAGGAACTCCTTTTCAATCTCATCTTCTACTGCTCATCTCGAAAGCATTGTCCTAAAAGAGAGAGAAAAAAAAAAACATCCTGAGCAGTTGCTTAGGCTGCAGAAGAGATATTTCAAGAGCTCGTTTGAAACTGGACAGACAGAGCCTACATTTCAAATCATAAGCTAACCGATTCCAACACTGGCCTCCTCGAATAGAAAGAGTTCTTTTCCCAACTTCTGTTCTTGTCTTACATAATATGAATTCTTCACAAAATTTCGTATGCCTTTATGAGGTCAATGGAGACCATTCCAACCATTTCATCCTTATATAAGTTATGGAGCGTTTCTTCTTTGACACAATAAGGAAAGTAGTCATAGTGGAATGGACATGTCTGAAGCCTGATTGATTTGGATTTATGATATAATTTCTATTCAAATAGTCATACAACTGCTTAAAGTTGAGTTTTTCAATTACCTTTGTAATAACAGATTAAATAGATATGGGTTCTTAATTACCCATCTCACTTTGACTGCCACTTTTATACACTGGCATAACTTTTGAGACCTCTCATTGTTCTCGAATGCAATCACAAATGCATGAAAGATTACATATATTCCGAAGTGGTTTTGGAATTATACGCATATCAGGTTTTACCAATGTTATTGGTATAGTGTCCATTCCATATGAGTTTTTCATTGGCATACTTTTAACAGCTGTCACAATATCTTCTTCAGTCACATTTTCAAATGAGAACAAGGAACTCCCTTTCAATCTCATCTTCTACTGCTCATCTCGAAAGCATTGTCCTAAAAGAGAGAAAAAAAAAAAACCTGAGCAGTTGCTTAGGCTGCAGAAGAGATATTTCAAGAGCTCGTTTGAAACTGGACAGAGAGAGCCTACATTTCAAATCATAAGCTAACCGATTCCAACTCTGGCCTCCTTGAATAGAAAGAGTTCTTTTCCCAACTTCTGTTCTTGTCTTACATAATATGAATTCTTCACAAAATTTCGTATGTCTTTATGAGGTCAGTGGAGACCATTCCAACCATTTCATCCTTATCTAAGTTATGGAGCATTTCTTCTTTGACACAATAAGGAAAGTAGTCATAGTGGAATGGACATGTCTGAAGCCTGATTGATTTGGGTTTATGATATAATTTCTATTCAAATAATCACACAACTGCTTAAAGTTGAGTTTTTCAATTACCTTTGTAATAACAGATTAAATAGATATGGGTTCTTAATTACCCATCTCACTTTGACTGCCACTTTTATACACTGGCATAACTTTTGAGACCTCTCATTGTTCTCGAATGCAACCACAAATGCATGAAAGATTACATATATTCCGAAGTGGTTTTGGAATTATACGCATATCAGGTTTTACCAATGTTATTGGTATAGTGTCCATTCCATATGAGTAAGTTTTCATTGGCATACTTTTAACAGCTGTCACAATATCTTCTTCAGTCACATTTTCAAATGAGAACAAGGAACTCCTTCTCGATCTCATCTTCTACAGCTCATCACGAAAGCATTGTCCTGAGCAGACACATAGTTCTGTGCATGGTAGATTGGCTGCGGAACATCTGCAATTTCCAGCACACCGTTTTTTACACTTGCACTTGACCAGCTCTCGGCACCCTTTTGACGCTTCTGGCATTACTGTCCAGAATGGATGCCAGACATCATCGTCATTTTTCGCCCATCCCCAATCTGCAGGCGAAGGCAGCTCTGGGTTTGCAACTTGGGACTGTCCCCATACGTGACCAGCCTGGAAAACTGCCCTTTTCACATGTTGACGAAGAGCCTCCCTTGTAGGTGGAATATTCTCCAGTTTTCGGCTTCCCTGAGTAAACAGTTGTTTGCGAGCCTCGTTCACTTTCTTAAGAGGGGAGGTTCTACTGTACAGGACAACGAACAACCTCTCTATGTTGTCCACGTCATTGTTTGTCACTTCTGCTGGTGCATTTGAGAGACGACTGAAGACCTCCGTCAAGTTTGGCACGGAATTCCATGTGTCCCACACTTTCTTTTTGCCAATGCCAGAGAGAGCAGAAACAGTATCGCATCCGGAAACAGCGTGCAGGAAGAGAAGCCCCCATGAGCGTTCAGGACTAATGTGAGTCGAAATAGTGTGAGCAGCAATGTGCCTAAAGTTCTTACCATGACCAAATGCCAACCACATTGCACAACCTTCCATTTTGCTCGCCATTGCGATAGCCAACACAACCACATCCGTGTCAGTTGCTTGAATGGTGATACTTCGGTAGCCCTTCAGATATGCATGCCAAGCATGGAGCAGCATTCTCGAATCAGCTTCTTCGTGTGTACATGGTTGAATTTGACAAACATCAGAAGCGGGCTTTGATTTAACCTCGTCTTCATGTGTTGTAAGTAGTGTCTTTCCGTCTGGAACCATCATCATTTGCAGAGCAGCTGCAAGGAAACTGAACAATGACTTTTTGTTCGAATCTAGAAGAAGGAAGCTGCCCCAGTTTTGTGGCACGGATGTCTGTTCAGTTAGATGGAGAGGTGTGCCAGTTCTACGACGAAGCCTGGTACCACCTTTGAGACTGTCCGTTCTATAGGTGTCCCACACCACGTCGACACGCTTCACTGTTTTCTCGTTTAATTTTCGAGCAATGTATGGAAGGAACTGCTTCCTTGCGTAGTCACCAAATGTATTCACCACACTGTTGGCCTTCTTGGGATCTAACTGATGTACTAAGGCAGCCCCATCGACAATGAAAACTTCTGTCTTGGGTGTATCATGAGGTCGTGGTGCTAAGGCTTCCAGACATGGTACAAGATCAGCTTTTCTGGTTGCCGGGCGCATTGTGCTGATATTTTCAGCCAGTGCCGGGGGCCAACCATGACACTCGTGTTCAAAGAAAGCGTCAAGATCACCATCCCTAGCTTGGCATGAAATGTACATGCGAGAGAACAGCTCAACATTACTTTTCACGTTTGCGATGTTTGTCTGAGACTTTCTAGGTGATTTCTTTGTCTTTGATTTAAACAGTGCAAGATTGTTCTTTCTGATGTTCTCATAGAAATCGACAGATGGGTCTTGGATTCTCTTCTCAACAAATTCCGCAAATTGTGCTTTGTCAGTTTCCTCAACGGATCGCATTGCGGCAATCACCTCATCAGGCATGATGACCTTGTTGTCAAGCACATACAGGTCCTTACTCTCTTCTTTGAAAGGTTTTCCTAGTTTCTCGAACGAATCGATTGCATTGCTGAGGTCTGATGCAAACGATTTCTGGAAACTAGGCAATTGTTCGTGGTGGCGGACATCAGTTTCCTTCTGAGTCTGAAGCTGGTCCTCAAATTCACTGACTATTCTTGCTATTTCTGAGCCAGCCACCATCCACCGGCGAAGAGCTGCTTCATTTTCGGTGATCCCAATGATTCCACCATCACCTTTCACTATGGAGTTCTGTTGTTCGTGTATCTGATCGTGTGCCAGACAGGAGAACTTGTGTGATGACTTCTGAGTTACGAAATTCCCCTCGACGAATGCATGGTAGACGTCCTCGGCATTGTTGGGAAGTTCCTGAAGGTCCGTTACATGAACTGTTAACCATCTGGCGTAATGGAAGTGATCCATGGCAAACATCCATGGGATAATTGCCGTGAGGGTCTCCACATACAGCAAGTAGTTTGCTTCCCGTTGTGATCTAATGAATGCCAAAAGAAGACACTCCAACTGCAGGACTTTGTTCCAGTAACAAAACTGGGGATACTCTCTAGCCATCTTCTGGCTCCAAAGATCAAATGTTCGCAAATTCTCAGTTGCACATGTCGTTTGGTAGTCATTATATGCTTTTCGCTGCAAAGCGTACAGTGATGCCGCGGTGACTTGGTGTGCCCATTGTGGCCGCGATGTTTGCGAACCTTTCTGAAGACTCTCAGCTCTTCCTTCTGTTGATACACCTGCACTGGTCATTACACTAGTCCAACCACTCCCATCGAGGAAGTCGCCGATCACCTTTAGCAAAGCCATCTCCACATGATGTCCTCCAAGCATCACCACAAATTTGTCTTCACCATACATGCTTGGCCATGTCCACTGGATCTTCTAGCATAGATGGGTTGATCAACTGTCAGAACCGGAACTTGTCTTGGGTTAACTAATTCGGTTGCCTGCTTGATTAGGTTCATGCCATGTTTCACCATTGTTAGTGTGTGAGCACTCTCTCGAAAAAGAGGTAACAACCCAGTAATTGCAGGTGGCCGAGGAGCTTCATCCTGTAGATGTGCCATGTACGCTGACCAGGAGATATTCTCTTCACGCTCATGAGCTTTCATCTCCAGCAGACTTTGTACAAACGAAAGCCACTCTTTTTCTTTGTCCTGTAGTCCAATGGACACACTTGGAGTGGGCGGAGTCTTGGGTTTCCTTGGAATAGGAAGATGAGATGGAAATGCTGCAGGAGGGGCATCACAATAAGATTCAGGCAAGGCGGTTATGGCTTTGGGACGCGTTTTCTTCTCACTCTCAGCAACATTCTCATGATTTCGAATGGTACCTCGATTGTCCTGTGACACATGTTGCGTCAGTGATATCGCGGTTCCATGAAATGAACTTCGTGCTGATACTGATGATGGGTTGTGATCTATGTTGTCTAGGTTTCCTGTTGTGAACAACCCAGTTCGCAATGCAGTCGGACACACCACCCCGTCCTGTCGGTATATCTCGATAACTCTGTTGGCCTCATCTGTGGATACTTGCAGTATGCGTTCGTAGGAAACAGACAAACCACGTTGAAAAAGAACGTCAACGAGATCCCGTTTTCTTGTTTTGCTATGAATGAGGAGACCCAGGTAAAGGGGCAGTGATGTTTCACGCTCCAAGTTGTGACGTAAGCCTCCTGCGGCAGTCTCCGCCCTCCCTCTTTTTACGGTGTTGAACGTTACAAGTTGGGTCAAGGATTGTACAGGGACGCTCAAGCTTCTGTTCATCGCCGTCTGTTTCTGTATACTTGTTCCAGCAAGGATCATTTGCATCAACGCTGTCAATGATGGTGGGGCGTTGTTGTATGATTCCTCAACTAGGGATCCATTGAAATGATATTGCCTTTGCAAAATATCTTTGCGCACAATCTGCGCAGCTCTCATGAGAATGACTGCGTCGTCATCTGAGCGTTGTCTACAAGCATTCAGTAGAGCCTCACCAATATCCTCTTTGAATGTCAGCACCACTTCAAGATTGCTTTTATGTGCCTCAAGTTGTGGCAGCTGTCTGAGAAGCTTGTTCATAAGGTGAGTTGAATTGATCTTCTTTGAAATATTGCCTCCTAGTTGTATCAGACGTTCGTTGTAAAGCTTGGTAAGATCGGATAACTTGATCAGAGTGTAACTATCATCTTTACACTTCATTTCTTCCAAGTTGGATATCAGTTCGGCCAATGCTACTGATTCTGGTTGCATGGTTTCACTTGAACTGGCTCCCTCTTTTTTTCTTACAAACGATCTGTATCTGGTGTGGAGAGCAGTCAGGCACTTCTTGTGATATACATCAGCACCTGATGCCGTCATATCACGTACTGACAATTTAGCCAGGAGTTTTGCATCTCTCAGTTCTGTCGCCATCATTCGAACATTGGAATCTAGATTGAATGTTGCTGCATTGCAAACTGTTTGGTCATGACTGATAATTCTATCACAAAAGAAACATGTGCTAGCGTTACTCTGTTCAATGGATGGAGATGCGAAACTTGTTCTAAGTCTTTTCTTGACAGGCGAGTAAGTTTCATCAAGTTTGAGGTGTGCACTTCGCTTCTTTGCCCTTGATTTCGCCCTGCCCACACGTGAACTGCTACACCGCACATAACAGGTTTTGTGCCATTTAGTAGAGCGGTTAAGCCCTCAAAATCATGAGAATTGTGCAAAATTTGACTAAAGCATGAAACTTTCACCAGTGTTAGTACATACCATGAGATTCATCTTAAGATCGGGAGGTAAGTCTGATTTGACCTCTGATGACCTCCAGAGGTCAATGAACTTCAAATATCAGAATATTTATGTTTGAAGGCATTTGTGAAAGATAGGCCTAGACGTTGGTTACGCTGCACTAAATATGCATTTGTACTACAATTCTTCTGATTCCACAGGGCATTGACAGGTTTCTACCTTTGACCTCTGATGACCTTTAGAGGTCAATGACCTCAAAATACCATTATAGTGATCTGTGATGTTATTAGGTAATGATAAACATGATTAAGATGTGCAAAACAAGCTATCTGTTTTACAATGAAACTGTCTTCATATTCCAAAGAGCAAAGACAGGTTTCTACCTCTGACCTCTGGAGACCTTTAGAGGTCAATGACCTCAAAATATCATAATATTGATCTGTGGTGGCATTAATTAATGATAAACATGGTTAAGATGTACAAAACAAGCATATCTGTTTTACAAGAAATTGTCTTCATATTCCGAAGAGCACAGACAGGGCTCTACCTTTGACCTCTGGTGATCTTTAAAGAATGTACAAAACAAACACAATTGTAGCCCAGATGGCTACTAGCACATGTTTATAATAAAGGATAAAATAGAATAGAATAGAATAGAATAGAATAGAATAGAATAGATAGAGAGTAAAAGAAAACAGATCACTGCAGTCGTTTTCCTAGACACCCTGTGACACCAATATGCTAAGTATTCTCCTCTTCTAGGAGTTTTTAAAACCGTTTACTAGTATCTTCCTTCCAGCTGTTCCCTTTTTTTCAAACCCCCCTCTTCCAAGAAAATTCTATGGTGAAAGGAATTTATGAGTTTGACATTGGCTACTTTCCCCGCTAGTGGTCAGCACTCTCCATCCCCAAAGCCCCGCGCCAAATTACGGGAAATAACGTGATGACGTGTTTTTGCCCTCTGATCCCCAAACATAAATGACCCTCTGAGCTGGAAGGTGGCCCTCCTACCAGAATGTATTCCTCTATTCTAGCATTTATTGTTTAGTGGAGTGGGTCAAACAGGAACTCCAAAGACAAATTCAGGGACAACGACCCAGAACAACGATGACGTTGGTTGTTATAAGGACACTAATATCCATTTGGTTTGTCATTTTGATATACAAGAAACAATAAAGTCTTTACCAGTGGTTACAGAGAAGAAGTGAATGAAGAAACTAACAGACAGTGGGCGAATTAATCAGAAATTGAGATGAATCATTACAAAATTGAATTCTCACAGAAACGAATAGGAGGAGCAAATTGAACATTTTGACCAATAAGAAATTAATTTCTAGTGAACACCACGCCCCAATATAAGATTGAGCCAATGACATGCTTTAGAGAAAGGAAGTTTGTTAGTAAATTAGTTATAAAAAAACATGTCTGAGCCGAGAAATCAGTTATAGTGGCAAGCACAATGGGAGTGGCTTCACACTATATAGTGAAGCAAAGGCTGCAGAGCATTTTGGAACTTTGAGGAACTTTGAGAATAGTTGGAGACCACAGAGATAAAGACAGGAGTTCCCCTTCCTTGGTACATCATGCCCTCTCCAAGTCAATCAACTAATCTTTATCGACGCTGTGAATGTGATGAGGATCTGACTGTCGTAACTGAATCCGCGAGCAGCAGCACATGAGGAGAAACTGTGCGTCACGATAAGACAAAACTTTGGTTTACTCCAATTTGGAGTGCAATTACAAACTCCAAATAGTCAACTGGTGTCATCGGAGATGTTAAAGCGCCCTGTCAGACTGATACAAAGTGGACAGTGATGGTGACGAAGAGTCTAATGAGAGCGCGACAGCATACCACTCAACGGACGGCCCAGCCACACTGACGAGATCGACAATGACATGCAGACGAGGACCTCATTCGTCGACCGTACCGATGTCGAGATAAGTGACCACACCTACTAGCATCATTTCTCCCTACTAAATCCCTCCATTTCCCATAGAATAAGACGGTATATGAAATGGTCTCAAAAGCCGTAAAGACGTTCCTAAGTGATGAGTGGAATGCTGAACTAAGTTGAGAGGAAAGAAACTTGTTTGTGAAGAAGTTTTTTTGTTTCAGACCTACAGGAAGGCAGGTCGTTGGAATAAATATGCCGTTAGTAGCATTGGTGTTATCCATGTAAATTTTATCATTCTAACGCATTTTGCATTTGGTGTTGTGGAACAATATTTAGCTTCTTCTACTTTTGGAATTTTGGTGATGATTGGTGTCTATGTGAGTATTTAACCCCCGACCAGTACAGAGAGAAGGTGACAGACCAATCCAATATCTATCCGCCTCTGTACAATAATTGGTCGCTGGCTTGGAGAAAGTAGTAAGGAGTTTTAGGGAACTTACACAATAATGATGTTGTCTTCATATATTCCAAAGAGCACATGCAGTTCCACCTTTGACCTCTGATGACCTCGACAGTTAAATGACCTCAAATTATCAGAATATTGATGTTTGACATCATGATTAATGGTAAACATGATGATGTTCTATAGAGAGCATTGGATGGTCCTATTTATTAATCTGGTCTGGTGCATACTGAAAACGGAAAAAGCATAATTAAAAAATCGACCATTGACCCTTGCCAAAAACGCTGCCCCGGAGCCCTACCCCACCCCCACACTTAAAACACACACACACACACACACACACACACACACACACACACACAATTCCGCCGCCCCACTTAAGGTGTACTCTTTAGGAAAATTGAACATGAAATTGTAAAGTGCACATCACCATGTCCCCGGTGAAGAAATATTAATTGCACTGTATAATGCTCTCGCAGATCTGTCAAACCTGTACCGCCCCACCCTGGCAAAAGGCAGCAAGTGACAAATGCGATTTATTTCTTATAAATTAACAAAATAATATTGCGCTGGCGATTCCAATGACATATCTCACAGGATTGATTTCTAAGCCATTTTTTTTTTTCCAGGAAAATATCACTAAATCGGATTTGAGCAATTTGTGGAACCCCCCCCCCCCCCCCACTAAAGTAGGACAGTATGTGTATTATATGTATATATATATATATATATATATAGATAGATAGATAAGAGAGTAATCATTTAAGAGGAATTACTTTAATTTACGTTTGAAGACATTTCAAGAGATGTAGTCTGATTTGTTAAGGGGCAAATCATTCTAATGTTTGCAGTCTTGTAAACATACTTGTATCTTTAGCGAAAACTGTTCGAGTACGTGGACGGTGATAAGTAGGCCCCTATGAATCACTCCGTAGAGTAAATTATATATGAACCAAATGGTTTCTTTTGAACATGTGTTGTGTTGAAAAGTTCTTGGTAATTCTTTTCCAGGCAAAATGTGTAAATTACATGAAAATTCCGATTTAAAAGCATGTGATGGGAAATGTAAACAGTATGTGCGAATGCTTCTATGTTTCCTGCTAAACTTATTTGTTAGTGGGGAAAAGAAAACAAAAGAAAAGAGAAGTCTCGCTCTACCACGTCTACATACCACAACGCCTACAGATATCTTTGTTTCACATTGTTAGTGGGGAAAAGAAAAGAAAAGAGAAGTCTCGCTTCATGAGAGATGTTCAGATCCCCCTCTACACCACAACGCCTACGAATGTCTAGGCTGAAGGTGGGTTTGATTGTCTTATAGGGCCTATAGAGCACCAACAATAAGTGCAGATTAATTGGCACGCTATCTTTTGAATAGAAACAATACTTTGTTTCACACAAGATGATAGCAGAAAGACAACTGATAATCATCCGCTCATGTGAAATCAGGCAGAACTTTTTTCAAAACATTTCAAGAGGCATCTTGGTGAGTTACAGTCTGTTACACATGCCAATATAATGTGAAAAACAAATTGAAGGCCACGTGCAATACAGCCTCGCATTTTCCGACATCACAAAAACTTTGATCAACACGTTCCATATGTACCCGTGATGGAGAGGGAAAATAATAAACAACAGCATCGCAAGATTGGTGCATTTCTGCCAAGACAACAGACAGGAACTGATTCCACGTAAAATACATAAACATGTATTTTGATTTTCCATGCATTTTTCCCATATCATTACACACAATCATTATACACGCATACTTGATATGGTGTTCAGCTCACTGTGTGCAGACTGAGCACGACCCGATAATTCAGAACCTCTACCTGAGAAAGGATTGTAGCCTATCCCGCGAATCAAAAAGAAGCTTTCTTATATCATCTCGTGCATCCTGTACTCTATGTGCAATGCACTCATCATAGAGACAAGGTTGCCTTCACCCAAACTGTTTAGATATTGCCACTGAAAGACTCTGATGACTGATCGCATTCAGTGGCTGTGCACCTATAAGAACGCTGGGCTGACCTCAGGATGTCTATCCAGTTAAGTCGTGGAGGAGATCCTGGTGTGCCGATCGCGTGCTTCACTGAAGACGCAGATGCTGCCCTGTCTTGAAAGAGATCAAGGGTATAGATCTAGACCAATTTCAGCAGGTTACACTGAATCATCACTTGCTGGCAGAGAGTCTTAACCGGATCATGCAGGTGATATTACCCGCTGTCAGCGTACCCTGATTCACACATTGGATGCAAACCGGATGGCGGCATATTGGAAACAACCAATATTTGGGCATGGGGGCACAACTCTTGGCCAGGCCCAAGTGTTAAGGAGTATCTAGCATAAAGAAGACAATTAGAGTAAATACTAGTTCCACTCCTATTTTGAATTGAGGGTACCTAAAGAGGTCATTAAAAAAATGCCCAAAATTGCCTGACGTAATGACCCAAACTCAATTGGATGACAATAGCAAGTTGCAAGACACAGGGTTGCTTCATGTGGAATGCATGTTATGCCTCACAGTATGTCGCTTTCCAAATGGTCCATGACGTCACGTGATATGCTCCAGGACCATGAGTTATTCATCGGAACCATGAAGCCCACGAGCTTGACACTGACCGACACAGGCCCGCCAGCTCGAAACTAGGTAGCATTGCCCATGAGCTTGACACTTATAGCAGGGCTCCACACTAACTTTTATTTTTGGTGGCCCAAAGGCAAACATCCGACATTTTTTGGTGGCCTGATCAGGCCACCAAAGTCTTCATTTCTGAAATTTTGGTGGCCCGATATGCGTTTTTAGTGGCCCTGGGCCACCGGGCCACCGTTAGTGTCGAGCCCTGCTTATAGTATAGGCAAACCAGGCCCATAAGGGTCCGACACATGGGGGGAGGGGGAGGTCCACAAGACCTACACTGAATAGATTAAGCTTTCTGATGTAATACATATATTAATCTCGTGGGCCTTGTTTTCGTCGAGTGTCGAGTTCGCGGACCGCTCAGCTTTTGGGCCTATTATATTTGATGTCGAGCTAATTGACCTTGTTCATCTAGTGTTTAGGTCACGGGATGTATGACTCGTGGGCTGCGTAACTCATGTGCTGTACGACTCGGGTTGTTTGGCTTGTGACATACACCTGATGAGGTGGGCCTGTTGTTTTCTAGTTAGCATCTGTCATCCTTTCATCCAGTTCAAGGGACTTACTTAGCCATATGCCTTTTTACAAACCATTAAGCATCAACCCAAAATATGGTACTCCTCTCCCCACCTTCCATGTTTAAGCGTACAAATTTTGTCCAGTGCAAATTGGATAATGTTGCACATAATTTCATGCAAGCTAGTCTGCATAACTAACCCTAACATAAATATTATATTTGAGGTCACTGCCATCACTGATGAAGACACGTAAGCTTCATTTCTGAAGTAATTGACCGCTCACATTCCTGAGACCTGTTACTATGAACCAATGCTTTGTGGAATATGCATACATATACTTTGATTATAACGTCAAGGCGTGATTTGTACATGATTAAACATTCAGGATTAAACCAATGAAGCCAAACATCAATATTTGCAGTCCTACACAAATTTTGATATTCTAAAAGTCTGACCTCACATTGTCCTTGGAGGTCAAAGTTGGATATACATAGGGTATCGTAATGGCCAATGTTCTGTGGGATGAGAAGACACTTCTTGTAGCATAAATGCTAATAGCATAATGCATAATAGCACACCAGGTATACAGTTAACCATTGAACATACATCAAATATCAATATTTTGATATTTTGAGGTCATTGACCTGTCACAGTCCTCAGCGGTCAAAGGCAGAGACGTGTAAATAATTTCCCTTGATCTGAGGAATAGGAAAACGATTCAGTTGTAACACAAATGAATGTTTAGGACATCGTTATCATGTTTATCATTAACCAATTGCACCAAATATCAAAATTCTGATAATTTGAGGTGATTGACCTCTGGAGTCATTAGAGGTCAAAGCTAAAAACCTGTCAAGGATCTGCGGAACATTGAGGCAATTCCACTGTTAAAAAAAGGTTTTAGTACATCATTGCCGTGTTTATCATTAATCAATGACAAAATATCAATATTCTGATATGTTGAGGTCATTTAACTCTGCAGGTCATCAGAGGTCAAAAGTAAACCTGTCAGGGTTCTATGGAACATGAAGACAATTCCACTGTAAGAAAAATGAGTCTTTAGTACATCATTACCATATTTAACATTAATTAATGACGCAAAATATCAATGTTTATCAAATTTTGAGGTCATTGACCTTTGGAGGTAATCAGAGGTCAATTCAGACTTACCTCCCGATCTTAAAATGAATCTTATAACATGTACTAACACTGGTGAAAGTTTCATGCTTTAGTCAAATTTTGCACAATTTTTCGGCTTATCTGCTCTACTAATTTGGCAGCATGCGCAGCTAGGGTTTCTGCAATACCACAACAACCATTTAGTCTGCAGATGTTTATCCCGCCAGGCAAGGCATCTAAATGATTCAATGTCTTGAGGTTTCGAGCTAGAGTCTCATAGACATCTCTACTTGACTGATTGCTCGCTCTACTTGCATCTCTTAGTGGTTCAGTCTCGGAACGTTCCTGACAAAGAGCGCAAATGTTCCAGTCTATAGGACTTGCCATTGTTGACGATGTCTTCTTCGAGTCCAGTAATTGATAATGAAGAGAAAGAATGTTAAATAAAGAAATTATTGGAATGACAACAGTAATGCTAGATTCTGTTTCTGTTACGGTCTTTATCTTCTCAGTGCCTTTTACAGAATAACAAGTCTTGCGGAATATTTAAACGTGCTTACTGGTACATCAAATATACCCTACGTCTAGAAGACGTACTGAAAATCATGTGTTTATATAAGTATAGATGGACAAGAACATACATGTAGAATATGTAACAGCGTCAAGAGGAATGAATGTCGCAAGACTATTTTGATGATAAGAAAATCAAAGCATTTCATAGTTATACATTTACAAACTTCATGAAGCAGCTAACAAATAAAAATACAAAATACAAATATAGCTAACATATTCTATCAAAAACTTCGAAATTTTGCAGCGTGCAAACTGCCAGTAACTGACCTTATGTCAACCTTTTAGAGACAGTTTGTCTTTATCATGATCATTCTCAATTCATTCTGATATCAAACAAATAATGCAGAAATGCAAATGTGTCAGTAGAGATGCATCACGTACAGGGGTATTTTATATGGTGCAACATGCACAAGGCACAAACGACTGCATGTTCCAGGACATTTTTACCCCTATAAGAACAAGCTGCATCTGACTGAAAACGTCACGACCTTAAACCTAAGTATTATTTTCTTTATATAATACGGTTTAGTGAACAAATCTCATTTACCTTTATTTGGTAATATCAGTCAACTACATGACGTAGGCGAGTTCCCACGATGACCATGATGTCCGTAGGAATGTATTCCAAATACGGTACACAAGACTTGGACATTGTTTACAATGAATAAGTGATTGAGCGCGCATTTGTAAGTGATTAAGCGCGCATTTGTAATTTCATTGGGTGCGCATTGCTGGAGTATGTAGGCCTACATTATGACGTCAGTGAACGTGAATGACGGCTTTTTGCTGCACTTTTTTTTTTGCACCCCGTGCATGCGGGATCTAATTAAGTCCCGATGTTTGCTTGGGGGGCCATAATGGAATTCAAATGCCGGTCATGTAGGTGGTCAGACACATTTCGATTGACCAATTATTCAAATCGGCACGTTCTAAAGAAATCTGGGCAACAAAATTTACCTCTATTTGCCATTAAGAATTCAAGATAGGGAACTTCAACATTTTCGTCTGGGCGGCCATATTGATATTCAAGATGGCGGCCATGCAGCTTGCCGAACATTTTGAATTCATCCATTATTGAATCCAACATGTTAATACACTTTTGTGTGCTAATGCCAACGCCTCGTCATTTTACAATTCAAGATAGGGATTATCAACTGTACTTTGTCTGGGCGGCCATATTGGAATTCAAAATGGCGGCCATGCAGCTTGTCTGCCATGACAAATTTATCTTTTATTTACTTTTATATGTTCACATACCTTGGAGCACCAAATTTGAGCTCCATTTGTCATTTAGAACTCAAAATAGGGCTTTTTCAACGTTTCGTCTTGGCGGCCATCTTGGATTTCAAAATGGCGGCCATGAGGTTTGATAGACTTCTAATATCAATCCATTATTGAATTGAGAATGTAGAAATACCCTTCTGTAGCAAATTATCAGTGTACAGGTCACGTGGAACCAAAGATATAGGGATTTCGTCGTTTCGTCATGGCGGCCATATTGGAATTCAAAATGGCGGCCGACCCAGTAGTCAGATCTCTTGGATCCGGCAATTTTTGAAATCAGCGCCCCAAAATACCCCTCTATGCAAAATTTCACAATTTCCGCCGGATGTGAGCAAATTTTTCACATATCTGCCCCACTATAACTGTTTGTATTTTAATCATGTTCTTTAATAGTTTTAGAGGAGTGTTTCTCATTCATTTTACTTCTTCCTACATGAGTTGGAATTGCGTACCTGACACTGCATCAAGCCCAGCACAGAACTAATTCTTCTTCTGAAACTGCAGCAAGGCATTCAGCTTTCTAGCTTTCAGGCAAGCCGCCTCGACGGCCTCGATCAGGCAGTGCCGAAAGCCGCCCTTCTCCAGTTCATGGATGGCATCTATCGCTGTTCCTCCCGGTGAGCAGACCTCATCCTTGAGCTGCGATGGGTGCTTGTTGCCTCCCAGTACCATTGTGGCTGATCCCTGCATTTCCATTGGAGAAAATCATCAACCATTTCTTTATCGTAACTCATTCAGCTCCTTTAGATTAATGGATTGCAGCCCACAGCATATACTGTAAAACACAATATATTCGCTGTACGAAAATTTCGCGAATCGGAGCCAATGGCCTTTATTGTAGCATAAAACTTTTGCGAATTGCCACTGGCATTCAATGCATATAGTGTAGACAAGAACTTTTGTGTGCATTTCAATTTCGTGAATCTTGGCTCTCACAAAATTCACAAAAAGAAAATGCACGGAAACAGTTTTAGAGTAGGTGATTACTGTTATAACAAATTCTTCAGGACCAACAGTTTTCTTTTGTTATATCAACATTTTGATAGCCAAACAGTACCGTACATAAAGATATACAGTAAGATAATTTTGGGAACTGAGGTTTTACTTCAGTTTACTTAAGTTTAAAAACAAAATTTCGCTATAACTGTGTTCATTATGGGAGTGAACTGTAATTATCTCACCAATTGGGAAAAAAAAAAATAATTTCAGAGATTCACACATTCAGACACAAGAGATATCATCTACACTTGAATTATTAGGGAACGTTTTAATCTTCAAACATGGCACACAGACATACACACTCACATATACTCCTTTGGCTTACAAGCAAAACTGAATGGTCACTTGGGTCAAACAAGGAGACCATTGGAGTTGTATGTGGCACTCAATGTAGTGTGACAAAGGGATGCTAAGTGAAACATAAGGTAAGACCTGACCATTTCAGTTTGTGCAACAACTTGTGTATTTCAAGTTAAAGGGACTTGATTATCCTTTAAAGGCATTATTTACCCTTTGCAGATGAAACAAAAACCCAGCATTAATGCTTCAAAATAGTTTTAAAATGTGAGTCAGGGCCCCAGCGGCAAAAACAACACTGTAAAGATTTGAATCAGTATAATCAATGTTAAGTGTTTAATCAATGTTAGGTGTTTGTGTTACAAAATGTGAAAAATAGTTATGATAAAAATGTTTCTAGACTAAGTACAGTTAAAAGAGTTATGGTTTAGTAGGAAAATAGTGATATCTCCTTATATTTTAGGCTTCATTGAAAAAAATATACAGTAGGATGTTTTGTGATACAACTGACCTACATACGTACACTGTATATGCATCAAATGTGATATCTCAAACATTTTTTTAATCACTGCTCCCAATGGTAAATGGTACCTTGAACTTCTCAAATATTTGACATGAAACATCAACTCAACCAAGCTCTTCTTTTTCATACATGATTGCATGGTGAAACTTTTTTATTGGTATGGAGGCAACATTGACTCACGCAGAGATTACTTCATTTGCAGTGATCACCAAAAGGAGCATGTGAAGGAATGAACAGTTCAGTCAACAGGCTAAAAATAATAGGGTTATAGACTCACCAGTAATGCTTGTGCACTCAGCTTGATTGCCACATCTCTTGGGAGACCCATCTTAACTCCTCCATCAGCAAGAGCATCTATCGCCACGTAAGCCTGTGAGAAAACACACGGAGGAAAGTGCAACTTTTATACCACCACTGCCCCGTCTTCACCTCTATGCCTACACTGCTTGCCTGGTGCCCTTTACTTCAATCAACTTCAATCCCAATCCCTAACTTCAATCCCAAGTGTACCTAACACGAAATACTGACATTACTCGCTTTTAAAACTCTTTATGTGCCACGTTCGCACACCCGACTCAGACGACGGCGTGCCAACTTTGCATATTTTATTCAAATGCACAAACCCGCCCGACCCGATTCATAAACCGCCAAATGCCATGCAGTACAATGAAAACGTTTCACACGATTTCGTTCCTCTCACACACAGCTTCCATTTTATGTGGTGATTGACTAGCAAGCAGTGTTGCCGACTGGATTTGCATGTACCAATGTAAATTCTAAGTTTCTGTCACTGTTTTGTGTGCAAAAGTCATGCTTTTCAATAATGCAAAGCTAGTGGTCATTTGAAAGGAAAACAATCCTAGAATAATTGTCTTTAACAATTTACATCAAAGCAAAGCTTGGCATTTTCTTTACAACTTTGCTCACTACACGTCCAGCTTAACAGAAATCTATAAAACTTGAATATTTTGTAAAGCAGAATGTTTTACAAAAGCATGACTATGTTGGTGTCGTCTCAGAATACAAATGTGGCACACAGGGCCTTTAATACACAATGGCACAAAGAGTTATGGGGGATCACATAAACAGAACTGGAACAAAGTTTTGAAAAGTCAAATTCACATAAATAAATGCAATAAATATCACTGTTCTCCGACATCATCAAGAACTTCAAACTCCCTTGCCAAGAAAAACAAATAGAGGCTCAGGGTAAAAGGGAAGGGGACCGTAATGCTGAGTTCAACCTTTTATCACTGTAACACTTCGGACTTGCTTCCTGGGGGTGAAAGGTGAAAGGTGAAAAGGTGATGTCTCATTATTCTTCCCTATTGACCGATTCTGGTTCGTTGAGGGCAGCAGACAATTTGTGGTACTGGGCGCAGCCATTAGCTCAAATTGCGGTGTCCCAGCCTACCCCCCCCCCCCCTCTTCTCCCCCACCCCCCACGCAACATGTTTATGGCGCACTTAGTAGCAGGAGTACGCGCACTAAGCAAGCGTTCACGCACTCAGTACGAGACGCCTATTGGCTAAAAGAACCATGCATCAGTTTTTCATTCCATGCGCGCGAGAGGGGTGGGGGAGAGGGAGGGGGGGTCGGCCGGGACACCGCAGTAATGGCGCTGCACATGCCGATAATACATAAACCGCGTCACAGAATCGGTCAGTAGAGTACTGGAGTGATGATGTCCCAATCTCATGTTTGAGCATGGTTAATTAATAGCAATCATTCTGTTCACAATTATCCCGGCTACGTTGTGCGTGAGGTTGTTAAAGGCATAATTTACCATTTGCACATGAAACAAAAACCCAGCATTAGTGCTTTAAAATAGTTCTAAAATATAAGTTAGGGATAGAAACAACCACTGTAAAAATATGAATCTGTAAAATCGATGTTAAGTATTGTCAAGCATACAAAATGTGAACAATAGATATTTAATGTATCCAGACTAAACCGTCTGCAGTTACGGTTTATTGAGAAAAATACAGATACCTCCTTGTATTTTAGGCTTTATTGCAAAAATTTTATATGGTGGCATGTTTTGTGGTACAACAGACCTACACACATGCATTAAATGTCATATCTTGATATTTTTTAAAATCACTGTTCCCAAAGGTAAATAAGACCTTTAAGAACCAGCATCCACGGCATTGAGCATGAATGGCTATTGTGATGTCACACTTACGTAGGATGTCTATTGGGATTGCATTCTTTGGCTCTGCCTCTTTTGTTACATTTTCTTGGCTGTCAGCTTCCCTATGATTTTAAACACTGTTAGTCCTAGTTGATTTCTAAGAATTACCACTGAAGCATGAAGAAAGCATACCACCAATTGTTATCATTATCATTAGAGGTGGGCTGTAGAGGGTCAATTTTAGGTCATATTTTCAGAACATGCTCATCACACCTTAGTTTGATGACTTTTTGCCTACTGACACCATTTTTGAAAAAAAGAACGAAAAAAATGCAAAATCCGGGGTGCCCCGGCCGAAATCGTAAAAAATCCAAGATGGCCGCCGTTTTGGCTTCAAATAGACAATTTTGGCTATAACTCAGCTATTTTTTGGTCTATTGTGATGGTTTTGGTGTCTAACCCCATGTTTTAGGGGTCAAGGAAATGGATTATCTTGATAATTTTAGTGGAAAACCTAAGCTTTTACATGAAACTAACCTTTTCCCCATATTTAGGGTTAAATTTCCTTCTCCTTTACCCCTACCCCAACCGCCATATTTTGTCTTTTTTCCCGCATTTTTTTTCAAGTCATGTTAACTACCATACATGTACTTTTGATAACAAGTTCTAGCAATCCATTTTTTTTTTCTACCGACAATACAGCAAGAAATATACAAATAACTTACGGTATATAAATGTACAGTATGTGTCATGCCAATACTGGTACAGCTGTATGTGGCTGGTGCATTCAGAATGCATGGTAACTGTGGAACCAGTATTAAATACTGTATCTGCTTTATAGTGTCCATTAACATTTTGGTCCTAAGACCTTTAACAATATAAATAAATAAATATAATAATAGATAATAACAAATAACTTACATTATACATGGTTTACATATATGTGTCATGCACATATCGGTACATGTATATAGTGTGGCTTGTGCATTCAGGATGAATGGTACATTGTAACAGAAGCCAGTGCTTATACTGTATCTGCTTTGTAGTGCTGATAAACATTTGGTACATCTGTATTCAGACATGTAGTGCATGACACGTATATGGGTAATTCCATGAAGTTGGGGCAGTGTCCATGTAGCATCGTGATATTTGAAAAATACATTTCAGCATAACTCAATATTAATGATGCTATACATTTATTGTTTGTAGGCTTTACATTTGCATTGAGGCCACACATTTTCCTGGAAATTTTGTGCCATTCAGACTCAATTATGATGAAGTTATTAAACAATATGTAACGGTGTCCTGTAGCATCGGGACGTGTCCATGTAGCATCGTGATATTTTAAAATTTCTTCCTAAGAGACAAATTATGGCAATTAGCTTGACCAAAATTTGATGCAATATGCATATTCACTAGATTAGTCAGATAGCAAAATATCTCAAATTTCCTGTACACAGTTTTAATTTTAAAAGAAAATTACAAAATGTATCACGATGCTACGCGGTGTCCTTTTTTGTTACATTTGGTGGACACCGCGTAGCATAGTGACAAATTGTGTAATTTTCTTGTAAAAGTAAAACTGTGGATATGAAAGTTAAGATATTTAGCTATCTGACTAATCTAGTAATTATGCATATTATATCAAATTTTGGTCAAGCTAATTGCATTAATTTGTCTTTAAGGACCAGAGTTGAACTATCACGATGCTACATGGACACGTCACGATGCTACAGGACACCGCTACATTTTTTTAAGATAACTTCATCAAAATTGAGTCTGAATGGCATAAAATTTCCAGGAAAATGTATGGTCTCAATACAAATGTAAAGCCTATAAACAATAAATGTATAGCATAATTAGTATTGAGTTATGCTAAAATGTAACACTTTGTGCCCCAACTTCATGGAATTACCCATATGTAAACCATGTATAATGTAAGTTATTTGTATTTCTTGCTGTATTGTTGCAAGAAAACACCATATTGATAGCTAGAACTGGTTATTAAGAGTATGGAAGTAGTTAACACGACTTGAAAAAAATACGGAAAAAAGTGCAAAAAATGGCGGTTGGGGTACAACTGTAGGGGTAAAGGAGAAGGAGTATTTATTATTATATCTATTTATTTATATTGTTAAAGGTCTTAGGACCAAAATGTTAATGCACACTATAAAGCAGATACAGTACAATACTGGTTCCACAGTTATCATGCACTCTGAATGCACCAGCCACATGACCAGTATTGGCATGACACATACATGTATACCGTTAAGTTATTTGTATTTCTTGCTGTATTGTCGGTAGTAAAAAAAAAATCAGATTGCTAGAACTTGTTAATAAGAGTATGGTAGTTAACATGACTTGAAAAAGTACGGAAAAAAGTGAAAAAAAATGGCGGTTGGGGTAGGGGTAAAGGAGAAGGAAATTTAACCCTAAATATGGGTAAAAGGTTAGTTTCATGTAGTAGCTTAGGTTCTACACTAAAATTATCATGATAATCCATTTCTTTGACCCCTAAAACATGGGGTTAGACACCAAAATCATCACAATAGACCAAAAAATAGCCGAGTTATGGCCAAAAATGTCTTTTTAAAGCCGAAACGGCGGCCATCTTGGATTTTTTACGATTTCGGCCGGGGCACCCCGGATTTTGCATTCTTTTCTTTCTTTTTTTCAAAAATGGTGTCAGTAGGCAAAAAGTCATCAAACTAAGGTGTGATGAGCATGTTCTGAAAATGTCACCCTCTATAGCCCACCTCTATTATCATGAAATATTTTTTATTTTTAGCTTTCAAGTCTAAAGGCATTGATGCATGCAGTTGAATAGGGCTTAAACGCTGTGGATTGATTCACATTGCTAATTGAACCAACCTCATACAGACAGCATTACAAAACAACCTTAAACATGGAAATTTCAACAGGAAGTAAGAAAGATATCAAACTTTTGACTTTGACACAAATATTAAAAGTCATTACTCATCATGGGCCCATCACATTTGATTGTTTGTTTGCAGGTTTCATGTCTTTGACTTTGTCAAGGTACTATATTGATGGAACAAAAATGTAAGATTTCATACATACAGTACGACCTCTGTTTAATATCCAGCCATGTTGAGACCGGTGCCCATCCTGATAAGCTACATTGTATTTGGCCAGATATATGGGAGAATCAATGCTTATGTACATACATTATAGTGTATTTGTCGACCCAGTGGTAGCTATGTAGGTAGTGTAGGATAAAGAGAGGTTGGACTGCAATGTCGTATCTTCTTTGAGGCGGTACTAATATATGCTTCAATTATGCACTATGATCTACAGAATGAACAATCATTCCTGTCCTTCCAGGAATGCCCGCCTTATTTTGTTAACCATGCCAGTTACAGTCGCATCAGTGAGCTACGATTCTACGTTCCACGTAGTACTCACATAGGCTGGACCGCACCCACTGAGTGCCATGGCAGCGTCAATCACCGTTTCATCCCCCTCAATGCACAGGCCCAGCTGTGAGAGGAGAGATTGAAGTATCTTGCCGTCACCCTCCTTGGTGTTCTTCCCGCAGGCAAAGATGGTGGCGCCCTGCTGGATGATAAGCGGAGTGTTCGGCATGGCCCGGATGACCCTACTTTTCGTGGGGAGACTCTGCGAATAGAAATAAAAACACATCGATTTTCATTAAAAGCTTATTGGGAGATTAACCACTTTTACGAAAATACTCAGCACTATGATAGTTATCTTGTTTTTAGGAAACACTAGCAAATCACATTCATGAGCAGACCAGACTTTGCATGTATTCAATTTTGACCCGTTGAGGACGAGTCCCAAAGATACTCGGGCAGGTGTCTATGGGAAACGCGTGTTGTAGCAAAATTAGTTCGTCCTCAATGGGTTAAACTACATGGTTCTTCAATTAATGTAGCGTGCTCAAATAATCACATACGCCCCTTTAGGCAGGCAGCCCAGATCTGTGAAATAAAATGTCATTTTCTTGGTATATTGTTTATAGCTTTCATGGGTGACCTTAATATGTTCCTTTCAATTTCAATGAAAAAAGAAACTCACAAATTATTTTCCTTTTCCTGTACATTTGTTACCAACCTTGCCCTTCTGAACTACAGCAATTAGCAGAGAGATGCCAGCTTATAGGTTCATCTATCATATCCATGAGTGCGGATTGAATTACACACCATCCAAACAATGTACTACTGCCGAGAACAAAACATTACAACAGTATTTGATAACTGCCTCTCTCAATCTCTCCCCACTGATCAATCTTTCAGTCTTCAGCAGTGTTGTCATGGGTACAAAACTTGACCTTTGAAAGAGTAAATTCCTGTATACCCTGATTCCCTTGCCCTGTTAATTTTTTAAAGGTCACCCAAAATTCACTTAAATGACTGATGAATCATAACTATTGTCAATAATAATTCTGATATACAAAGAATTTTATACTATTACTATACTGGGGGCATTCAAGAGCATTATCGTGTATCATAGTTCTGTAAAGCGTGAATTATAGTGTAACATACATGAAATACACAAGTACAACTGTATCAAGAAAACGTGTCAACAATAGCAGTTTTGATTCAGGTCCTAGTTCAGCTAATGCTATATGTATTTTCACACAACTGTGATATATGATTTTTCTCTTAATTCTTGTCTTATGTACATTAAGATATACCAATAATGCAATTTAGCAAATGATACGAAATGTATTTAAACACATTTAATAGAAAGATAACATACTCCCAAATATTTGCACTATGAACCTGGCTTTGAAAAAATAAATATAAATATACATTCAATCCCAATCAATATGATCAGTGATAAAATAACAATAAAATCATACCAATCAAAACAGGATGGAAAAATTCTGGGAAGTGTCTCTGATAATCATGATATTTCATACAATCTTTTGCACAGGTGTACATGACTCCTACCCCCCCCTTTTTTTTTTTTTTTTTTGATAAAGAAAAGGAACACACAGGAAAAAAACAAGCACCACCACATGAACAAAATCACAATCACAATGAAATATTCAAACCAGAAACAGGTGCACACACATACATCTTCAAGAATATCGATGGTGATACCGGCAGCCAGGGAGACGACTAGGTGATCCCTGGTGATGTGAGGGGCAACCTCCTCCAAAACCCTGCCAGCAACGGTCGGCTTGACCGCCAGAAAGATTGTGTCTGCATTTTTCACCAGTTCTGCATTGCCATCTGCTGCTTTCACACCCAAGTCCTGGTTTAGTTTGTAATGAAAACATAAAAAGAAATGAAAGCAATTACACAAAGAGAAAGTGGCATGGAATTTGGATTCAGCAAAAAAGCCAGACCCTCTTTTGTATTAAAAACAAAATAATAATAATGGGCAAGTCCAAGATAAGGTCCCCTCAGAAGGCAAAATTTCATCTTTGCTCAATATTGACATGTTTGGTATCATTTTGAAGCTTATGAGTTGAAGTTTTGATTTCCGTGGAGGAAAAAATGATATTATGTAAATTTATGCAAATTTCAAGGGCCTCATTTGCATATATATGTGAAACACGGCGTTACGTATGGGACATTTATAAAAATTCATATTAATTCAAAGGAAAGCAAATAATATTTGATTAATATGTGGACATAAGAAGTTCATCACATAGTGTAACTTGGTATGAAAATTTTGGGATTATGCAAATGATTATGCAAATTAGCTCGTGTTCTATCATGAGATGTCCCATACGTAACAAAATGAGGTCATTTTTTTAGGTTTTTTCTGAAATTGCTACGGTTATTTTAATGCCCTTTTGGAAAGTTCTAATTTATTGTTTAGAGAAATTAAATACCAGAGAAAAAAGAAAAAAAAAGTAAAAGAAATATTTTTTATTAGGCATTGAAATAATGTTATGTATGGGACAAATGTGTTACATATGGGACATCCTCATACATATTGCATGTGAATGCATGTACATGTAGCTAGCTGGGAAGGTCTCTCAGTACACAAATGGTCAATCATCCTGAAGAAAGCATCCCAACATTGTAGCTATTGTACTTTTTGAGTTATAGACACTTGAAACAATACATGAACTTGACTGAACAATTTTCAGAAAGGGGGAGGGGAAAATGGCAAAATACACAATGAAAAATCAGATTAAAGGGATGGTATAGTTTTTTGTAGAAATGGGGATTCAGTTTTCAACATTTAAAGAGATGATTGGAAACCAATTATATGAATTACTTAAGAGCATGAAATCCTAAGACTAGAGGAATTCAAAGTTTATGTGATGGAGATCCAATTTGAAATGGTTGTGATATATATAGAAAAAAAAATAAAAAGTAAAATGATTTTTTTTTTTTATTGCAAGTGATACACAAATTGTCCTTATTCAGTTTTCAGTAGTAGCCACAACAAAATCCATGGGTATACATACTGAGTTGTGACTCGAATCAATGACCTGACTGCTAGACAGACATCATATATCTACTCGATCACTAGGGTTCCACGCAGCAGGTATTGCTTATTTATTAAACTTAATATTTCTTGTGTCAAGTTGTTTTTTATTGAAACTAAATGGCAAACTGCTCTTCATCAATGCAAGTAAACACTTTAAACTATTCAATTTTTCAGTAGTAACTACCCTGATAAAAATAGGGCATACAAATGTACATACTCAGGTTGGTCATAAAAAATATAGAATATGATTGAATGTGATTATGATGGTAAATATCTGGGGAATATTGCTACCTTGTCAATCTGGATCAGTATTTGAGTAATTTCAACTGATTCCACCTCAATAATTATGCAAAAATTTGTTTAAATGGGTATTTTGCAAAATTATTTTGCAAAATACCCATAAACATGGTTCTCCACACACTAAACGAATGGGGGACAAAGGGCATGCATACCCAGGTTGGTCATAGAAATATAAAAATATGATTGAATATGATTATGATGGTGAATATTTGGGGAATATTGTTTCCTTGACAATCTGGATCAGTATTTGAGTAGTTTCAACTGATTTTACTTCAATAATTATGCAAAATACCCATAAACATGGTTCTTCACACACTAAATGAATGGGGGACAAACTGTCCCATACAGAACTGTCCCATACGTAACACGTCATGTCTGTCTTTAATTAGAACCTGTAATTACAGCTTTTTGCCTAATGACATGAAACTTACCTGTGATAATCTTGAGTGTTGTGACTTTCATCACAGTGAGTTACAAGTTGTAGAATGATATACTTTCAGAGAGTTTGGAGGTTGAAAAAAATGTTTAAAAAAAACAAAATTTTTCTGGTCCCATACGTAACAGCACATATTTTCTCTTCTAGAATGTAATTGTCAAGGTCATTTTTCTCACTTTTTTACATGATTATACTTCTTCTAGATATCAATCACCATGATGAAGTTCAATATCTATTTTTCAGGTCATAAAAGTCTCTGAATGTCCCATACGTAACGTGCGCGTTATCTTGGACTTGCCCTAATAATAATAATAATGAGAATAATTATCATAATAATAACAATAATAATGATAGGAACAACAATAATAATAATGATAATAATAATAACAACACTGATACCAATAATGAAAATTAATGAAATAATGTCTCCTTTAAATCCAGGATAGACTCTTTAGTGTTACACCTGCTCTACCAGAGGGCCCTGCCATTATTATTATTACCCTACCCTAACAAAAAAGTCCTGTGGTACTCCCTGTGGTACTTGTCGGTACCACACAATGTACCACACACTTGTAATGTTACCACAGGAACTGTGTGGTACTGTACCACAGGCTTGTAGGGTACTCCCTGTAGTACTTGTCAGTACCACACAATGTACCACATAAATAAATGTTACCACAGGAACTGTGTGGTACTGTTTTACAGGCTCATGTGGTACTCCCTGTGGTACTGGTTGGTACCACACAATGTACCACACAAATATATGTTAACACAGGAACTGTGTGGTACTGTGTCACAGGCTCGTGTGGTACTCTGGGATGTACCACAGGGCAGTACCCACAGGAAAGTTCCACAGGACAGTACCACTAGACAGTATACACACAAATTGTCCTGTGGTATTTTGGGACGTATACCACACAACAGTACTACAGGACAGTACCACATGAATTGTCCTGTGGTATTTTGGGACGTACCACAGGAGAGTACAACAGGAAAGTACCACAGGATAGTACCACAGGACAGTACCACACTACTTGTTCTGTGGTATTTTAGGACGTACCACAGGACAGTACCACAGGGCAGTTCTACAGGACAGTACCACAGGAAAGTACCACAGGATAGTACCACAGGACAGTACCACAGGACAGTACCACAGGATAGTACCACAGGACAGTACCTCACAACTTCTCCTGTGCTATTTTGGGACGTACCACAGGACAGTACCACAGGGCAGTACCACAGGACAGTACCACAGGGCAGTACCACAGGACAGTACCACAGGACAGTACCACAGGAAAGTACCACAGGATAGTACCACAGGACAGTACCACACGACTTGTCCTGTGGTATTTTGGGACGTACCACAGGACAGTACCACAGGGCAGTACCACAGGACAATACCACAGGAAAGTACCACAGGATAGTACCACAGGACAGTACCACATGACTTGTCCTGTGGTATTTTGGGACGTACCACAGGACAGTACCACACGAATTGTCCTGTGGAATTTAAGGACGTACCACAGGACAGTACGACAGGAATTCCTGTGGTAATTTTCGATGTATAGGCCTACCACAGGAGAGTACCACAGGAACTATCCAAAATACCACAGGAAAATCATAATATGTTGCTATTCCACACAGAAGTACCACACAGTAAATTAAATTCGTAAGTACCACAGAAAAATGCTACAGGATATTCTTTTTTTTTTCTTAACATTTTATACCACAGGACTATCACATCAGGAGAATATCAAACAGCAGTACCACACAGGAGTACCACACAGGAAAATTTCAAGGCAGAATCAACTGAAATTTATAACAAAAATACAAACAAAAAAGCACATATTAATATTCCTCAATTAATTGATAGATGAGTTATGCTGTGAATTATAACAATTGATTTGCCATTACTTATCCTGTCCTATACTCCTACAGTATTACCTATTTAGTGAAAGTGCTGATGAAAAGCATGAGAAATTTCATAAGGACTTCTGTGGTACTCCTGTGGTACTCCTGTGGTACTCCTGTGGTACAAATTTTTACATAGCTCATGAATATTCATAAAAAGCACTCTAGATTTTAGAAAATACCTATATGACTTAAAAAGTCAAAGTATTAATGATGGAACTTACTTTGAACTTTATGAAAGATTGTCTAATTATGTTATGTTATTCCCAATATCATAGATATTGTTATGAAAGTGTAATTTCATATCTTGATAGTAAAGTATAATCGAGTTAGTAACCATGCCTTAATGCTTTACGGATAGGCGGCCATATATATATGTATTGATAGGGTCGATGGCTACCTAGGAATAGAATATGACTATATAGATCTATTATAGGACTAGATTGGCACTTGGCCATTAGACTCTCGTTTGAGGTTATATGTTAGGAGTAGGACAGGTTATTAAGTAGGGCCATGTTTGTCCTGAAATCCATCACTCACCTATCAGGAATATTCCTTGAAATGTGGCTAAAAGTCTCCCAGGTTTTTTTTTTTTCGATCTATCCTGTGTGGTACTCTCCTGTGGTACCATGAAAATGCTGTGTGGTACTGCCCTGTGGTAATGATCGACCTGTGGTACTGTCCTGTGGTACTGTCCCAAAATACCACAGGACAGTTCCTGTGGTACTGTTCTGTGGTACTGCCCTGTGGTACGTCCCAAAATACCACAGGAATTCCTGTGGTACTGCCCTGTGGTACGTCCCAAAATACCACAGGAATTCCTGTGGTACTGTCCTGTGGTACTGTTCTGTGGTACCGGTCCTGTGGTACTTTCCTGTGGTACTGCCCTGTGGTACGTCCCAAAATACCACAGGAATTCCTGTGGTACTGTCCTGTGGTATGTCCCAAAATACCACAGGACAATTCCTGTGGTACTGTCCTGTGGTACTGTCCTGTGGTACTGTCCTGTGGTACTGTCCTGTGGTACCGTCCTGTGGTAATTACCACAGGAGTACCACAGGACTTTTTCGTAAGGGTAGCATTGCCAGGTGCCCATTGACACAAATGGGTCAAGAGGGACATACAGTAGAAGGTAAAAACATCTTGTCGTAGGATGTAGGCACTGGACTGGATTTGAACTTGGGTCCTCCATTGAAAGTCAAGAGTCTTTTCCTCTAGACCATGTGCAGTGCCCCTTTTAAATAATAAAAGGGAGGGGCATGTTCAGTGCTCATCTAGAAATCAAAATTCTTGAGTTATAATTTGCTACTGCATCCTGCAGATACAAAATTGTAGACAAGTTCACAGCTAGGTCACAGAGGCTGATGGTTCCTGATTGTTCGGTTCTGTCAATTCCATTTCCATTTTCTACGTGATACTAAATACAGAGGGCAGATTTTGCCTCGCTGCACTCTCCTGTGACAATATTTCAATACTCCAAGCTCTGACTTCAAGTTGGCAGCCCTGTGACAAAATAATCTTTGCTTTACCTGCAAAACTTGAAGATTTTTTCTCGCTGGATCACTAGCAGCTATCCTGTCTGGTGCAACAGCATCTGTCGAGGATGAACATAGCAGTACAGACAATCAATGAAAGTGTTGCATCACCACCATATTCCCCAAAAGATAAATAATAAATTTGAGGCCAGAGTTTCATATGTACCCCTGCTAAAATCGAAAAAAAGAAAAGAAAAAAGATCTAGTCATGTTTAGTCATAAAATATCTTTATATCCGTCTATACATGTATGCAGAATTAGAAATAGATCTAGACTAGTGCCTGAAATTAATAAAAACCTATAAAAATGTAATAAGTCTATAAATTTATGCCCAAGGTAAAATTTAATCAAGGTAAATGAAAACATCCCAGTCTTAAATTCTTTGACCCTTTGGGAGCAATTTAAAAAATGATGAGTTTGTCTCACTGCCTAACGTACAGTAATACAGGCCTTTTTGTATGTTACAATGTAGATCTAATGACAACGTTAGTCCATAAGATTCGAGGCAGTATAGTAGGAGAGAGAGGGGTAGTAGTGACATTGAGTTCCATACTAAATTACTACATAATGTACTAGGGCAGGGGCAATGTTGGGGCCTACGTACGCTAACTAGTACTACTAGTAGTTGCAGCAATATGGCAATCACATTATGACCATGACACTTGAGTGAGTGATCCGTGATAAGTCATAACAGCTTGCCTCAGCAAATGTTCACATCTTCATGAATTAGCAAAATAATTAGACACTAGACAGATAACAGATAGACTTACTTGCAGCTAGAAGACCCTTGGCGATGGTTTGAGCTATTTTTCCAGCTCCGAGAAACCCGACTGTGCCGTAAGACATGTTTGTTGAATATTGATGACCGAGATCTGCAATTCCTGCTGGATAAAACGGCGAGTATCTGAACGAATGTCAATGCCAGGCAAATAATGCAATGGTACGAATGCTCACGAGTGGTGGCGAGAACAAATTACCCTGATCGTTTGTTTTTGATTGCTGCTTGATCAAATGTCATTAACCAGGCCATCTCACGAACCTCATGAATACAATGATAGTTTGATGTAAATAATTTCGGATCGATACCAGCGGCAGATGTGCAGTATAAGCAGCTGAGTATAAGTAGGCCCAGCCTCCCAGGGTTCAAAATCATCAGACGACATCGTTCGGGTTGCTGTGAAGGACATACAGTGATGTGTACACAACAACTTGCAGAGAGACGTCGAAAGCTGTACGTACAGATACGTGTAATGGGTACAGGGTCGAGTACACTGTCTGTGAACGTGGATTTCGCAACCTTCGCTCGTCTTTTACCACGTGTCATTTCTGTCAGGTAGCATGTCGACAACGCGTGAAGGCCCTACTGAAGGTCTAGTCTAGATTCTAGTCTCCTTTTCTCGACATTAGCACAATACATGTTCAAAGTTCAAATTTATTTCCATTCAACATAAAATCATCAAACAATTAATACAATGAAAACACATAGATACAAATATATGAATATCAAAAGAAATACACACACATACAAAAAACAACAACAAGAACAAGAACCGATGCGTATAGCACAGGACTATATCATCAAACAGGCTACTCAGTTAACGAGAGCCTCGCAACCACACTCCTATCAGGTACCATATTCGAGAACTGAATCGCATCGCCATTCGTTCTTCCCAAGAACTGTAAGGAACTGGAATTCCCTGTCGTCAGAAATTGTTTCAGCGCCATCTGTGGGATCATTTCGAAACCGTCTAACGGTTGATCACAGTGGCTAGTATTTTCGTCAAATTTTCTATGTGCTTGTAAATATCTGTAACATAAATTGTATTATAATGTAAATAGCACCAGTCTGCAAGAATCTTCAGTCTATTGAAGGAGGCAGACTTAATCAGAAGAAGAAGAAATTCATGTGAATGGGGGGTCAACAGAGAAGAGCAGCAGAAGCCTTGTAAATCGTTGACCCCTAGAAAACATAAATACTGTGTAAAATATATCGGGAGTATAGAGAAGAAACTAAGGAGGAAGAGAAAAGGAAAGGACTGAAGAACAAATCAAAAGACGTAATAAGTGCAATTAGAATAATCATTCTAAATGAGAATATGAATTCAGGAGTAAAAATGTATAATTCCTTTAAAAACTATTCAAAGACGGTTTCATTTTCAAATCAAATGGTATTTCGGTCCATATTAATGGACCTTTATAAAAAACTGTATTCTTAGAAATATTTGTTCTCACATGACATAAATGATAATCATTAGCACGACGGGTGTTATAAGCATAAACTTTACTATTCAATAAAAATTTAGAAGAAATATTGGAGGGCAATAAACCTTTTGAACACATATACATAAAAATTGCAAGATTATATCTATTAATATCATATACATTTAAAAGCTTCAAATGAAAAAATAAAGGTGAAGTATTGGAGGGCAATAAACCTTTTGAACACATATACATAAAAATTGCAAGATTATATCTATTAATATCATATACATTTAAAAGCTTCAAATGAAAAAATAAAGGTGAAGTGTGAGCATTAAAAGATACATTGGAAATTATTCGAATAGCTTTTTTCTGTCATACAAACAATTTTTTTCATACAAAAATCATTTCCATTCGACCAGGCCACATTGCAATAATTGATATGGGAAATAAATAAAGTATGGTATAACATAATCAGAATATATCTAGGGAAATGCCTCAGATAATAAAAAATACCAATACCTTTGGCAATACGATTGCACACGACACAAATGTGTTCATGCCATGAGAGCTTGTCATCTATATACACTCCTAAAAACTTTACACAAGACAAACGAGAAATTGTTTGACCATTAAAATACAAAACAGCATTCATATCAAATTTTCTCTTTCAAAATACCATTAACTGAGATTTGCTTACATTTATCACCAATTTATTATTATCAACCAATTACTCAAACAAATCAATTCATGATTAAATTAATCCACTAAATAACTAAAATTGTTATGTGACATGAACACACTGGTGTCGTCTGTAAATAAGATAAACTGTAAAATTTTACCTGAACAAACAATATCATTAATATAAATCAGAAATAACACTTGGACCGAGAATGGAACCTTGTGGCACTCCACAACGAATGCATTTATACGAAGACTTGTAATTGTCAATTGTTACAAACTGAAATCGCTTAGACAAATGATCTTTAAACAATCTTAACAAAACTCGGCGAATACCATAATTTTCTAATTTATTCAACAAAATTGAATGATCAAGAGTGTCAAAAGCTTTGCTTAAATCAAGAAACAAACCAATAGTATACTGTTTCAAATCAATAATCGCTGTTGTAACTTTATGTATCAAATCAAGAAGAGCTGTAGAAGTGGAGTGTCCCGAACGGAATCCATACTGACTGTTTGATAAAAGATTACATGAAATGAAAAAAGTGTATAGTCGTTTATATAGATATTTTTCAAATACTTTGGAAAAAAACGGCAGAACAGATATCGGACGATAATTCACGAAATTAGAAATATCACCACTTTTAAAAACAGAAATTACCTTTGCAATCTTCAGTTGATCCAGAAATACGCCATTGGAAATGCACAAATTATTTAAATTATTTAAATATAGTGTTTGGAAACCTTGTCATTGAATTCATCAGGTAAATAAGAATACTGATCAATCTCCATAAATTCTTATTTATACATCGTACCTCCATTTACCCTCTTCATAACAGATTTCATTTTCTTGTCCATAAGTAGGCCCTATGTGTGTGAAATTAGAGCAAAGTTGACTCATTGGCACAGGAAGGATTAAAACAGTCGGCATCTTTGCACTCCCAATACTTATTCGTATTATTATTAGACCTAATAAGATATAGGACAAACATAAAACGCACACAAACACACATGAATATAAATACCCACACACCCGCTTGTGATAATAAATAACTAGCTGCCCAGCAAACTCTACCCCCCCCCCGCACTCGTGTTTTGTTTTGTTTTTGTTTTGTTTTTTGTCTGAATATAAAATGTGGGAAAAACAGGGGGAAAATACATCCCGAACGTAACAAATGGGATAAATAATTAAAAGCACCCCGTAACACTATGGAGGTAAAACACTGTTATGTAGCTCTGTACTAGCTCACTGTAACCTATTATGATATGACGACGTAATTGCTGCTGTCCTTCAATTCAATTCAATTCCAATATTTCAATTTATTTCACAAAGCATTTACAACAATATAACACAAACCCCTTGTGAGGACATAATATGTAGGCCTACATAGTATTGTTCTGAATATGATTACGATTGAAAAAGGTTTAATATGTATCTGTAGGGTCTATACTGTAAACATAGAATGTTGTGTGGGTTTCTAAAAGAGCAGAGCTTGTTAAACAAAGTCCCCAAAATTTCAGATAAGCAGATGAGTGAAAATCATAGGCCTATTGCAAAATGAAGGGATGAGATGAGAGCGGCAAACAAGAGGGAGGTGGGGAAGGAAGAAAAAAAACCCCAGAGTTGTGACATCATAGGATATTGATTTAAGAGGACCATGCAAGTTTGGCATTTTTGAGATGTTACACATTTAAGGCTACAGCAGTAATATCAGCATTGTGGGTACAACTATACACACATTGACCCATATTATAATCATCATTAATCAACATAATGAAGGAGGTGTTTTTTTATGTCTTTGCTTATACGTTGTAGACATCATGATTGATGTTGCAATTTTATTATTGAGTTCTTGAAGATGCTTCCACCCCCCCCCCCCCATTGAAAAAAAAAAAAAAACGCTTTCACAAACTCTCCTATGCAAAAAGGCTGTGTCCGTGCATAATTACTGATTGACTGTTTGGTTACCACAATGTTCAAAGACATATATTAGGCCGGGCCTATGATGAACGTTTATTGAATTGATGCAATCATTGATGGATGAATGAGCGAATGAAATGAAATTAGTTATTATTGTGACAAGTTTGGATTCTAGACTATCCGTAATCCACGTTGTCATCCATTTTTTCCGTGTTCCCCGTGTAAGGCTGAGTTCATGAACTTCGCTCTCTTAACCCTAAAAGCGCAAGGGGGGGGGGGCATTGTGCCCCTCCATACCAGATCATTTTGCCACTCCTTCGCCCTTGATCCAATTTTAACAAAATTTGGAGACTTTTCTTAAAATCTTATTGCCAACATTTTATTACATAATTCAGCTATATTTGATGTTCCTGGTTGCCATGGCAACCGTAAACTGGTATAACCATGTCAGTCAGATTTTGAGTTATTTTTCTGTTCAACTTTCAATGAACAATAAAATAGTGTATAATCTATGAACTGGGGTTTTTTTAAATAATAATTGGTTGAAATTTGCTGAAGAAGCAAAATGTGTAGTAACTATGGCCCTGAAATGGTTTTGATTATATCTTTTGTTTTTATGTGACAAAAGCATCAAACAATATACTGTATATAATAGACATACTTGAATAATAGTATTTTCCAAAGATTGCCCTTTTATTTTGTGTCATTTTGATTCCTTTACCGAACTTATACCTGAAATATTATTTGTTTATCATATTTATATGAATTTGCAAACTCAAACTTGGAATATAATGGAAATATGAAATATGATAACTATAGATGTACCTATCGAAAAAGAAAATGCATCACAAGTCTCAATGTACGTATATTTCTGTATATCATGAATTCCCCCCCCCCCCCAATTTGGTGAACTTGAGAAATTTCAACCATGTATGCTTATCATTTGTGGCAAATATGAAAATGATTGGTCTATGATAACACATCTCTACTTGGGATAAACAAATTAAAAAGAAAATCATGTTTTTAGCATGTTTCCTATGTTTTTCTTTATATTTTTGTAAATTGCGCCCTCCATGGATGACCTTGAGAAAATTTAAATGTGCGGCCATATGGATGGGTTACTCTACCTGTATGTGCCAAATTATGGCGATGATGCATTAAAGAATAACAAAATTAATTTTTGTTCAGGCCCTTTCCTCAGTGGGCCTGAGAAGGGTATAGCAGGTACCCCTTTACCCCCCCCCCCCCCACACACACACACACACACACACACACACACACACACCATTACACATAAAACAGGGAGTGATAACGAGTTGCAAAATTAAGATAAAGTTAGTTATTCTAAAGGGTAGTTAATCTGAAAATGAAAAAAAAAACCGAAGTTCTGGAATTACGATTCATTTTCTGATAAACGAAACTTCGGAATAACGAACATTCTTGTTTTAATTTTCAGATTTACAACTTTCTGAATAAGACACCCTACTTCATGCTCAGATATACAAACCTTTGGAATAACAAACTATTACCATAATTATTTTGTTGCTTTTGTTGTTTTCAGATACACTGTATATAGATCTTCGGAGGAGAAGACTGATATTATAATCATTATGCGTGCATGTCCGGGTTCAGTCATTGATTTAGATCATTTAGCCGAAAACCGGACCGAGTCCTTGAGTCAACAAAACCACACTATCAACAAAAACCCCATTGCAGTGGACAAACATGCAGCTACATGCAAACAAACAAAGCGATAGCCTATGTGCATACATAAGATTCTATGACACGGGAATGATAGCATTATGATCTACCAGAAAGATAATAGGCCTAACGTTTATCATAAGATTGTCTTTCTGTCTTTCTTTTTTTTTTGGGGGGGGGGGGAGGGTCTATCGTTGTTTTGTGGATTGGAACTGACTATCCCTCTAATCGAATGACATTGTGGAAGTCGGCTGTACACAGGAATGTAAGTGCGTGCATGATATAGTCAACACTGTTGGTCAAGAAAAGCACTTGCTTCATGAATACAGTCATTCATTGCGTTGTTTGACTTCATTTCGATTGTATAACATCGTTTTCCATCTATGTCCTCGTTTCATTTGTGTCCTAAACCGTGAGTTATGCATGATAATGAGCTCAACACAAAGGGCGGACACAACAACAACAACAACAACAACAACAACAACAACAACAACAGAAGAAAAAAAACATATTATTGTCTCATCATCATGACCTGTCTTAGACATCGTTCAAATCGTTCGCATGCAATGATGATGATTTTGGTTATTATGATAACCAAGATGGAAATTATATCATTTTCATCAAGAGCATTCATCATTATCGTTTCCATATTCTTATAAAATCAAGTCAAGAGGTTTTATATATAAAATGAATTTTGGTATAATATGCACTACCAGTTCCGTCTGTTCTGCAAAGAGGGAAAATCGGGCAAAACATTTCTGACAACAATCAAAATATGAAGATGAAGTTTACAAAACTATCTGACATCAGGGTATACAAAATGGAAGTATATTGGCTGAATAAGTAACAACAAAATCAAATGATTCGAATTCATATATAGTAGGCCTAACTATGAGAGAAAAAAATCAAAGCACTTGCGATGTCAAGTTACTGAATATTCCTAATAGTCATGCCTCGTTTATAGATGGAATGTCATTTTAGTGACAATCTATAGAATAACAGGGTTATTACATCCCTTTCCACGTTAGGCGAAAAAAAAGAAAGGCAAAAATAAGACATTTACTAATATCACTTTTTCATAAAAAGAAAAGTTGTCTATTTGTGTATCCCATCAAAGTTCTATCCTTGAATTCCAAGATTATGTCTTAGTATATTAGATTTTACACTTATTATTTTCAATAAAAGTGACATAAATGTTACTTTTAAATACTTGCGATGTTACTTTTAAATACCAATTTTCCTGTGCGATCGATTAAACCTGAACCCCCAAAATGTCTGTTTCTATAGTAGTTATCTGTTTTTAAAGCTGTATTTTGAATAATGACAGATTTCGTTTCATAAGTACAGTATTTTGAAATGAGTTGGAAGCAATGGGAAGCTTAAGCTTTGCTCATTTCAATTAAAAACGTTCTGAAAAAAAGGGACAGAGAAAAGAGAACCAAAAATATCCCAAGGTTCTGTGACTGGTTGCCTTTCCCAGTATCCCTATCACGCCTGTGATTTTTGTTTTCACGTCACCATGGCCTTAAAAGGCTGCTGATGTGAATAGTGAGTGGTGAATAGTGATGCTTGACCCTGGACCAAGAAATCAAGAGCTTTTCGGGAGTGTTTTGTTTGTATCTGATGCTAGAAGTGCATGATGTTATCGCATTTTGTACACACTTTATGCAAAACCGATACAAAAACAAGGAATAAAGGGTATCAACAAAATCATCGAAATATGGATAGGACCTTGGATAGGCCAAGAAGGGGGTAACAGATATTCCAAAGTTCAGCCAACGCGTTACACAGACTGTGATTAAATCAAATAATATGTATTATCAATTATTGACTTTATGTGAGATATCGCAGCCCAAATCCCGGAAGTGGCCAGGTGAGGTGCAGAAAACCACTTCAGATCAATCAAACATCGGGACACAAGTGGCTCTTCATTATCGTAGCAAACATTGACAAGTTAACCATTAAATCCTACTTCTTCTCACCTTGAGTGGCTTGATAACTCAGAATGTTGAAACATCTCAGAGAGCGCAGTGCTCAGTTGGTGATCCAAGCTCTTGTGAGCGGACAGATTTTTAGCTCCTTCGGGATTTATTACAGAACTGTGCCACTAGTCGGGAACCATGAAACCAGCCTTGTGTCTTTCAATTGTCATTTTGTGCTCCCTCCTGATTTCAGGCTCTGGTGAGTTGAATATAATAATAGGGCATTATGTTTTGACATAATAAGGAAAATGAATCCACAGGAACTTTATAGATTCATCGATCTTAATTAGACCTACTGAGAAGCAGTCTGATAGTGCAATGACAACAGAGCAATATAGTTAGAGTATTATTTTGTCGTTCCCTTTCTATTCTTGCTGGCATTTTACTTAACTTCTGTATCATCAGAGAAAATTTAAAACTGTTGAAGGAGTATATATAAAAAAGAACCTTAAAGAGAAGTTTCACTTTCTTCACTTGTAATTCTCTACTTCGGGCATGTCGGAAAAATAGCTACTATCTGATGCAACATGATATATCGAGATATTCGGTTCGGATGAGGAAGGATTTATTAACCCCAAAGCTTAAAATAAACAATTATTTTGTCCTTTGATGAGGAATTCATGTTTCATTATTTCTTTTTTTTCTTTTTTATCGTTTGTTTGTTTGTTTTTTGCCTGGCATGACAGCGACTTAGTGCAGGGATTTCTTTATTGTGTTTGTTTCACGTTAATTAGGTTATTAATATATAGGTCTCCACTTCAAAGTTTCTTTTGTTTTTCCGCTTGTTATGTATATCAGTCAATTAATCATATAATTTCTTATATTACGTGTTGGTTGAATGCACCCTACTAGTACTGCTTTTTAGCATTCCTCCCTATTTCCAGCATTTCCGTAAACTTATCCTTTATTTCTTTTCTTATTATGGTGAAATTCATGTATTCAATTTCTGTAAAATAATTCATTTCAATGTTACTGTTGAAAATGGAAAAATGAATGAATTATGAATATATGAATGAATTATGCTTTTGGCGACAGATTTATCAAGATTTGTGTGAAATCGTTGGTCATGAAACTCGAGAAGAAACAGCTGAACAGCACGTCCCCTCCTTGGATTAAAGTCGTGTCTAACTGGTCTTTTTTTTTGGGGGGGGGTTCATCTTTGAGCAGTATCGAGATAGTTCATTTTTTATCTCTTCTACCTCTAATCACTCCCAACTTTTTTTCTATTTCTACTTTGATATCTTCTAGATGTTTTTCTGCTTCTTCTTTTTTTTTCGTTACAATTGTCTTAATCATTCTCCTCCCCTTCCTCTTTCACATTCTATCTCGTCGCAACGAACATACGTTCGGTATTCATCATTATAGGCCTTCTTATTCTTCCGTGTCTTTTAATTTCCATATAGTTGGGTCAGTATAATTCATGTAAACTTGCGGCCTTTTTTCTTATGAGTTGTTGGATTCAAAGCTTTAACAAACTTGGACACAACACAATAAACTGTTCTTGTTTGTTCATATGCTATAGATCATTATTTATTAAGTGCCTTGGATATTACCGTGGCCACCGCGGTAATCAAGTAAGTCTTCTCAAAACGCCAAAGGGCTGTCATGATCCATATGCAAAGAATACAAAGAACCTTGCTGAAGATGACTTGAACCAGGAACTTCAACTTCAGAGACCTCAGTCTTTCCCAATAGGCCACAACAGCATCTGCTGATGGTAATGATGAAGAATTCTAACCGATATTGATGTATAAAGTGTTTTTTCCCATTTGCTACCCTTTTTCTTTGTTTAACCACAGCTTTCTTCATTCCAGATTAGGCTAGAAATCTTAAGAGATAATGTTTTGGGGTTTTGTTTTTTTTTCAGTTTTTTTTTTTTGTAGTTTTGGGGTTTGGGGTAAGTTTTTCCTTTGTTTTGTTTTGTTTTGTTTGTTGTTGTTACAGTTATTTTTGTTGTTGTTGTTGTTGTTTTGCTAATGGTTATGTATGAGCTTGCCAGTTTGATATTTCTTGAATGCGTGACATTATAGTGAAATCGCGCATAACGGATAGTTCCTTGCGTGATACCAATGATGTTGCCCGTAAAAATGGATGCTCAATCTACTGCCATTCCTATAATACTATTTACGATGTCTTCTTTCTTTCAGATGCCTGGTCGCGACGTCGACGACGAAGATCCGATCCGCCACCACCAGGTCGGTTGATAAAATATCATTCTGTGTCTCTGTATATTGTTGATTGTTAACAAAACAAACCAGAATGAAATGAACTGTTAACTGACAAATGATTATAATAGTTTCTGATACAAATCTGCAAGGTATAAATATCTCAAATGAAAGTAGTGTAGTCATTATACATGCACATTATGATAGTAATAAGAATAACAACATATCCCTTGTTTCTTCCGCTCATTTGGAAATAATTGCTGTGGGCAGGAAATTGGGAATCCGCCTTGGAAAATGGTCGGTGTTCTCTAGATTAATCCCCTGTGTGAGAATACTTAAACCAAATTTACAAGATGTACATTGTATATACTTTTGTTAATATGTTTTGTGATTGGTAGGTGTATACGTGTTTGAAATCACAAAAATGTATGATTGTACATGTACATGCATGCCCAATGAGTTTGTACTGTAATCCTTGGTATGCTTATGTATTGCATGTATTTCAATATTGCTGTGGGCGCTTGGCCCCCGTCACATGTATAGCGAAGACCGTTCGACAACCATTCTTATATACGACCTCACTCTTCGGCAGTTGTCAGGGTTTGTATAGGTTTTTCTGAAGTAATAAAATAGCTGTTACAGCGTTTGGCAACTTTTGTGATAGTCTTGAGAAAGTAATAACTATAGTCTAACTATATGATCACCGACATAGGACTATATATATATATATATATATATATATATATATATATATATATAATTTATTATACTATATTATATTATATCATATTATACTACTGTTACGAATATGGATAAGCAGAAAACCACTGACCAGGGACCCACCTCCCTGCACTGACCATGCAGAACAATAAGTGCCTTGTTGTAGATGAAAACCACTCACCCTCCGCAGCGAATTCTCGTGGGGTCAAATGTTTACGTTCCGCACGTGCCAAGCACGCCCCTCCATGTTGACACTTTCTAGGGTTTCTCCTCCTAGGATTTTTGGCATAATTCAACCTCATAAAGTACCAAGTAGGGCACATTCCATAACAAGTGGATTTCCGTTCTAGACTGAATCTCTGATAAAGTACACATTCCTTGCACATTCCGTAAATTCTGTCCATTCCTCGCATTACATCGTTTGGAATTTTATGTTGTGTATAGTCCACTAAAGAATTCTATGTTTTACCTAATATGAAGGTATACGCCCCAAATATTCTATGTTCCTCATAGTTCCGCATAATTTGAATTGCCCGAATACCTTTGTAAGTTTAAAGAAATACATTGAGCATAGAGGTATAAATATCGATTGATCTGTTTAAGCAAGGGACTTAACTTTTTGGACTTCTGGCACTTTACTTCTTAAGAGGAGCTACTTCTTGACTCTAAGGACTTTAGCGAAAGTCGTCATGTCATGCTGTTAGAGTAATTACACAAGTTCCGTCATAACTCATTTTGATCATGTACGTTGTCAACGAGAAGTATCTGCCAATAAAATAACAGGTTTTGCCCGGAACATACGCTCTTCCGATTGAACTGTGTTGCAGCTCTCTCATCGTGGTGAATTGATTGTGTGAATGTACCTGATGCACCTTATATCTTACTAATCAACTCTCTTCCATTGCGGAAAATGTGCCTTTCTATTGGGGGTATCATTCCCGCTCGGTAAACATCCTGCCACCCCCAGTAGTCAGTGCAACAACACCCATTTTCCCGCAACAATACTATATATTACTGGTCGTTAATAATAGTTGGTCCTTGACATGAAGATGTAGTGGTCGGTAGGATATTTGCAAACCAGTTGCTGATAAAATTAGCAATTCCTGCAGCCAATCATCATTTTACTTAGCTGCACCCGACTAAAACAATCACGACTTCACTATCATGATCAAAGTTCGTAGTCTTGGTGTCACATTATTTTGATGCAAATCTAGCATTCAGTTGAAAGACCATAATGTATCCCAGCATGCAAGATTTCATTTGCGTGACCTAAGCTCAATTCGGAGAAGGAAAGGGACCGTATAGTTTTGGTTGAGACCTAATTTCAGGTGTCTAACATTTTTGGTGAGATGATGAGAAACCTCTTATGAAATATGACAGAGCATGTAATTCTATGAGGAATTCGACGTTTATTTAATGAAAATTGGTTTTGAAATGGCTGAGATATCCAAAATAAGAGCGAGGTCCCACACTTTATTACGATTGCTTTGTTTTACTATGTTTTTTGGATATTTCAGTCATTCCAAACCAGATTTTCATCAAATAAACTTTGTACTCCTCTTAAAATGGTATATGCTCTGTACTATATCATAAGTGTTTTCTTGGTATCTCACAAAAAGTTAAAAGCCCAACTCTCATCTCCACCAATACTGTACCATCACTTTAACTCGTAGATCAGCAGCAAAAGAAATTGATGTATGTTCTCATTTCGTCCCGTGTGATTTCAGCAATTCTCTGTTTTGCATGATCTCACAAAAAGAACTCAGTAAACTCTAACTTCTTCAGCATTGTGCAGCTATAGATTACTTACCTTCACGAAGAAAACAATACAATAATGTTATCCTGAAACTTTTGGTCCCTACACTGGCTCCCTGTAGAAAAAACGTTTCTTCTTGTCTACTGAACATTACGCAAATTTGCTGCTGCCTATACTGGTCAAAATACTCTTCATATTCACCAACCACCATGAAATCTCCGCTCACTCAACTCACAAAATTTACAGGTGCATGTACCGCTAATCAAGCATAGCCTGAGATGGGGAATCGTGCTTTCTCATACATGGTTCCAAAACTTCCTCTAATGCAAGCACCTTCTATAAATAATACTCAAACTTTCAAAGCGAACCTCAAAACATACTTTTTTAATTTGAATTGACCTTTGTTTATACCTAGTGTATTATATGCGTATAATTTTATTGTTTATTGCTTATTGTTATTATGGAATAGCTTCTGTTGTAAAGTTTTATTCTGTTCCACGGTCCCATGAATATCTTTTTAGGTAGAATGAGCGCTTTATAAAAGTCTCTCTGATTTGTTATAATATTACTAATATCATTGCTATTATTATTATTATTATTTTCATTATTATTATTATTATTATTGTTATTATTATCATTATTATTATTATTATTATTATTATTATTATTAGTAGTAGTAGTAGTAGTAGTAGTAGTATCATTATCATCTATCACCACGATTACTTGTTGGGACACTATAAACATTATTGAAATTCGATCATTTTTCTCTACTTCCATAATATTGTATGATGTGATTTTTGGGTTGTAGTCACCGATTGGTTGTCGATGGTTGCCAGTGAAAGAGTTCGGCGATCGACCAGTCCCCGCGTGTGTGTGATCGCGCACGTAGATCTATAGATAGACAATTCATTTTTATTTGGGGGCCTACTCCTTCTAGAGCAGTAGGTGATGCATTTTCCCTCTCATTGTATAGTTAACTGGGATTTAGGAATACTGATTAATTTAGAATTTCTAGTTTAATAATGAAAATACTATAGCTCCATGCTTCAATACATGTCCAATAGGGGGAAAACCTAAGCTAAGTTTTACTACTATGCTGTGATACAAATTACGATGATAGTATTGTGAAAGTATGATATGGACTAAACATGTTTTCTTTCCGTCGATTTCGCTGCTCCGTTATCCCAGATACATCGCCTCCAGGCTTCTACAATTGCCCACAGTCCCTCCCTCACCAGTACACCACCACATCAACCAAAGTGGTCACGTGGACAGAACCAACTTGTTACGATGACCGCGGCTCGTGCTCGATTTCGTACGTTTACCTCTTTATGTATAGGCGTTATTCACTGTCCCGGAATTGAGCAAAGATGGACATAACAGGACATTTGAGAATTCAGCTCTGATCGTATAGGTTTCTGGGTCATTCGTGAAGACATCGTATGACCATCGTATGACTGAGTTCTTCATACTCGGGAAGCAATGTCGTGAGTGGCAGCAAAATCTTTGGCAGGCCGACAAATCGCCTATCATCATGATCATGAGAAGGTTCATTTTATGACAAAGTTTCACACCTTCTTCATAGCCTTCCCGTGCTATTCGGATGTCATCATATGACCTTTGGTATTGTATTTTCTTGGGCTTTTGGTGGGCTGATAACCGAGTTCGGCGCCAACTCCGTACGTAGTTCAACATACCATATTCGTATAATTCTGTCTTTTGTCAATTTCGGGACAGATGAAAGTGATAACAATGTCATGTGCAACATGAAAACTAATGTAATATGTAATCTTGATGTCGATGTCAATTTGAATGTCTATTCAGATGCCGGGAAATTTGCGTCAGTTCTGTTACGTTCTATCCGTGACAAGTAACAGAGACTGAGAAAATACAAAATAAGTGATCCGCCTAAGAAAACAGCAACAACAGCAGCATTTTGATGTCTTCAAGAAAATCAAAATCCTGTCCAAGTTTCATAGTCAAATGACGTGTTTTGCCTATAACAATGAGACAAGAAGGAACTGTCCTGAGCAGAAAACAAAAGATAGAAAACATAGTTACCCAGGCTTCTTAAACAGTGTTAAAGAATGTATGTTATTTATAACACGCACACGCACGCGAACACCCACCCACACGCACACACACACACATACACACACAATTTTTGTTGTTTCTTGATATATTTGTTTATTTGAATTTCATTCGTTTGACACAAACACACACACACACACACACACACACACACACACACACACACACACACAGGCGCACGCACACACGGTCAGGCATTGTAGGCCTAATAGGGCCGAGAAACCATTCTTTAATCATGTTAATTGGTAAATCAGTGTAAATGTAGACGTTTGATTTGTTTCTAAGTTATAACACGAACAGGGTGGTACAAAATAAGTATTTTTCAAACAGGATATCAAGAATGAAAGTTATGAAATTCTAAACTTTTACACAAGTTGATATACTGACTCGATCACACATCGAAAGAGGCAGTGAAGGCATAATCTTATCACCACTCTCTACATGGTTTGTACATAGATGTGATACTGACCAATCACATTTCTGGTCGATAATTTCAACTTCAACTTTTTCATTTAGGAATGCAAAGTTATAGGGCTGCGAAGTCCTCGAGACCGGCAGTTTTCTTTCATTATATCGAAATTTCGCTATAACCGAACACAATATAAGCAATAAAAATATATAGAGAGTGTATAGTTGCCTCGATTTTTACGTCGTTGTAACCATGTTCGTTACAACGGGGGGAGTGCACTAATTGGTTGTTTTTATCCCTAACTCACATTTTTAGAACTATTTTGAAGCACTAAAGCTGGGTTTTTGTTTCATCTGCAAATGGTAAATATAATTGATGATCAACCTTATCAACGCAGTTTCATGCATACATTTATTCTAAAAGGCGAAGTGGACCTGCATCCGGGTCACATTTTTCAGAAGGCTATCACGTGATCACTTACACGGCACGTGACAGCGCGGGAAACACGAGGACGTGCCAGATTACTTTCACCGTTGTAGGTGAGGTTCGCTATTCTTTTTTTTTAATAATAATCTTTAATGACTTTCTTCCCTCATGTTATGTAATCCATCCGATTTTTTGATAGCTTTACTTGACAGTACTTTACAGTCTCTTTCCACGCATTTTACATTATTTTGCTTTAGAGCTAATACTGTAACATGAATTGTATCGAACAATAATGAATGACCGCATTAAAATCTTAATTGTCATCTGCATCTTTATCCATTTTGGGAGCGCGACAGATGATTACTAGTATTGTGTGTGTGTGTGTGTGTGTGTGTGTGTGTGTGTGTGTGTGTTTTCGCTTTTTCGGCCAGCGTGGTCATTTGCTTTGACTGCAAGTACCCTCGTTTATGAATTTGAAATTATCTTCCTAAATTCTCATGGAATTTTCACAAGGTCCCATGGTCAATTCATCGTGCCAGCCAGAACTATTATAAGAAATGAACGACAGTTGACGAGAGAGCACCCCATTTCATTTCATAGTACACACTATTTACATCATTATTTTGCCGTTGATACGAGCATTTACACTGATTTTAATTTTTTATTACATTCGTCAAAATAAAAATCGTTCTGTTTCTTTATCAGAGTTCATTGTTACTTTCGCACAAGTCAAAACGAATGTATTACCTTAACCCACTTTCGCGCTTATTTTAAGTTTTAGTAATTGACAAAACCTTCTTTTATATATAAATTGTAGTGTATTTGGTCAAAGTCTGTTTGTGCATAATTAGCATCAATGTTATTTATCTCATATTTTGTTTTGTTTTGTTTTGTCTTGTTTCATGTTTTGCTGTATTTTTTTTTTAATTATTATCAAGCACCATGGTCTCCGGCAAATCAATTCATTTTATCGTTGTTGTATACACGTTGAAACCATTCTTCTATACCGCGTTGGAGAAGGATTATTTAAAGGCGCATTCCAGACGATTTTCATGATTTCACATCCTGTAGTACATAAATCAACAGTTCCATGTAAAGATTTCTGAAATTTATTGTGGTCCTTGAGCAGAGAAATTAATACCCTGAAAACCCAAAACAAATTACACTGAACAAAGATGATTACATAGGAGCCTCACATATTTCGGAAATGTAGCAATGTAATTCATTACAATATCACGTGCCTAACAAGTTCACCTGTGTAGAATTTATACATGCCTTCTTCTTTTGTTCTGCTTCCTTGAGCCCCTACTCATGCATTCTTGTTGTGAGGCTGCCATGTCATCATCCTTGTTCATTGTGATTTGTTATACAGTTTGAAAACACTACTATTCCTCATCCCAATCACTAACTTAATTCTGGAACTCTGCACCCAGAGTAAAGGTTGATAGTTGTTCATAATTATGTGACCCTGCATCACAAAACAAACAAAAAGTCGCACGCACTGATTTTTTTTTTGTGTGTGTGTGAGGTCTGAAAATAAGTGAAAAGGGTCAATTTGGTCAATCTTGACTTTTTTATATTTTCTGCAAGAGCAAGTCTTCTACATTATGCTAAAATTTGGTATCATTAAATGAACAGGAAAGTGTGTTTTTTAGCAATTTATCTCGAACACCCCCCCCCCCTTTTTTTTAGAATAGTGTAATTAGGTGTGTCTTTAGGGTCCCCCTTTCATTTCCTAAAAAAACCCTGTACACACTCTTCTAATAACTTTAGAAAGGATGATGCTACTGCTTTGAAGGTTTTTATTTATCATGGACATAATGTTGATAGAACATGCTCAATTTCAGCTTAATCTGATAATCCCTTCATTGTGGTTAAACAGGTGGGTTTTCATCCTGTTTCTTTTGTCCCATTCATTGCACATGTCGCACGGCTTGGTGAAGATTAAACGCTTGAATCGACCCTGTGCTTCAGAGCCTCTTTTCTCAGTTCACACTTTTCAGGAGTGTGTGCTTTCTTTCCCATATTTCGATAGGTTGGGAGAGTCCATTTGATTTGAGTTATACATCATTTTCAAGCTTGAGGTATATATGCTCTTTCAGAATATGCTTTTAACTGAAAATCCATGTTTAGCGACTTTTTGTTTGTTTTATATGGTGCAGGGTCACATATTATGTAAAAGTCTGAAAATCATCCGGAGGTCTCCTTTAAACCATATCTCATGGATCCTGGAAATGACGTCAGATATGAAGACATTGTATTTTGGGGATTTGGCATCACAGATCCCATGTCTGTGGGGTTATCAGCTCCGATTGTCGAGTAAATACTCGTCGCAAATGTTTGCTGATTTGTGCTATTTTGTTATCAGCTTCCTTTATACTTGATAACCAACATAAATTCCTCTGGATAGCCTAGTGACCTTCTTTCATCATGATTTCATATTATGTTTCATATCCAAAATAACACAGAAATTATTACAAGATAACAATATACTCCTTTGTACAAGCAGATTAAACAGTTCGCGGTTCACGGTAAACGAAAGTGTCCCCCCCCAAAAAAAAAAACAAAAAAACAAAAAAACAAAAAAAATTCAACCTTATTTCCATGAGCCTCTGCAAATCTTAATCTTATCAGCAAATCAATGATAAACAAAGAGAAAGCTAAATGGTAAAAGCGGCATTTCTTCCAAATGAGTATAAGAAATATCTAACAGTTACACTGACATCAGTGCATTACTCGGTCGTCTTGACGAAGCCATCCCTCTCGCCCAGCTTCCACGAGTAATACTGCCCGCGAGCTCGACATTGAAAATATGAGATGATTGAGACGACATGAAAAATATATAAGATGAAAATATATCTTTTATCTCTCCATCAGTGGGTTGACATGCCTATTTTCTATCCATTGTCATTAAAACATGCTCAGAGAAATCTGAACCAGAAATGAATTAAGTCATTAAACTTTTTTCTTCATTTTCTTTTTGATGTTTTGCAAATTTTTAAAACAAAATCTATTTGGGGTTTTTCCTACATCCTTTCCGCTCATCCGCGCAGTGGTGAGGTGCAGCACAGCCGCTGCGCCCCAGCACGGGACTGTGTCTTGCTCCCAGTCCACGTCCGTCGGGTCGGTGTGCACCTTCAGTTGCGCCGTGGGCTTGACTCTTGAGGGCTCTACCCAGAGGACGTGTCAGTCCGTCAGCAGCAGCAGCGCCCAGTGGTCCGGTACGCAGCCCGTCTGCGCAGGTAACCATAGCCATCATCCTCACATCAAAGTTCAAAGTTCAAATTAATTTTCATTTTCCATCAAATAAACAGAGATATTACACACAATGTATTCATAAAGAAGAACATAATATTTGTAATAATTGCAAAAACGTAAATCTTACATCATACTGAAGTAGATAGACATGGTGTTCATTCAACAAGCTTGTTCACTCAACAAGCTTTGCTTTTTAGTAGGTTCCATCGTATTTCTCTTCGCATCCTTTACTTTGATTGAAAATGACACATCGACCGTTATGTATTACTTTTGTATTCCTATTTCTTCATGTATATATCCAAGCTGGACATTCTGTATTATATTTTGTTATATACCATGTATTTTCCATCGAGAAATACGAAAATAAATTGAAATTGAAAAAAAAAATTGAAAATTATAGTACATGATCTGACTCGTAATGCGCCTATAATAGTCTCATTGGTGACAAAATAATGTTCATCGTTAGCTATTATGATGCTGTTCTATTTTCTGCATATTCTACTTAGTCTTCCTATAGTTACAGTGCATTCCCGTTATAACGAAGTTCTCAGGACCGGCGGTTCCATGAGAATTTGAGAAATTTGAGAAAATGAGAATTTTTAATATGTTATATGCGCAGTATCCTCGTTCAATGTAAATTTCAGGTTTATGCTCCCATTATATAATCACTACATCCGTACCTGTATCAACATTTTGAACTCATTATGAAGTTGATCATAGATAATGTGCACGTATAAAATACTTGTGTATCTGTATGCCATATTTTCACTCAGTTCTTATTCTTTGGGTTCTTGGGGTGTTTTTTTTTTTCTTCACTTTTTCTTCTTTTTTCTCTTTTATTTCTTTTTCCTTTTGCACTTTGATATTTTAGCTTTCATATCGTTTCGTCATTATTACTTTGTGTCCTATCTCCATTGATTGCATAGCAAATTTACACCGGTATCTTTTCATGGAACCGTTTACAAGCTTTGCTTTTGCGGTTCCATCATATTTCACAAGTTATAGAAAATTGTCTTATGTATACATTATGTATGCTGACACACTTTCTGTTCATGACCCGACTTATAACATATTTTGTATCTTGCTTGGTTTCTTTTCTTTTTTTGGATGTATTTTGATGTCAAGTGAAATATGAAAATAAACGTGCCGGAACTGTTACTGTGTCTCGAGTGCAAGACCAGTGCAGTTTCAGTTATTCAATTCAATTCAATATTAAATTCATGACAATGCTCCTACGCCAATTGCTCCCATAAAATATATTATCTGCACGCCAAGCCAAACATAATTAATTCTACCTACAAAGTTAACCTATGACCCTTATCCTAATCCTCACATCAAACTAAACCTAAAACCCTTTCGTAACCCTAACCCTAACCAGTGCTAACCCTAAGTCCTTGGAGAAATGTTGTGTCATCGGGACCGGCAGTTGTTGTTCTTTTTTTTTTTCGCTGTATCGAAATTTCTTTAGAGACGAACTTGTACCTTTATTTCGTTGTATAATGAGAATATCGTTATAGCGGCAGTGCACTGTAGGCCTACAACCTATAAATTTCATGAAGAAAACAAAATGAGAGTAATTGAGAGGTTGCAGTATAGAACAATTGCCGACATTTAGGCTTTTGAACTGTGATAGGCATTTCTGCACGGAATCTCGATAACATTTCTTGAATCAGTTTTGTTTTCACTTTCTCATGGGACTCGTTTTCTAGGCTGTATTGTTTGACAGTTTCCATGTTGTTGTCAGACTAATACTAACATAATTATCATATAAAAATAATGATAAAAAGTACTGGCGAAACTTGACAGCCATTTCGTCGTAGTTACGATAGTACTTTAAGTAATACTAGTGATAGTTGTGTTTGCGACGATATTATCAGTGCATGCGTACTTTAATCAGGTTTTTTTCACAATTCTGATCTCATTTCTTCCGCAGACATCCCGTGATTAGAGATTACGTTTTTTGTCCTTTCCACATTTTTTTTTCAATATCATCAAGAACTTAATGATGATAGTTCAACGTTGCAATCATTACCTTCGTTGTCATAATTATCAGTACCATCACAGTTTTTGTTACAAGAGTAAGCCTTTAATGACTGCATGCAATTATTTTCATCACACCAACGCACTGGTTATGTCTCTTCTCTCTCCCTCTCTCACACACATTCTTTCTTCCCCCCCCCCCTCTCTCTCTCTCTCTGTCTTGTCTTTCATCTTCCTTCAAAAGTCTATCCTTTTAACGCATTATAATCATTTTAGCACTGAGTTTCTAACATCATCATCATCATCATCATCATCGTTCAAACATTGAATTGTAACATCATTATTATTCTTTCTAACTTTGATATCTATCATCGTTCACACCACTGCTATTCAAGCCTACACTGATTTCTAAATTTTCTAACACAGATAATTTTGCGCCTGTGATCACACAATGCCCGGGTACTATCAACGCCGATCGCACCCAGCACTGGGGCGTGGAGGTCAGCTTTCTCGTCCCGACGGCATCGGACAACTTTGACGCCACTCTTCTCATAACCACGGAGCCTGCAGACCTACGCTCCCCGTACAATTTCACAGCCGACACCGTTTGCAAGTATCACTTCCGGGATGACACCGGAAACACTGCCACCTGCGTCTTCAACGTGTATCTGCACGGTATGTGTTGCAGGTGACACCCACATGGCGTCTTCCCGTGAATTTTGGTTCTTTAACTTACCCATATAATATGAAGCTGATTTTGCTATGACACACATTTCCCATAGACACCTGCCCGAGTGTATAGTTCGGAGTAGTCTTCAAAGCGTTACGAGCTTCCATTCAAAACACTGTGGTATCTATATTCTTTTACATTCTCCAAGAAAAGAAAGAAAATCGTATCCTTTGCAATAAATATTAGGAAGATTATATTTCTTTCTTTTTTCACACAACGTTGAGGTCTCTAACGCAGATACAGCCCGGCGGTTGCCGACTGACATTATTGGTGCGATGTGCCGATCGATATTAAATCTGTCACGGCTTTATCTGTATGATCATCATATCCAGTTGGTTATATTGATCATCGAAGTTTTTAATGGATACTGGCTTCATGTACAACTGAATGACACCATCAGTTATGTTTGTTTGATACAACTTTCTTTTCGCTACGAAGTCTACAGTGTGATGTTTTAATCGGCTAGTAGCTATTTCAGCATAAACATAATTGAAAACTTTACCAATGTTTACGGAACATGTTACGATAATTTCAACAAAAATTGTTTTTCATGGTACATTGTATCACAATGGTTTGTCATAGTGAAAAAACCTGCCCAGCGAATAAATGAATAATCCACGTGATTGCTGATCATTAATTTGGTAAGTTCTACCCATAAGAGAGTAATGTTTTGCGTATAAACAATGGTTAAAGTTAGAAGGACGATATTCTAACTGCCATTGCTAGAAATTGTGGAATTCCATTCAATGCAAATAATCATCTGGGGGACCTCGATTGACTTCGTTTTGGCACTCAAAGCAGAAAACTCCTACAACGACTGACAAGAGCATTTCAAAGCCTTTGGATGCATCATTTCTTAGATTGTTTGTCTGTACGTGACGTTTCTGTGTTACTGTCATCCCAAGATCAGTAAATGCATATTTGTCGAGTGAATGGCACCATTTACGGATAAGATTAAATGTGTGTGTGTGTGTGTGTGGGTGGGTGTGTGTGTGTGTGTGTGTGTGTGTGTAAGTTACATATTTTAGTTTGTATCTAATGGCCGCTTTTCATCTATTTGATGGCCTCATCAGGCCTATAATCTGTCACTGAAAGAAAAAAAAAGTCTTCTCACGAGTCCTTGCTCCTCCGTTCATATTGTGACATCTGATTACGTCACAGACTTGGTCGTCCCAGAGTTCCTCACCTGTCCTCCCAGCCAGAACATGCGCACTAGCACAGAGATGACCCCGGTCACGTGGGACGAGCCGACCGTGCGGGAAATCCCCGGCAACGAGGTGCGTGTCACGTGCAACTACGGCAGCAACAACGCCCTGCTGCCGTGGGGCAGCAACCACGTGGTGTACACAGCGACCAACATGAAGAATAGCTTGAGTTCCATCTGCGACTTTACTGTCACGATCGAACGTAAGTAGCTGGTTTTTCCTAGACGCGGGAAATAAATCTTGAATGAGACTTAATAAATGGCCTATAAATGGCCTATAACATGGCCTTTGTTAATTAATACTATCCAGTGGCGGTTCCAGGAATTCTGTGAAGGGGGTGGGGGCGAAAAAAACATTTCTGGTGCCACTTCCAGGTTTCATCGGCTTTCAGCGATTTTTTTTTTTCTTTTTATTTCTTTTGTTTTAACAGAAAATAAAGAGGGAGCCGCCACTGCAATATCAATTCAATGTGTTTGTAAATGAACGTATAGCTACCAATCTATCTGATATACGCAGATTTTTGTAAACGTTGTATGTTCTTTAAAGATTGAAGTGATCAGAGAGAATAGTTTCAACTCCTTTTCAACTTTTCATTCATTATTTTTTCCCCACCCAGCCATGCCTTGTATGAGCCTTCGCTCTCCTGCTCACGGGGCCTTATCTTGTGACAAATGGGCGTACGGCCGGTACTGCAGCATGTCATGTAATGAAGACTACGATATCCCGGTACCCAGCGCGTTCCAGCCCGCTACCGACATCTACACCTGTGGCTCGTCCGGAATGTGGAGCCCCCATTCCTACGTCCCCGACTGCTCTCGTAAATACAACTTTCTTTTTTATTCTGTTCTTATGACTTGTTCGTGTTTTGCACTTAATCGCATCACCTAGATTTTAGTTTCTTATTATCCAAACTCTTTTCCCCCATTAATTGTAGTTGGTTAGTAAATTGGTATCTGTTTCATTTCCTCATGTTATAGGGAATATGTTTTGCAAATTCCTACATCCTGATTTATCTCCCCTCTAATAATGATAACAAAATATTCCGATTTGTGGAGAAACAATGTAAGCTTGTACGTAAGTGTCCTGTAAGTTTTACATATTTTGCGTGTATGTGTGCATTTGTGTGTGTGTGTGTGTACGTATAGGTGCAAAGCATGCAAATGCGAATTTCTTCGTTGTCTTTGTGCTGTGACTGCCGAAAACTGTTTTCCTTTCCTATGCCTGGGTTAGAGGTTCGAGACCCAACCAAGAGCAATCTCCCAACTGAACTCCTCTACTACTCTGGCCAGTGCACCTCACCGACCTCGAGAGAGGACATCGCCAAGTCTTTCATCGACGTCATCAGCAAATCCGACGAAGCAAAAGAAATCTGCGATACTGACGACGGCTGTTCCGTCGAAAACGTCGCCGTCGTGTGTGGATGGCCAGCAAGGCGCCGCAAGAGGGCGCTTCTCGACGACCATACAGGTAAAGCAATAAGCCAGTTCGTAGTTCCACTTTGCGCATGAGCAGAAAAAGGTCATCTGTAGGCCTACCAACAGGCATGTTGGTTTTTAAATTCACTGAGATAAGCATCTGTCATATAATGATTATTCAAGTAATACTTGTAAATGTTGCTTGCTAGTTACATCCACCAAACATCCACCAATTTTTTCACAAGAATAAAATTTTGAAATTGCCTGACTTGTTTGATTACAACCTAGGTATTTTCATGTATAAATACTCCACGAATGATCTTCCTGATGCTTTTCTTCACATGTTCAAAAGAAACTACTCAGTTCACAATTATCCCACCCGCCAACGGGACGCTTATCACCTTCCACGTACTCGAACAATTTTCGCGATGAAAACAATTATGTATGCGGGACCGAAATACTGGAACGATCTCCCCTCTGAACTCACAGGTTGTTTATCACTATCATCCTTTAAATGCAAATTAAGACAGTATTTATTGCATAGTTACATTAATTCAGCTCACTGAAATCTGTTTTGTGATGCACAGGACTATCCCGCTGTACCGTACTCCAGGGTTGTTGTTATGTTAAAACCAGCTATTTGTGCCCTCAAATTCTGTCACTGTGTCTATGACCTATTGCATTTTCTTCCTTCTCTAAGACATTTGGGGCGAGGTAACAGCTGGTATTTTAATTCCTTCTGCACTGTAACTGGTGTTGAATGTCTTCTTTTTTTCGGGGGGGGGGGAATTTGCAGGTGCATGTGTTCCCTCCTTAATACACGCAATGTATAAATCTTTAATATTTTTTAACCGTATTATTGTTATCATATATTGAGTCATATTGTTATCATCGCCAGAACGACAATGGTTCATCCGCCTACAGCATGTGGCTTATCCGACCCCAAATCTGTATTAGAGAAGAATTTGCTATATAACTCAATAAATGTACTTTTTTTTCTCTATGTTTTGGTCAATGTTGTACCCGTGCTCCCCATCTTAATCTTTAACTCGATTTTAACTGGGACCTACGCTCAACAAGCTCGCTTTTAAGTAGGTTCCTTCATATTTCTTTAGCATCCATTCACAGATTCAAAACGTCATAGATCGACCACTATATGTTTTATATATTTGCAATATTTTATATATGTCTCCAGCTTGATATCATGTACTTCATTTAATTTTGTTATATTTGATGTATTTTTTCATCGAGAAATATGAAAATAAATCGAAATCGAAATCGAAATCGAAACAACAAGCCTGGTATTGGGCAATATGAATATTTAAACAGTTTTTTTTTTAATGCATTCAATGCAAAACAATGAAATGGATGCTTCCCCGACGGTTGATTGACGGACTATTCTGGTCACCTGGTCTATGCAAGTTCATTCATTGTTTGAACACAAATTCCGTGAATTGTTACGTCGGGCAAGCTTACCGGTTCGCATAATGTCTCTTTTAAACGATTGAAGTACCTAACCCACTGACAAAAAAGAAAGGTCATTTTTACCAACGTGTAAATGAGCTGATTATGAACTGGCTTATTCATCGGCATTATTTTTTATTTGCGTTTCAAATCCAGTCATTACACCTTCTCTTCCTCCTCCTCCTCCTCCTCCTCCTCCTTCTTCTTCTTCTTCTTCTTTACTCAAGATTCATAGGCCCTATTTCTTTTAATTTGGTCATCATTTTCACGGCCTGTAAAATAATTTTACAGAAGGACGCTGTACAAAAACGTCAAACGCTATGATCATTTTCATTTTTCATCGTTAAACTTTGAAAAAAAAAGGATTTTATTGCATAATATTCTCTATGACATGTCAGACGGAAAAGCAACGCCGGATTTGGACCGCGTCTTTGACAACGTGACAACACAAGGCTACCAGCCCATGCGAATCATGATGAGCCTAGCGGCGAACGCAACAGGCCCAGGCGGCCAGAGCCGGGCTCAGAAGAAGCTGACGAACTGGGCGCAGTCCCTCCTCTCTGGAATACTGGCTCCAGCGCGAGATGGAATAGCGATACTTCGTGAGAAGTTGGACCACGTGACCGACTCGGATTTTTTCATGCTCGTGGGGGATCCTGGGATAGAATGCGAAGATGGATATGTTCCTGACGGCAGTAAGATGAAATGTGGTAAGGTCTTCTGTTATGTGTATGTCTGTGTGTGTTGCATCACCGTGTGTGAGTGTGTTTTGTATGACTTGTGTTTAATAATATTGGACAACTTTCGCATCAACGGACGGCCTGGATTCCAAAAAATTTATTTGAAAAGAAATTGAGAAATATTTTGCGGTTTTATCATGATTCATGGTCACAGATCATAAATCTGTTGGCGACGATAAAGGCGACAACTGACCATTATTAGGCCTATGTCTTATTCGATAATAATAAAATATCATTATATTCCTCAACAAAAGCATTTTCACATTCCAAGTATGGTATCATCAATGTTTTTACCTTTGTAAGATTATTCGATTTTAATCTGAAGACTTGGTCTGCCTCGACAACGAATAAGGTCTATCAAATGAATTTTAATTGTAAATATGAATCTCCCTTTCTCTTCGAGATTCGACCATAATTATATTCAAACCGAGCACTGACCGTGTCGGAGAGATGATTAATCCATGTGATCACTTGACGCACAGCTGCTTGGCCTATCCACACTATACCCATGATGGATTGTTTTTCTGTTTTCCTGATGTACTGCTTACATCGTGCTATGACAGATTTGTTTTTTCTTTCACCCACTCTGATTCTATTTTTGGCAGTTGCCTGCGCGACCGGACACTATTACGACCCGCAGTCGAGATCATGCAAGATGTGCGGCTTCGGCTTTTACCAGGACACCGATGCCCAGATGACTTGCATGAGGTGTCCGGACGGTCAATCTACACTGGAGAAGGGGAGCCCCGATATTGCCAGTTGCAGAGGTATGACCGTTTGATATGTCTAAAGGAAAGCAAAGCCCACATATAAAGTTGAATTGAGTGAATGCAGCAATATACATTTGGGAAAGATTGAGGAAAATCGGACAATCGATTAAAAAAAATATGAAATTTTAATTTATTGACATTCTTCCGTCGACATGTTTTCATTGCAACTGATTGACAAATTACCCTACATCGACATAATAAGCACTGAATTGATCAGCGTTTTAGTAGAGACGGAAGAATTTCATGAATTTGAATAATTACGCAGTACTTGCATGCTATAAAGATTAGAACCAACACTCCGTCTTGCTGTCGGGCGGAAGCTCAGTGATCTAGTGGAGATGACGCCCGTCCGGAGATCAAGAGGTCGTAGGTTCGAATCGTGCTCGAGTACGTGATTTTTATCATCGCCACTACTATAACATTGATCAATTCAGTGCTTATTTACGTCGATGTATGGCAATTTTTCTATCAGTTGAAATGAAAACATCTCGACGGAAGAATTTCATGAATTTAGGCACATCAATGTTGTTTGTAATAACAACAATCAATGTACTAGAATTCACAAAATTCTTACATTACGAAAAAATAATGAAACAATTAAGGACCGTCCAAAAGAGGAAAATATCATTATTTACATTCATATGAAAATGAAATTGATCCAAATTTAGTGTAATTTGCAGATGACGACTGACGATTAAATATGCACCATTGGTACCCATAAAATATCAATCCATCATCATCCGCTTCTCTGGAAAAAAAAAATGCAAATTTTGAACGGTATGAATAATTATGCTTTCATTCTTTTCATTCTTTTCCTGTTATTTCTTATTTCTTTTTCCTTTTTTTTTTTTTGCTCCTGGCAAACGGTGGGAGGGGAGTCCGCCAAAACCCCCTGAACAACCCCACTCCAACCCTAGTTATGGGCCTGCATTTAGTACCCTCTCTATGACGTGTTGGAGCTCCATGGTATGATCTATTCACATGAGCTACAACACACTATGACATGGTATGACAGTGTTAATAGTGCCTTACTCCTATTCACATCAATTATCTTTTCTGTGTCCCACAGATCAGTGTGAAAGGGGCCATTTCTCCACCACCGGCTTCTCGCCCTGCATCCAGTGTCCACCTGGCACGTTCCAGCCGCTGATTGGTCAGTCGGAGTGTTTTGAGTGCCCGGATGGTAGTCGCACGTGGACCCGGGGCGCCACTGACGTAGAACAGTGTGCAGAACTTGAATAAAAATTTGCAAAGATTTAAAGGCTCAATATATCATTTTTCTGCTACATTTTCCTTTTTTTACTATGAGTTTGCAGTGCCTCCTATGTTCTAGCTTTATTTATAATCATTCAACTCCTCTTGAAGCCAGACAGATGAATATTATATGCTAGATATTTAGAATACCTTGACAGCTTTAGTAAGTATCTGATAATGCCCATGAATAATCATGTGAAACCTTCTCTCAAGGTCGGAGCATATCGACATAAGATATGTGGTTTATGATAATAGGACTATTCAACACGGCAATGTTCTCACTAAAAGAAATAAGAGAAACACCACAGGGAAAGTATAGCAACTGTTATGCCAAGGTACGAAAAAGCTGATAATTCTTGACAGATGCAAAGAAAACCGCTCGAGAGAGTTCTTAACTCAACTAAAGGACAAGTTCACCTTCATATACATGTGGATTGAGTGAATGCAACAATTTTAGTAGAACACAATCAGTGAAAGTTTGGGGAAAATCCGACAATCCGTTCAAAAGTTATGAATTTTCAAAATATCTGTGCAATCACTACTGGAGGAGAAGACTACTACAGTGTATGATGTCACATGCGTACAACGATATAAGGAAAATAAAAAGAGAATTTCACAAAACTTTACTTATTGAATAAAGTGCACATTTCTTTGACTTGTTACTGACTTATGTTAGGGGTAATATTATTCCCCCTGACTTCTGAAAGGGAGAGGTCGAGTGTTCTTTTATTATGTGAGAAAAGTGAGAATATCTTGAATTTTCTTTATACTCTCTTTATACAGTTGTACTCATATGACATCACAAGGTATTGTAGTCTTCTCATCCAGCCGTGCCTGAGCAGAAACTTCAAAAATTCATAACTTTTGAACGGATTGTCCGATTTTCCTCAAACTCTCATTGATGTGTTCTACTAATATTGCTGCATTCACTCAACCCACATGTCTATGGAGGTGAACTTGTCCTTTAAGAGATAATGAAACAAATTTTATTCTTGTTACCAATACAAAAAAAAAGCTATTGGTGACAGGTCAAATGTCATACAATATCAAACATTATCATACACTTTGCGATAATTTTTTGGATCAAATTCCACACTTTGATTTATGTTCATTTTCATGCGACAGAAATATGACGTATACCATCGAAGGCAGTTTTGGCAATGAATGAATGAATGAACAAATGAATGAAAAAACGAATAGATAAAAAGATAGGTAAATGAATAAATAAATAAATGAATAGATAAATGAATAGATAAATTCGTAAATGGAAAAAAGACAATTACCTCATAATTTAAAGAATTTTGTCAAATGCTTATTTGAACACGGAAAAATGGTAACACGCTTTTAGTCCTATCCGTGCTCGTGAAGCCATACTGATACAAGGTTACAACAGAAATTCAGTTTAACACTATTTGACTTATTTTGCTTGCCAGTACTGTCGTTTGGTTATATGCCCTGCTCACATTAAAAACTAAAAACTATTTCCAATTTAAGGCAACTTTGTTCACAGAGAAGACAACAGACCATAATGTTTTAAAAAACATTCAAGAATATGCATTCATCTCCTCTTGTGCTACATACAATTAAATTATAAAGAATACAAAAGAGACGAAAAGTTAGTTTTTAGTGCCTAATTGCTAGGTTCGTCAGTAAATCGACATTTTGAAAAGAAGTTAAATGCGGAGAACAATTGAAAACATTTAAAGAAAGTATGCATTTATTATGTATAAGGATATTCTTCAGCAAAAGATTTATAAGAAAGGTAGAGGAGTAAGATTGCCTATAGTACACAATGAAATTCCATCAATAAGCAAGGGTAAGAAGCCAAGGAAATAGACAGTTTAGACGCATGTGTTTTTGGTCGCAAAAAGGCTGCATGAAAGATGGACAAATAAAATAAAGAATATGAGAAAATGTGAGTCCAACAAAGGTAGAAAAAAAGTTTTATATAAGGATAGAGATGCCGACTGAGTAGAATATTCATTGCTTTTAGATATTCCGTTTTTGACAAAGACATTCAACGCTCATTTCCTACATCCCTGATATAATATACTATACGTATGTATAACTATATAAAAAAGTAATCTACAGCTCGACCAGCTTCGAAATCATGCCTTAATTTTCCATCACTTTGAATTCACTTCATACTGGATATTGAATAAAGCTTGACTGAAAGTTCAATAAATTTTGACTGTGTGCACTTTTCTTTTCTTTTTTTTTCAAGTAATTTCAATTCACTTACTAAATGACATGATAATGCACAGGTTGGAATACATTGTAAAAAAAAGCATCAATTTAGAAAAGCTAGCAAGGTCCCTCTCTTTAAGGGACGTTATTATAGGGAACTAATTCTACGATCCATGACGAGGGATGTGGGAGCTAGTCGGCGTGGACAACCTCTCGAAACTTGGCTACCATCTTACAAAGATTTGGCATCAGTGATTATTACATCTGCATTCTCCACTATGCTTCTTCTTCTTCTTCTTCCTTTTCTTTTACTACTACTACTACTACTACTACTACCACTACTACTACTACTACTACCTCTATTACTACTACTACTACTACTACTACCACTACTACTACTACTACTACTACCTCTACTACTACTACTACTACTACTCCTACTATACTATTGCTACTACTTCTACTACTACTACTTCTGTACTAACACTACCACTATACTACCACTACTACTATACTGCTACTACTGCAACTACTACTTTTACTGCTGCTATTGCTGCTACTTCTGCCACTACTTGTTGTGGCTAACAGGCTTACTTCTACTGCTACTACCACTTCTATTAATACTTTTACTACATAACTGTTCAACTGTCACCATACCAGCCCCACTTAGATACTTTTGTTACCATTGCTACTTTTTCACCGTAACACTGAAACATGAACTCTTAGACTATTGTGTCATGTAAAGTGAAGTTTAAGTATTGAGAAGAAATTGATGGCATCAATCCCATGTTATGTAAAGTGAGGTATAAGTATTGAGAAGAAATTGATGGCATCAATCCCATGTTATGTAAAGTGAGGTATAAGTATTGAGAAGAAATTGATGGCATCAATCCCATGTTATGTAAAGTGAGGTATAAGTATTGAGAAGAAATTGATGGCATCAATCCCATGTTATGTAAAGTGAGGTATAAGTATTGAGAAGAAATTGATGGCATCAATCCCATGTTATGTAAAGTGAGGTATAAGTATTGAGAAGAAATTGATGGCATCAATCCCATGTTATGTAAAGTGAGGTATAAGTATTGAGAAGAAATTGATGGCATCAATCCCATGTTATGTAAAGTGAGGTATAAGTATTGAGAAGAAATTGATGGCATCAATCCCATGTTATGTAAAGTGAGGTATAAGTATTGAGAAGAAATTGATGGCATCAATCCCATGTTATGTAAAGTGAGGTATAAGTATTGAGAAGAAATTGATGGCATCAATCCCATGTTATGTAAAGTGAGGTATAAGTATTGAGAAGAAATTGATGGCATCAATCCCATGTTATGTAAAGTGAGGTATAAGTATTGAGAAGAAATTGATGGCATCAATCCCATGTTATGTAAAGTGAGGTATAAGTATTGAGAAGAAATTGATGGCATCAATCCCATGTTATGTAAAGTGAGGTATAAGTATTGAGAAGAAATTGATGGCATCAATCCCATGTTATGTAAAGTGAGGTATAAGTATTGAGAAGAAATTGATGGCATCAATCCCATGTTATGTAAAGTGGGGTATAAGTATTGAGAAGAAATTGATGGCATCAATCCCATGTTATGTAAAGTGAGGTATAAGTATTGAGAAGAAATTGATGGCATCAATCCCATGTTATGTAAAGTGGGGTATAAGTATTGAGAAGAAATTGATGACATCAATCCCACGCATGTCTGCTACACATTTTACACAAAATGATGACTATACATGTATTTTGATTCAACGTAAAACAGATCAAATACGTACGAAATATATTTTTGTGCTAAATTTCAAACGTGCCATAAATTTTGACAGCTGCAATGTTCAGTGCAACTTCACATTAAGCCAAACCTGTTTTCCTTTAATGTCTGGAAAGGTCGCACCAAGAATAAACACACGAAGTTGAGATGTCTACATAGGACATCCATACAACTCAAAATATCTATCAAACACAACTTGGAAACAAGCGTCATTGCACCTAATCATAAACAGCGCCATCTCACGCGCGCCAGTGGTGCAAGTTCCCCCCCCCCCCCCACTTTCTGCACACAATGTGAAACCTAACAGTGTGAATACACGTGAGATAGAGTCTGCTAGTTGCATGTGGTCAGCATATTTTGTAGTAAAATAAACAAAAATAAAAACAAGCAAACAAACAAACAAACAAGCAAAAAACAAAAACAAACAAAAAATTCCAATTGATTATCACTCGTAACATAGCAAAAGATATTTTTTTTCTTCATGATTGATAATATCATAATATTTACTCATCATTTTCTTTGTTTGCTTGTTTGTTTAGCAGCTGTAGTCGCAACTATTTCAAATTAAAGGTACTGTTTACCTTTGGGAGCAGTGATTTACAAAGTGTTTTAGATATCACATTTGATGCATATGTGTAGGTCAGTTGTATCAAAAAATATCCTACCATTTAAACATTTCGCAATAAAGTCTTAAATATAAAGGAGATACATGTATCACTATTTTTCTTACTATTGCTAATTTTCTCACAAAACCATAACTGTAGACGGTTTAGTCTAGAAATATTTCTTACTAAAACTATTGTTCACATTTTGCATATTCAACAATATTTAACTTTAATCATAATGATTCCAATTTTTACATTGGTTTTTTTAAATCCCTAACTCATATCTAAAAACTATTTTGAATCACTGAGGCTGACTCTTTGTTTCATCTGCAAATCTTAATTATTCCTTTAACATGAATGGAGTTGACTAATTTTGCGATCTAACTCTTTGTATACTTTACTCAGCACCATAATCTTGGTGATACATGCAGGTCTAGGCCTCTTCACAAATCGAACGTTTTATATCTTGTCACTAATTGGCATCATGTCTTTTTGTATTCCACAGCCGGGGAACGATAAATGAACTATTGCGTTTTCTTTTACTGCTACATATTACTGCTGCTCTCTACTGCTACTGTTACTGTTACTGTTATTGCTATAGTTGTTGTTACTGTTACTGTTATTGCTATAGTTCTTGTTACTGCTACAGTTATACTTTTATTGTTATCGTTATCTTTGTTATTATTGTTATTATTACTGTTACAGCTATACATTTATTGTTATTGTTATTGTTGTTATTATTGTTATTGTTGCTGTTATTGTTATTGCTATTACTATTGGTATTACTATTTTGGATGTAATCATTGTCTTTGAATGCCACACCTTCTGTATGTTTGAAAACACAATCATGTCGTAGCCCATTTACCAAAAGTTGAGTCTATTCTGGTTGCTGGCATTCTTTCTTTTTCTGTGTCAGCTTTATAAAAATAAATTGGAATGAATCATACATCATTTGGAAACCTTAGATTCAAATTAATGTGAGAACAGATAAAATATTGATAATAGTTGCATAATATACCTAAACTCCAAGATAAACAGGTTCACTTTTGCACCTTTACCAGTGTAACACTCTCTGCAAGGGAGCGCCTTTATCTCGGCAACTCAGGTCATGTCATGTTTTTGTGTTTCTCCTCCTGTGTTGTTCCGTCTTGTCTTTGCAAAACGAGTAGTCTCTCCTGTCTTGTTCAGTCCTGTCTTTGTAAACAGTCAATTTCATAAGAATCCCTTAATTTGTTCACAGTATGCAAGCATGGTTTTTAATGAACCTCTCAATTCTTTTTTCTCTAAACATAACATTGTATTTTGCCGGTATTGTTGTAATAGTATGTCTTTATTTGTCGACTATTTTTTATCCTTTGCACAGTTGAATTTATGCCTATATTATAACTCCTGAAAAGAAAAGAAAAAAGAAAGAATGAAAGTAAATGAATTGGATTGGTTTGAATTGAATTGAACTGAACTTTGCACGTTTTAGACCAGTGTCACAATGGGAGCATCATTAAAGGTAAAACTTTTGCACATGTCTGGTCTCGAAGGTGCAAAATTGCACCCATAAAGGTGCTCCCAGTGCGGCACTGGTAACGGTGCAAAGTTGAACAGTTTTTCTTGAGAGTGTATATGGAAAGTTTAATCGCAAAATTAGCTAAATCCAATGTACATGTATAACATTTTGAAGTCTGAAGTCCATTATCAGAAAGAGAAAATAAGTCTTTTCTATAGAAATACCTCGCTTATTACATAACATGGAATATTACTGAAGTTACGATTGCGAATTATCCCATAGTTTCTCACTATTTTGGAGGACTTTTTTAGCAACTATAATTGCAAATATCTCTGCGAGAATGGAAGTATCTCATTTTGCGATTAAACGTCATGAATATTTTACGTGAATATTCACTCTGCCTACTATTTTTAGTTCGCATGTCATTAACTCATTTCAAATAATGTTTGATCAAGGTCATCCGGTATGTTTAAATATGAGATGGAGGAAACTTTAGATCTTTACTGGAAATTTTGAATCAAGATCAATATCCTTTTTGCAGGCTAGAAGCCAGACAAAAGCTGGAATTAAAGTGGTAGATTTTTCCTATCACGCGTAACGCTATCGGCAGTCCAGCTACAGTGCAGCCGGTTTGATTTATTTGAGGATCCATTGTTCCAGTTTCCTTATTCAGTTCGTTGATAGTCGACGTTCGTATGACGCAAAAGCAAATGAGGCGAGATGTCTTCTAATGCGATCATCATTGTTGCCCCAATCATGCATGAAAGCACACACGTAATAACAGACAACCTATAAATTATAAAATGAATAATGCCCAATTCAGGTCCTCCATCTCCCTTTGTTTGGACGCAAACGAAAAGGCACCTCCATTTTCATTGCTAAACACAGCAAGCCGGAGCTCATTAATCTACTGTCCTTGCAAAAGCATCGAGGGAGAGATTAAGCTTATAATGACGTCCGTGTGAACTCGAACTGAATTTGTTTTTCTTCCATCCTCACATTATGGGATGAGGCTCAAATTTACAGCAATTACAACTGCAGGATGAGTACTCCCAGGGTAGAGCAATCGGTCACAGTGTCCTAATGAACATTTTACATCCATGACTATGTTCGCAGTCAATGCCACACTTGACTGGCTCCTCCGAGCACGTGACTTCGTAGTCAGCCGTACAGCTGTCCATTCTTTTATTCTATTTGTTTTGTTTAGTGTTGTTTTTTTTCCGAGAGACATTTTTTTTTCTCTTCTTTTCTCTTTCATAATGTTATCAAAGTGTCTTTTTTTTTTTTGCTTTTTCCACTCATGGTTTCTTATCTCGCTCTTTTTTTTTGATTGAAATAACTCTCCACTTTTGTTTCTTTTTTGTTTTGTTTTGAAGTGTAATTCTACATCATGATCAGGTTAATTTGGATAGATAATGTAAAACCTTGCTAACATAAAGGTGGTAATTCAATTAATTTGGGTATGGAATGAGACTTTCAAATGTTATAAAGAATTAAAAAAAAAGTTAAGTTGACTCTGAATTCTGTAATTTCACACATTTTAACGAATGTTTACATTTGCCTGCAAACTCATTATTCACATTATCACCATAAACATTATGCTATGAAGCCACAGTTCTCACGAAAAGATAATGGTGTTAATGTTTGCTTGCCTTGATCTGCCTACTGGATAAAATAAATTCATTTTGTTCATGAATTCAAAGAAGGCACATCGAACAAAAGATACTTCCAAGTATGAAGGGAAATACAATACATCATGTTGATTAAGATTACCCCGGCATATTTTTATTGTCTTGACCATAAAAAAGACGATTTTTTTTTTCATCTTTTTTCCAAGTTTTTTCATCATAATCTTTATTTTGGGTGCCCAAGGCGTCTAACAGCCTCTGCAGATGAGAGGGTGCAGTCATTCGTGTAAATATTACCTAATTTGTTCGCCTAGTTCCTTGTGAGATGTTTACCACATGGCTCCATCTCACTAACTTCAGCAGGCCGCCGCCCTTACCATGATTGTCAAGAGCCGAGAGGGGCTTCCCTTCATTGCGTTCAACTTTATCCGGTCCTCCGCATCCTCTTCCATTCAAAGAGTTTGGTTGCCATGGGCAACGCGTACGTCAATGGGATGATGATGGCATTACGTAACCCAGTTATCCGCGGAATGTGTGGATATAATTTGGGGGCTTAGTACCGACAATCTGTCGGCCTCTAAAGGGTTCATGAACATCATTGGCAGGAAATGTCCGTCCTAGGAAAAACAGACCCGAGTACTAGTACCAGTTTAGTAGGCTGTGCTTTGATCCTTTAAAGTCTGGAAGCTCAACTGAAATCTCATGGGTAATGTATATCTGCTAGTATATATATATATATATATATTATATATATATATATATATTATATATATATATATATATATATATATATATATATATATGAATCTCTCCCCTCCCTCTCTCTCTCTCTCTCTCTCTCTCTCTCTCTATATATATATATATATATATATATATATATATATATATATATATATATTATTATACGTGTGTGTGCGTGTGTGAGTGTATAACTTGCAAAAACAAAATTAGTCTGAACCTCTGATGGGCACAATTTGCTATGAACAGAAAATAAAAAGAATATATGGAAACATAAGAAAAAAAAGGTCAAGGTTGTATCGGTACAGCAGTAGGTTTTACACTTCAGCGCGCTCGAGAGAGAGAGGGAAACAAAGAAAGAAATACAGCTTTTGAGACAGATGAAATAGTCAATATTTACTATTACAGCACATTTCACCTTGTAGACCTTACACGTCACCGAAAGTATACACGTGATATAACAGATATTACATTCATAAATCAAAGATAGGATTCACCGTCACGTATTATGTTGTTACTGAATGTCGTAGTGAAGTTTTTTGCATCGAATTGAGATTTCACAAAAGACGTATAAGTAACAATTATATTATGAGTTAGAAGATAAAGTGCACTATATTGTAAAGAAACTTCTACTCGTCAGATTAGATATAAGAGGTAATTTGCGCAGTTTCTATATTTACAGCATATATCTTGGTTCAAAATTAATGTTGGATTCCATTTTCTACACATGTAACGTGCGAACCTGAAAAAATCCTTTTATGATATCAAAGGAAAAAAAGTGAGGTGCTGTACTGATATTTTGAAGACGTCATCAATAGAAATGGCCTCTTGCGCATGATTCTAGTTCATTAGGATGATCTGCTATAGCACCCTTGTATAGTGGTTGTTAAAATTATTATTGTTTCTAAGTCCCGAGTACAATAAGGTAAGACTCATTGCATTTGAACAGTTCATTATTTTCAAGGACCTTTTCTTTGAAAATAATCTTCCAATGGTCTAGGTTTCTATTGCTTAGTGGATTATAGGAGATCCCATTTTGGAAAAGTTGTACATTATTTTTCAGCAGAGATTATCTTCCTTCAACAAATAAGGTAAAAACTATCCTTACTTCATGTATTTGGATTATCTTAAGTGTATCAACGTCTTTGCCTGCATGTGTGTGTGTTTTTTGTGTGGGTTTGTATGTCTGTTGGGGTGGATGTTATTGCTTATTTGTACAGACGTTTTTGTGCTTTAAAGCTGGTTATATATAGTTATGCTGTGACGCGCATCGTAGGATGATAAAGGTCTATGCGTGGTTCATCGTCATAATATTATATGTATCGTAGGCTAGGCTGTGAGGTCTTGGTAACGCGAATTCGGTTCTTAACCTGTTGAGGAAGAGTCCCGAGTATACTCGGGCAGGTGTATATGGGAAATGCATGTTGTAGCACAATCGAACCGTCCTCAATGGGTTAAGAGCCTCTTCTTATTGAAAGAGCAGAGTTAGAGAGAGCAGAACAGCTCCGCCTGATATACAACATCCCCATACACGGAGGTCAGTGATTGTATTATCGATACAAATCACTCGATATATCGGCGTCAACCTGCGGTGATTGACCATCTGATTGAAGTCGGTCAGGTTTATTACTGCCGTGGGAATGATTTTGGAGAGGGGGAAATTATTGCGCGTTCTCCCATCCAAAACTATAAACAATTCATATCGTCACCGCGATAAATTACGTCGCACTTTTACCGGGCCAGAGCGGGTTACCGTGAACAGATGAGATGAAGTATGACGTCAGAGCAGAATCATGATTGTTCAGAATTATTTCTTTCAGTCCCTTCCTGCTTCCTGCGCGTCGTGTTGAAAATGAGATTTTACCCATCAACGAAAACAATCATCTCGTAGCAGCTTTCAAGCAAACGTGCCAACTAAGGTGGTACAGTTCCACTTTACTGTGGGCGTTTCATCCTCGAGAATCAATGAATTAATCCTTTTGTTGTAGAGAATGTACAAGGAATTTGGGATAGAAATGCCAACTTTCTTAAATAATCTCCCATAGAGACCAAGGAATGTTACCTATTTATTTGTTTGATTGTTTTTGTCTTCGAAAAAAAAAGAGTTTCTTGCATGCTTTGGTTTCTCTTGGTTTCCTTTGTTGTTCTTTGTGAGAAAAAGATTCATCTTCTTATTCTTCGTATGGCACAATGTACCTGGTTGATACCTTTTGCTGAATATTGCTAATTATCAAGGGCGAACCGTGAAGGGTCGGCACCAGTCGCCCGTTGTTTTGTTGTTTGTGTGTATGTGTAGGTCGGTAGGAGAACCTCTTTGGTGGGTGCATCCTGCTCTTTTCGAGGAATGAATGAATGAAGTGGGATCTTTTACGTGCTGAGTCGTGACTAACACAAGGGAGCTTCATTTAATCCTATCCGAGGGACAGTGTGTTTTACCTCCTACAAGAGGGGACGATATGATTACATACAACATTGCTCAGCTAGATTCAAATGGGAATTGAATCCGAGCCCTCTGATTGCGAGGCAGACACGCTATTAACCGACTCACTGAACCACATCACCGCCCGTAGAGAAAAGATTGGCAAGTGATATATCAATATGGCTCATGTAAACCTCTCAGTATATCCATATCTTCTTAAGATGACTACTTTTTGTTGGGAACGAGACTACTAAGAACTGTGGTGTTAGATGATAACAAGTGTGCTAGCCGGGCAAATACATAGTCTCTCAACGAGGTTCCATTTTTCACATCTGTCTCAGCGCCAGACCATGTTTGCACGTCTATGTACATTGCCCAGTAAAATAGGAGCATTCATTCATTCATTCATTCATTCATTCATTCATTCATTCATTCATTCATTCATTTGTTTCCATATCCAAATAATACAAAATAATTGCAAAGTAGCATAAATCGATTTGTACAAACAGGTGGAAAGGTGAAATGTGATGAAGCACTCATACAAATACAAACAATAATATTACAAAAGTAAAGTACATGTACAGCTGCACCCACATAAAGATACACGTGATTTACATAGTTGATCATCATGAATTCACGAGTCGCTAGTCTAAGGAATATGAGGGAATATGGGGGAACTTGCACAAAAAGCAGAGCTTGTACAATTACCAAGTTCCCGGAGTGAAAAGAAAAAAAAATGAGTCTGCATACGTGCGTACATGAACGAGTGGGCATAACGATTCAGAAAGGATACGAGGAAGAGGTGTGTTACGTCACATTTTGGTAAATTGCACATTTTGGTAAATTACCAAAATGTGCAGTTACCAAAATGTGCTGTGACATGTTACGGCACATTTTGGTAACTTTCTGCTCCTCCACAATCATCACAAAAACAAATTGTAAGTGCAGTTGGTTTTTGTCCCCACCGAATGAGTTTGGTAGCCTAAAGGCCGTGTCACACCTTCCGGGCAAGCTACGCGGGCTTGTTGCGAGTAAGGTTTTTCCAGCACGCAGGAAAATTATCTCGCCCGTAGTTGCCCGGAGGTGCGCACGCATTTCCGATTTACCCGCAGCCAAGTTTTGAGCATCACCTCGCAGGCAACTCCTACGCAGATACTTCGCAGTCCCCGTATGCGGCCAGCGCTGCCAAAATAATGACATTCTGTCATTTCTGTTGGACTTCTGCCATTCCTTCAGATGAATCTCTAACTGAGTAGTCACCCCCACGCGCCTGGCACGCAGGTCACACAGGATACCCGCAAGAAGAACATAAGTAGAACGCGTCCAGCAAGTAAACACATGCACAACTCGCCCAAATCCTTGTCTGCCCTCAGAAATTGTCCGGTATGCTGAAAAATCCCCATACGCAACAAGCCCGCGTAGCTTGCCCGGAAAGGTGTGACAAGGCCTAAACACGGCCACGGGTAAAACGGATTTGCGTGCGCACCTCCGGGCGACTACGAGTGAGATACGTGCTATTTACTGTTAAGTGCGGGTCATCTGCGGGGACCTCCGGGTAGTACAAATTGTTCTTCGCAAGTCGCACGTAAGACTTGCCGGGAAAGATGTGACGCGGCCTGTAAGGCCTGTAAGGCCGTGTCACACCTTTCCGGGCAAGTTACGCTGGCTTGTTGCGAGTAGGGATTTTCCAGCACGCAGGAAAATTTCTGCGGGCGGACAAGAATGTTTGTGAGTTTCGTGCTTGTCTCTTACCTGCTAGACGCGTGCTACTTACCTTCTACATGCGTGTGTTCAGTGTGACCTGCGTGAGAGCTTTGAAACCGATCCGTTTTCTGTTACGAGCGACTTACGGGTACTGCGAAGTACCTGCGTTGGTACTGCCTACAAGATGCTGCGGTAAGGGTCTCCTGCTGGTGTTCTGCGTGTACCCCCGCGACTCAATCGGAACATATTTTGAGCATGCTCAAGGCCTTGTCATACCGTATCCGGGGAAGTTTTGCGGGTTGACTTGCGGGGAAGCAAATTTGTCTTGCCTGTCTTTACTGCAGGACCATCACCTTATTTCCCTGACCGTATAATAACTCTCAAGCCCCTCCATGGCTTTTTAGTTCAGTTACCAAAATGTGCAGATTGTCCAAAATGTGAGGGCAAATCCAATTTTAACTGCACATTTTGGTAACAGTTGATCCCGTCAGGTATAGGTGCACTATCAGCACATTTTGGTAACATTTTTTAAAACCAAAATGTGTAGTTTAGTACCAAACTGTGCCGTAACTGGTAAATTGCACATTAATTTACCAAAATGTGCAATTTACCAAAATGTGCCGTAACAAATTGGAAGTAAAGCAATGGGTCAATGACAGACACACACATTCAAACAAACAAACACACAAACACAGTAATAAAATAAACATAGGACAAAAGAGTATTGAGACGAGGATGTCGACGAGCATCACGCCCTCTAGCCGGTCAAGCTGGTCAATTTGTGATCACGTTGATCAGGACAGCTGACTGCAACTTGCGTTTTTATGTTGTTTATTGATTGTTGTAAAATTTTCACACATCTCCTGCTACATCTGTGGTGAATAAAGAACGGCCAGTGACCAGCAAATTACAGTATGATAATAATAATGGTAATAGTAATAGTAATAATAAAGATAATGATAATGATAACATTTACATAGCACCTATTTCATAATGTTTCTAAAAGCTTTACAAATAGCGAAACAAGTGGACGTTGACAATTAACAAAAGCAACAAGCATAAAATGGAGTACGAGTACAGATAATCCATGAATTACATAATCATCGGCATTGTTCTTGAAATATCACCCCTCATTTCATTTCTTTGACGACAATGAGACAGAGAAATAGAAATAACTCTGGAGAAGAGATTATTCGATGCGATGGAAAAGAAATTTTGAATAGAAGTTGTTTATATAAAGGGTAGGTAGGGTTGACAGAAAATAATAGGCTCAATAACTGGCAAAGGCCAGAGGGAAGAGTATTGAGCTGTCTGTGTCTGGATTTTTTTTTTAAAGAAGAAACTTTCTATCGAAATTTCTTGACATCCCGATTTCAATCAAAGCTTATTCTCATGTTTAAACAATGCCCTCCGGTTTGAGGTAACGTTACTGAAGTAAGTAAGTACTCATGTAGTGACAGAGAGAGAGAAAAAAAAAGAAGAAGAAAGAAAGAAAGAAATAGAGGGAGAGATGATGAAATCTGAAAATACGTCATGTCATTTCATCAGAGAATATGATTCTTTTTCTTCTCCTTTCGGACCCTTATATCAAACAAATTGGTTTATTTTGAAACTTCTCGCTGCCGGTTTGATTTATTTCTGATCTTTCCCCTAGTACGTTTTTCTTTGGTTTTCTTTTTTTTTTTTACTTATTCGTTGCATGCTTTATAATACTCGAAATCATCTTACTACAATTTTCTTTTCATTTTCTTCAGATATACGGGAAATTTTGTCTGGATTACGGCAGAAGGACGCCCATTGCTGCTTGGCGTCACGGAGCCCCCATATCAACAGTTTATTTTCTTGACGTCCGAAAGGGATAAAAAGAGGTCACCGAGAAATTTGAAAGAAGCAGAAGACAAAAATGGAAAGGCCGAGAGGAATATGAGAGATAAAGAAAATCTGAACTTAATTTCTAAGGCAAATGCCATCGCGCAAAGCAATAACATCAGGACCACTCTCCAATTTTAGAATCGGATGAGGTCGAAGAGAATGCACTCCAAAAGCTGACAGCGGCTAGATGTCGGCATGGCCAGCTATACCTTCTTTTGTTGGAGGCGGAATTTTGGTGTATGCATTCCACCTTGCCCGAGCGCCCTTGCTCCTGGCCAATGACCCGATTTCTCGAAATGTCAGGACGTATTAAGGATTTTAATAAATGGACATGCACCTCATGAAGCTGATTGAATTTGGAAGGTGACGAGGAAAATGCGCTTTCAACCTCAGGGCCAATCATGTAATTATTTCCATTTCCCGCGCTCGACGTTGAAAGAAAAAAGTGGAAAAGAAAAGTTCGCATGACTCCGTGTCTATCTTCTTAAAGACGTCGCGGTTCTTTATCAGAATTAATACGTTCACATTTCAAAACCAACTGTATATTGCTTTCTGAAATTCCAATTGTTTGAGCAGTGTTCAAATATCCTCAGTTGATATAATGACATGGTTTAATAGTTTGACAGTGGTGGGAGAGAGAGAGGCGGGAGGGGGAGGGAGATCTCGCCTTGAAGTTATAATAAAAAATCTTTTATCTCAGGTTGTTTGAAATTCTTTTAAAGGGATAGTACAGTATTGGTGGAGATGAGAATTGGGCTTTTAACTTTTTGCGAGATACCAAGAAAACACTTATTATATAGTACAGAGAATACCATTTTAAGAGGAATTCAAAGTTTATTTGACGAAAATCGGGTTTGGAATGACTGAAACATCCAAAAACAAAGTAAAACAAAGCAATCGTGATAAAGTGTGGGTCCCACACTTTAGTAGAATCGCTCTTTTTTGATATCTCAGCCATTTCAAAACCAATTTTCATCAAATAAACGTTGAATTCCTCATAGAATTGCATGCTCTTTCATATTTCAGAAGAGGTTTCTGATTATCTCACTAAAAAATGTTAGAAACCTGAAATTAGGTCTCAACCAAAACTATACGATCCCTTTAAAGCTTTCAAATTATCAAGTGTATTAAGAAATCATTGGTTAACTTCCTCGGCCACAATGCGTGTCATCAACAAGCCCTGCACTCGACCCCGTCCAGCTTCGCGGATTGATTACCCTAATTGCTCTCACTTCTACTTACCTCAACCAACTATTTAATGTCTCCTCATCGATTTTTATATATATATATAGATAGATATATATCATATATATATATATATATATATATATATATATATATATATATATAATATATATATATATATATTGTGACGAACTCGCCTTCTCGTCGTGAATTAAGAGAGTGTATTTGACTGTTTGTACAAATGTCTCCGCGAGCCGTGTCAGGATGGCCGAGTAGGCGGGGTTCGTTTTGTTGCAGTTTACAACGATCCCTTTTAAATCACTAAAACTACTAGTCTGTGTCTACCATGTAATATGTTGGGTCAGAAGCAGCTCACCAACACAAGCGGCATACATACAAGTTCATCATCACTTAACGTAGCTCACTCCCAAGCGTCTCTTGTTGAGGATGTTAAATTGGTACGCCTATTTTTGTTACCAACATTTGCTACCAAGTTCTGCTACCAAGGTTTGCTACCAAGTTCTGCTACCATGTTTTGCTACCAAGTTCTGCTACCATGTTTTGCTACCGAGTTCTGCTACCATGTTTTGCTACCAACTCGTGGAACACATTTCACAACTATGTGGTGGCACAAGGTAATGTGATGACTGGACCTTGGATTGGGCACGGGCATATGCGACAAGTCACATTACCACTATTCCCGAAATCCAATAGCGACGACTGGAACTTGGATTGGGTACGGACTATGCGACAAGTCACATTACCATTATACCCGAAATCCAACGGCGACGACTGGAACTTGGATTGGGTACGGACTATGCGACAAGTCACATTACCACTACCCGAAATCCAATGCTGCTTGCTGGTAGAACTCTACTGCTTGTGCCACCACCAAAATACTACTTGCTTTACAAATCAAACTCAAAGAAGGAGACTAAAGAGTCAATGTTTTATGAACGTATAAACAGTTTACTTGGTGCTTCCAAGCAGCAATGAAACAAAAGCAAATGAACTCATGCAAACACTTACTGTACTGTTAGTGCTACGGGCTTCTTGCTGGCGACGCAGTCGGACAGCGGCCAATTTATATGCTTCCTTTCCTTAAGAAGAAGGATAGAGGATGCAATCCCGCACGGCCTTGTAGTGCAGAGCGAATCCTCCGGATATCAATCAAATAACCTATTATCATGTCATGGTTAGTAAATTCGACATAATTATTGATTCTAAACATATTTGGGGTTCATCGTTCCATCTAACGGTATGTACCGACGGCTAAAACAAACATGTAAATACTACGATGGTGCCAACTCATAAATTTCCAACAATATAACTAATTATTTAACATCAATGTTTAAATCATGATAATGAATTATCCCATAACAACGACTATTGAGAGTACCGTATACGGCACTACTGTTGAAATAAATAGGACGCCCTCTTTTACTGTTAAACGTACAATCGATTTTAACAAGTTGTAATTGGAAACAATTAATTACAATCGATTCTAACAAGTTGTAGTTGGAAGCAATTAATAACAATCGATTCAACCAAATTTTGTTACAATATATATATATATATATATATATATATGTATATATTATAATATAGTAATACAAATTGTCACAATTGAGGCATGCATCAAACGCCAGTTGCCTTGATTTTAATTCAAAATCCGAATTTTCGGGGGCCTCCCCCTTCGTCGGGGATGAAAGTGCTTATGAATTTTTATAGTGATATTAACAGTATGGTGGTAATATCCAACTACCACGCGCAATCTCAGTGTCACCAAATCAATAAATAATAACAAACAAAGGCTAAATTGCACGTATTTACAATCATAATCGTAAAAAATAGATTATTACAGTATCATACTCTGAATAAACAATGCTATAAAGAAATGATCAAACGGCTATAACTTTCTTGGCAAAGCTAAAAAGCAAAAATAAAGAAAGAAATACGTACACAACGATGCCTGTTGGTCACATTATAAACATTACGTTGATCACATGTCATGTGCCAAATCTCAAGTCAAATGCTTAATCAGTGCAGTGAGAGAATCAGCCGAATACATACTAAGCTTGCCTTATCAACAACAAAAAAGAGGAAAAAAAGAAACGTAGAGAAGTTTGCTGTCAAGATGGCAACACACAGCTCAAAGCTGGCAAAAACAACAACAACAACAACAACAAACACATCAAACAAAAAACAAACAAAAAACAAAAAAGTTACCATTTCAACACATAATTCAATTTTAACAAAAAGTAAAACTTACACACCTATACATCAAAACGGGCACATGTGCCAAATTTCCTTTTCTCTTTCTTTTCTTTCTTTCCATTATCCTGTTGTGCTCTATTACTTTCAATGGGATACCCTTCTGTCAAGTCATGTCACGTTGTTGTGTTTCTCCTGTCTTGTTCTGTCCTGTCTTGTTCCGTCCTGTCTTTGTAAACAAATATGTTCACAAGAATCCTTTGAGTGGTTGACAATTTACAAGCATGCTTTTCAGTGAACGTATGTTTGCTGAAAAAAGAAAAAAGAAAGAATGAAATATATGAAATGAAATGAAATGAAATGAAATTTCAAATAAAATACTTGAAAAACTGGATGAGTTGGCTCTGTCCACAATTCTTTTTTTTTCAGGAATACTGTCACCATGGCAGCCCATTGTTCAACATGGACGAAAAACATATCTTTTGCATATCTGAAAACTCTATCCATCAGAAATGCTAAATCTCAAATACCAAACTAAAAAAACAAAGAATTTAGCTTAATTCACAGTATTTTGCATGGTTTCCATTGTAAAAACTGCGGTTACCATGGCAACACAGTGTTTAATATTTCTTTAAAAATCTGGAATTTACCTATCTAAACCATAGCAGTCATAAATGCAAATATCCGGTCAATTACTCAGAAACTCTTAGAGTGAAAAAAAAAAATCCACCTATTTTTTGTAAGTTTTTCATTGCAAACTTGCTTTTATCATGGCAATGCATTGTTCAACAATAGGAAATAAATAAAATTTCAGTACTCGAACCTGTCCTATGACCTATGATGTGTGCGCTCAATATTTGATAAGCACAACTGCAACTGCAACGCATTATGTCAAGTTTCGCTTCAATGCCTCTACCGGTTCCCTAACCTTGTCTACAGGAACAACACGGACGGGAAATATCTTTTGCATATCTGAAAACTATATCCGTCACAAGTACTAAATCTCAAATCAAAAGCTCACAAACCAAGGGAGTTACCTTAATCCATTGTGTTTTTGTATTGATTTGTATCAATTTCATTATGAAAACTGCGGTTGCCATGGCAACACTGTTTAGAACATTTACAATGTGGACGTAAATCAATGACAAGATTCTGTTTGCACTTAGGACAATTTATGTACAAATTTTGTAATCATCCTCTTCCTTTTGTGTTTGATTCCACGTTCCATTAAAAAAAAGAAAAAAAAATGCTCACTCATAACCTTCCCGAAACTGGCACTATATTTTTGCCAAACTATTTTCTCTTTTTCTGGCCCAAAATTTTTGAATTAACTTGATATCAGTATTACTTGATAACAGTATAAAAGTATAAGCTGTATTAAAGTTTGAATACTTTTACTCTGAAAGTAAATAATTTTCTGTAAAATTCCTATGTAGCAGAAGGAGTTACACTTTTGTAAGCCCTAATTTCAAGTCTTTTTTTCTAACAAACTCATTTATCGTCTCAAAACTCAACCTTCTCTCACCATGAATCCGTACATCTCGTGTACCACGTGCATTGGCTTAGACCCTACAACTCATCTTTCTTCGTCTTTAACCCTGTCTTTTAAGCCAATTCCTGTTGCTCCTTCCTTACTTATCCGTCTTTTTTTTCCTTTTTTAACAAGAGAGTTGTCTCGTGTTCATGGTGTTTGTGCGTTATATTGTGTGTCCTTTGATCTTTCCTTTTTTAGTCATCTTGCCTGTTGGCTATAATTATGGGAAAGTGGTTTAATCATTGTTTATGAAATGCCTGCGATATACAAACTCGAGTGGTTCGCAATATACAAGCATTGCATTCTAGTGAACATCTGAGTCCTCTTTTTCCCCTCTAAACGTCACTTACTATTTTGCCGGTATGTATGTGTATCTGTATTTGTTGATTATCGTTTATCTTTTTCACAAATGCTTATAATATAATTCTTGATCTATTCTGTATTACGTTTTGTTGGAAGAAAAAATGAATCGAACAATAAATGCATTAAATTGAATTGAAAAACTCTGTTTTAAGCAGATTTCTCCATTTCCTACAATTTTCATGTGCATTTAAATCAGAGTTACCTTTATTTCACTTCGGTTCATTGTAGTTTCTTCATTACAGATTTGTATTGATTTTGTTCAATTATGTGTATTTGAATATCTTTATACTGTAATTGTATTTTTGTTTGTTATTGTGTGTTTGTTGGATATTAAATAATTGAAATAAATAATGCAATGAACTTGAGATGGTGTTGTTTGTAATCCATGGCTCCTAAAACTATTGATTTCTTCTTGTTATTTTTAGATTGAGTGGGTAGTAGGCCTACAATTATTTTGCCAAAGTGCTGTTTTAATATCATTTCTTTTTAAAAAGGCGCCGAAACACAGTCGTCCGTATTTGTTCTGATGAGAGAAATGACAAGCAGTGAGAAGGAGACAGATTGGAAAAAAAGAATAATGGATTCAAAGAGAAATGTGGATTTTAGCCGAGTGTTTTCAGCAATAAAGAAATAGTTATTTCCGCTGACAACTTATAAATAGAAAGTATTGGTCGCGGAACGTGGAAATTAAATTCTTTGTCGCACGAGGGAAGTCAGGTGTGCTTACTGTAATAACAAGCGTCCTACCATGAATTTATTGCATTCACGATGCAGTGACTAACCAAGTTAAGGTTGGTTTCAGTAGAAGACTATCACCAGTCGACGACAAGATGAATTGTCATCAAAATCGAGCTTAAAGGAAACCAATATCCAAATTTATATGTGAATATTAGAAGAGTTTTAAGGAAAATCGGATAATCGATTCAGAAGTTATGAATTAATGTTAAAGTTTTTGTACCGTCAGAGCAAGATAAGGAGACTTCACTTCGTGACGTTATTACGGACAACACTACGTACAAAATAAAGAAAATATGAAGGAAATTGAAATAATATATCATTTTCACTTTTCTAGAATAATAAAAAAGCCCTGCATATGGGAAACCTCTCTCTGAAAACAGAGGGAATATATATATATTTTTTTTTTTGACATGCGTAAGTCTTGAATAGATGGAATCTGTAATTGTCATGAAAAGTGTTTGTTTCATTTCCATCTGCGAAGATGGCCGGATAGCCCATAATCAGCTGCAATATATAGCTGGTCTTCGTGGTCCACTTAGACGTCGACAGGGCCACTTCACCGGTTTAAACACCCTGCTCTTTGCGATGAATAAATGAAGCGGGATCTTTTACGAGCATGAGTTGTGACTCTCTCATACACGGGGCCTCCGAGGGACAGAGTCGTGTTTTGCCTCTTACGAGAGGGGACGGTGGTGCCCGGGAATCGAACCGGGGTCCTTTTGATCGTGAAGCAGAGTGACGCGCTATCGACTGAGCTAACTTACCGGAGTCACCGTCACTGATTTGCGTACGCTCCGATGCACCATACATTCGCTGATGCTATTCTTGTTTCGTTTTGTTTTGTTTTTTGAACATACCCCGATGGCCAGCGAATAAAGGTCGATTCAATCATACGCCCCTTACTGCCAGGTCTTTAAAGGGATGATACAGTTTCTGTTGTCATGGTGCTTTAGGTTTTTTTTTTATGATATATTTTAGAGATAATGAAAAACCTCATATGAAATATGAAAGAGCATTTAGTTCTAAGAGGAATACAAAGTTTACCTGATGAAAATTGGCTTTGAAATGGCTGAGATATTAGCTGAGATAACATCCTAATAAAAGGTGGCACCCACCTTTTATTAGGATCGCTTTTTTTTTGTTGATATTAGCTATATCCAACCCGATTTTCATCAAATACACTTTGAATTCCTGCTGAATTGTATATACCCTTTAACGTTTCTTAAAATGGTTTCTGTTAGGTATCTCGCAAAAAGTTAAAAGCTGAATCCTCATCTACACCAATACTATACCATCCCTTTTTACTTGATCCTCACAATACCGCGAAATTGGAGGTCTTTGACGCCCTGCTGTATATTATGCATAAGAAAGTTATATTTGAAACTCTAATTGCAGTTTCATGCTTCAAATTCAATGCTTCAAACAACATTAAAAATTCTTGTTTATTCTGATTACAGTCAGGGAACCGTGGCAGTGACAGCCATGCACATCGATAAGCAATTTGTTCATAATAAATGAACCAATTCTCAATCACTTCCCTCCACTTCCTCGTCGAAAGAAAAAGGCTTGAATAGTCCCCTTGATGGACTGTCGTTTCGCTCACTTTAATGTTTGAATTTTGCCTGTAATAGGGGAAAAACATGCGCTAACAGGCATGATTTTGAGAGTCCATTAGATTTGGTAGCGAGATATAATGGCTCGCAAAGGAGATTCAAGGGACATCAGAAGGTAACATGACAATTGTCCGTGCAAAAGATCACTTCGTCTTGCCGTCTTTTCTTCCCCCGTGTACGTCACGCGGAGCGTTGCCATGGCGACGGATAGCTAGCAGCAATCGTTTGGAAGATTATATATTGCTGCCAATATTCGCCATGTGGCATTGCCTGCATAAAATATTCGCGCCCAAAGAGTCTTTGAGCATTATTTCGGGCCATTTTGAAATTCGCAAATTCAAAAACACGCGCACTCTGAGGCATGTAATATGTCACTCTTTTCTGTATGTGATGTATGTATGTTACAATAGGTCTACATCATGTATCAATGATACACAGCCATGTTTGTTTGATGTATGCGTATGATAATACATACACTAAATTGACATTATTTTGTTTATACATTACTCTGTCATATCAATCACCTGTAAAGTCATTATGTTTAAAGGCTGATTGAAATTGATGTGTGTGTACGCATGGACAGATTGGTGTATTGGTCTTTCTTACGTTAAAGTGATGTTATTTGAAATCTTGTCATGTAAACTTATGTCATGTCATGAACGTATGCAAACATAATCCCACAGATCGTTTATGACCCTTAGTTTGTCCAATGACTACTGTATGTCTTGACGACAGGTGACGAAAATCGGTACATGTCCGTAATTTTGTCATTTCTGGATCTTGAGGTAATGTACGTAATTATATAAAGTTGTACCAGAAACTTGTGGGGGGGGGGGGGCATGTGCTGAAATTCAAGCTATATTATAGAGGTAAAGGGGAGTACCGGTAAATATCTTATCCAGACGATGTCTATGAAACCAAAGCCAATGACACTGTCGCTTCAAAAGTGAATAGAGTGGAATGGAACAGACATGTTTCCTTTGTCTGTTATGATTTCAACCCGGCGATTATGCTTTTTGACAGCGTATAAGAATTCATTTTTTTTTCTTTTGGTAGTTATTTGGATTTCATTAGGAAAATGAAAATGACGGTCATACCGTACTTACAAGAAGGTATCGTGTTTTTTATTAACACTATTCTTCTAAAAGAAATGGTCTGTCGTGAGCAATGTTTCAGTTATCAGTTGTGAGTATTTCAATATTTTGTGCAAGCTTACAGTTTAACCGGTTTGAACTTCTCGAGGTGATGTTGTGTCCAGTCACCCTTTTGATGTACTGATTTTTTTAATCATTTCTCACAATTCGCGATATGTTTTCCAGTGATTTTATCTCAATTTTACTGGTATTTTTTTCTTGGTATTTTTTTATTGGCATATTGACAATGACATATGTCACAATAAACCTTTCTTTAAGCTTATATTATCATTCAGATATTATAGTTAATAATTTTCACATTATCAACGTTTATCAAAATTACTATTCTACTTTTTTGGACACATATCTCCATTTGCTTCTTTTTTTTCTATTCTGCAAAGCTGAATTGAAAACATATGTGGTGTATTGACGCAATATTTAATTCTACCATTATCATAATCCAGTTATGTGTACATACTTTGCAAATAATTTGTAATTCTGCATCGGGCTGCATGAATGAATCTATTGAAGGAAATAAAGATACCATTAATCAATGTTCAAATAATATTTCACTCGTGGTTCAAGAGAACCATCGTGGAAACTTTATGCTTCACGTATGTACGGATGGATGGAGCAGTTTCAAGCTCAGAGAGTGTCTAGAATATATTAAATATATGCCACCTTCCATCTGCAAGGATATTCTTAAGCTGTATATTTGCATTGTATTCTTACGTTTCATGTACCATACATATATCAAGTATAAAGTAACAAGCACATTCAAGTACATTATAATGTTTCTCCATTTTGATTCTTCCAGTTTAAGTTTGATATGAAGCAGACTGGAATGAATAAGAGAGAATATTATTTATCTTATTCAGACTTATATCAGCTATGGATTTCTTCGGTTCCATGTATACATGCAGACTGTGATGGTAATTATCGCAATATTATGGTAATATGCAATTAAATGAATGATTTCATCCTTTGGCAAATTTCCCATTATTTTGACAAACATCGTTTAGCTCGATCCCTTCCCAGAAAAGTGCCCAGAGCTCAATTTGTGTAATTGCACAATGATTTGACCACAGGATATGTTCAAAATCTTAAAATGTTATCTTAAAGGAGATATTTACCCCCCCCCCCCCCCCCCAAAAAAAATAATAATAATAAAAAAATAAAAAAATCGTGTTTGTCTTTTGGGGGCTTGTGGTTGATCTTCATCTAATCTGCTTGGCATAATTATGATGACGACCATAGAGTAGTATGTTTTGTGAAAATATGAGGAATTCTCAAATTCCATAACTTTCTTCTCTCCTTATTGGCTATAATTTCGACGAAAGGTCTCCCGTTTTGTATATTCCAAGTTTCAATAACATGACAGCTGTATTTGAATATGGAGTCACTTTTCACTTCCAACGAACACTCGCATAAAGAGACAGACACCTGTATTCTTACTTGTCAAGAATAAATATACGACAACAGCGTAATACATACGTGTGTTGGAGGCACGGCATTTTTTGTATTTTTATTCTTTTTTAAGCTTATATGCAGTTGTATAACAAAGATGTACCCAATACATAACTGCAATTCTACACAATCAGTAAACTTTGTTCAAAATTGAAAGAAAACAAATGAACTAGCCCAAATCGTAAAAATTCAATATTACACAGTCAATCATAGGTATTTACATTCATATGTTGTAATAGTAAAGAACAATTATTTGTAGTATAAAAAGGAGTAAATGCTACTACTATATCATTTCATACACACATGAATAACCTTGAAAACAGGTCGTGTCAAAATACTATCTACAAATATTTCTGTACAATATCCGTTCATGATTATTATTCCTTTTTAGACACTCTTTATTCGCTTGTAAACTGTAGCGACACTTTGCAGTTTGGGATTTAAATAAGGGAAAATTGAACAATCGGAAATAAATGAAAGCATAACAGTATCCACCAGCAAAGATATGCACATTTTGAATAACATGGTACTTTTCGATTTTATAACTAAGAAGCTATTACTTCCAGTGAATATCCCTGGAATTCGTTGAATACATGAAATGAATGAAGAGCTACACAACAAACAGAGTGGTGTACGTTCCCATCTCACCTTCATCATAGATGTCAAAAGCATAAAGAGCAACGCTTTGCATACAATTCATTCACGGGGCACAGTCTTCATTTATGTTTTAGGTCTAAGCAGGCCATAAATGAATACGTATTTCCTTCGTAAAATAATCATGAATGATATTATTATCATGTAATCAAAGCAGGAGATATTGGCTTTGTTCGTATGCATTAAAGAAGAGCAGCAGCGATTGCAGATCCATTTCTAGTAAAAATCAGTGCGACATGAAACCCAAGGTTTGATTGATTTCAGTAGCTTTGTTTCAATATTTACTTATCCTTTAATAATGCACTATGGTACATAGTCCTTGATGTTGAATTCGAGACACGCATCGCTGCTTTTCTGATAATAATCACAATGTAAACTATAGCTCAAAATGCCAACACACATCTAAAATTCATGTTGATATTAGCTACATATCTGTAAAGTACTCCAACTTTGAATTGCTCTGACGTAAAGAAAAATAGATACCAACCATACCTGAAATCCCTCAAATTTGTTAATAGCAATCTGCAAATCTGTTTACCTCAGTAATAAGCTGGTATAAAGACGCTTTTTTTCACAGAGGATCGAATTTCACTTTTGATCCTGTGCCCATGAAAAAAAAATAATAAGTCGATTCAGTGGATCCATTAAAGAGCACGTAATTTAACAAGCAAACTCAAGTTGGAATCCATGAAAGTGTAGTGATAAGTAGGAAGACGTGAAAATGGAAATTGGACTGAGAGGGACAATTGAGTTGAAATTATAGAAGACGGTCCTTATTTGTCATTTCGGTTGTTTGTTTTTGGTTTCTAAAATTTGTCACAGTTCGAGCATACTTTCCTAATGTCAATATCACAGAACATTTGGGAAGTGTCATGGAAATCATTTGGGAAATGATTATAACATTAACTGATATTAATTGAACATTGTAACATTAATGAACGACAATCCGTGTCAGCAAAGTCTGACATCAGTGATCAAGGTCACTTTACACTACACAATGGTAATGTGTATATTTCTTTTTTACTTTTTGATTTCTTTATTTCTGTGTTTTTTTCCTATCTTTCCTTCTACTATGGCAGGGAAATGCATTGACATTACATGAGTGACAATGTCCTTGTTCCCATTGCCGTTATGTCAATTTTACTCCGCTCTCGATCAATTGGGAATTCACCCTTTCTCTGCCAATGAGTCAAATGTGAACGAATTACACACATAAGCCTATGGACAAGAAGTTGATGTGACACGCAAAGGGTTCACCAATATTCCTCCTTCCACCTATTTCTCCGCAAAAGAAAAACCTTTAGCAAAACGTCTTTTTTTAACGGACAATTTGTTTCAATCTGATGGAAGAGCGTGCGTCAAAGCACAAAACACATCAGCGTCACGCTACCACAGTGTGTGAACAGTTGAAGTGCTTGATTGAAAAACACAAATAAATTAACTCCATTTCTGTCAGTTTGAGATATTTGCGATTAAACTTGCTAAAGAACAAAGAAAACGAGAGGTAAAATATTGGGAAGTCTTTATCATAACTTCAAGAAGAAGAATCCTTCTGTAACAAGTGACGAATCATTTAAGAGGCTATATTTTTCAGTCCTTGATGATGGACTTATCTTAAAACTGTTCAAAAATGGCGCTTAACCTTTTTTTTTGCGATCAAACTCCTCACTACTTGTCAGTTTCAATACATTTTATAACGTTTAGTAAATAGTTGTACCATCCTTGTCCTTCAAGGATAAACCAGTGTTGAAAAGGCAACTTGTACAATTCCAGCTCTATACTGAAGCATTTCCATTTTCTTTCAATATCATATTAAATATATTTTTGCTCATCGTCATTTCACTCATTGTTTCACCTTACCAACAATTTACTGACAAATGATCACATTGTCGCATCGATAGACTTAACCTAAACAGAGAGTATAATCTTATCACATAGTTATCCTCATACAAAAATGGAATTCAATCACACGTGTGTTATTTCCCTTGAAATCCCCCCCCAAAAAAAAAAACCCAAAGTAAATAAATAAAACGTATAGAAAAATATGGCGACTGCTACTTTAAGGTCGACAAAATACCTGCTTAGAGTATGACATGGGGAGTATTGTGTATACAGAATGTACTGACGTGTTGACGCATGCGTAAAATGATATATGAGGGAAGCCATAGAATAATGCTTGTACTAGACAGCTCGTGCAACCCACAGAAAACGTAATGTCATGACAATAAGCAAGAGATTAACATAACCTTTAGCGGAGGACTCCTAAGTCAAATCAACAGAAATCAAATCGACCAACATGGTTAAGTTTACTGAAAGACAACGATCTATGCACACATTCACACACAGTACTTGCAAAACACAGTTCGTCGCGATCTATCCCTTGTTCGTACGATCCCGCCATGGGAATCCTTATTATAGGCTCAGATTTCAATTTCAGAGGTGCGAAAATGAGCACTTTTTCATTAATACAAAAATGTTTTGATTCTATTCGATTCTGTCTTGTTGTAATTGTAATGAATACATTGTCGGTTTAACAGTGGCCCTTTTCATCAATGCAGGAAGATTATACTTAGGAAGAAGTTATACACTTATAGAAAGCATTTCACTTGATTAAACAGAAGTTTATATCGATGAGGGCACTCTAATGCTAATTTCACTAGTGGAAAGAACTTCCACTACATAGGTCTACGACCATTTTTCTTTTGTTGCCTCCAGCAGCGACGATTAGCTGCAAAAATAGGACATTACTCTTTTACATTTACTTTTTAATACTTTGGTGAAGGATTCAATTCATCGTTGGAGTGATAGTTTAACTTTTAAAGGAACAAATGAAACCATCCTATACTTTAATCGTCGAAGGGTGCTAAGAATTTAATGGCGTGCGACGACCAGTTTACAGATTCGCCGCAGTGCCTTTTGTCAGGTAGGGAGAGATGAACTGGGATGACCTATATACAAATACGCTTCAGGTCAGGCAGATTCTAAACAAACACTCGTCACATGTCATTAACCTTTTGCCTCCAAGATACGAAATAATTCCCCTCTGTTTATGCATGCACACATTTGGATCCCTTTCAATAAAGCAAACTATTAAACCTTAAACTGGTAGTATGTATTCGGAAAAAATGAATCAGTAAATTTCATACATATCACTTCCCCTACACCTGGAAAGCCGACACTTGTATAAAATGAGGTGTGCAGGTTACATGTAATAGACACAAAACATATGAAAATATGGACAAGAGCATTTCATGTTGAAACTAAATTATATTAAATCATACACTAATAAACACCATTGTGTATGTTTCTACTATAAAAATTTCAAATATAAGACTATTATAAAATGTTAATTTTCTTTTGCGAAAACAATGCTGACAACACAAAAAATCGTAATGATTATATTGTCTGGTAAATTACAGGGTTAATGGAAAACAAGTAATCTGATTAAAATTTTTGACTGCAGTTATGAATACCATGTTCTTACATGATTAGTATACAAATAACACAGAAATACAAACGGATTATAATGTCTGCACTACACTTAAAATATGGAAATATGATTTCTTCGAAACGCGTTAAGTCATCAGTAATCGTTGCAAAGTTTGATAATAATGATAAACAATGATTTATGAATTCAGCTCGTGATACATCGTAGTGTAATAGAAACTCGAGATGACGAAGCCATTAATATTAATCAAATACACTGAAATAATATTGATAGGAAGATTAAAGAAAATTAAATGGAGAGTGCCTCATCATACAGCGAAGACCACGGAACTTCTCACCTTACGAAAAAACATTGTTATGACTGAGTGAAAGAAAGTTGGTAAATAGAAATACAAGTACAAACTGAAAAGAATTAATAGTTGTGAATAATTTACACTATTATTACGACTCCTTCAACATTACTGTTCGAAGAATTCTAAGATCTATTTTTTCCTTCAGATTAATTTGAACCAGTTTTACCTTATACAAAATTATGATTTCTCTTTTATTAGTTTGTAATAACAATAAAATTGATTATAATATGTTATAAAACCTGAAGAGTATGGTATTACACATGTAGGCCGACATATACATTTACAATCACATGATTATAAACATAGTAAACATATATAAAAAGATTTTAAACAATTTAAAGTAACAAGTTTCACTTTACCCACAGTTAAAGGGATGTTATAGTTTTGGTTGAGATGGGGATTTAATTCTTAATCTTTTGCGAGATAACTAGAAATTACTTCAATGAATATTAAAGAGCATACCATTCCAAGAAGAATCAGACGTTTATTTGATGGAAATCGGTTTTGAAATGCCTGAGACATCCAAAACCAAAAATGTCCTATTAAAAAATGGGACCCACCTTTTATTAGGACCACTTGCTTTCCTTCGTTTTTGAATGTCTCAGCCATTTCAAAACCGATTTTTTAAAATCAAATAAACGTTTAATTCCTCTCAAAAAGGTATACTCATCAATGTTTTCTATAAGTGGTTTCTGATTATCTCAGAAAATTTAAAACCTGAATCCCCATCTCAACCAAAACTATACAATCCCTTCATGGAATCTGTTTTGTTCGTTTATCTTGATATGTTCTACTTGGGACATCTCTTTCATTTTTCATTTCTGAACCAACATGACAGATAAACCGTCGGTAAGAATAGTCAATTGTTAAACCTTGTGATCAAGGGCAGGGAGTTCAGTATACACCCGTAATCTCTTCAGACTTGAAAACAAACACACAAACCAATCACAAACAACATATAAGATGGTGAAGCACTGGGGATGAACTCGCAGTTAGGTCTCGAAACGGGAAGTGCGATTGCTTTGTTTTCATTACGGGCTTCATGTTTCAACTGACACTCCGTTATCTGACGTAATATCTCTAGGATACCGGAGGATGAGGTTTGTGTATGAGTGACGAGGCTTCGCTTAATGAAAGCGACATCAGCTACAACTGCACCCAAATGGCTGCAGACCACTCTTCCTCTCATGAATATGCTCGTGCATTTTTAGGCTGTGAGGGGACTCGTGAAGGGGGTACGACACTTAATTAAGCAAACAGCGCCAAAGCAATATCACGCGTTGAGCCGCGGGAGATGGGACGAACAACGTCGCTGGTGCGACAGCCATGCGACAGCATTTTGTGCGCGGCTGAGATGGGAGAGTTATGTCAGCGGGGATGATAATCTAGCTCATACATCGCTTTGGGATTACCACACAAGAAGAATCACTTTACCTCGACGAAAACAAAAAAGAGAGAAGAAAAGAATGAAATGGAAAAGTGTAATCATCTTTTTCCATCATGGAAACCATTTCTTCACAACGCCTACAACGACCAGGCAGGGAAAACCCCTTTTTCAGTGCATGTATGTTTTCTTCATTCTGCTTTATCCATTATGACTTCATGAACACGCTCGATGATACCCCAATTCAGAATGGAAATGAAGTTTCATGTTCAATCAATGAAGCGTTCATGGCCGTGAAATTTACCTATTTAAGTATGCTACGATCTCTAGTATGTGCGGAGGTGTGTACGTGGGTGTATGTGACTGATGCGAGACAACAGTTCTCATTGACTTCGCTATAATTACTGCCTGTTTTACTAATATCACAGTCTCCATGATTACATCCATTCTTGAGCTATGTTCAATTTTCTCGCGTGCTGTTTTTCGTTTTGTTCGAAGCAGACTCATCTTCATACAGCGTAAGTAATCACTATAATCACTGAGGAGATATTTGGGTAGAGACCAAAGAAATATGGGGAAGCTGATAAGACTTGACGTCGCAGTAGACGACAAACATCGATTATCGCGAGCGCTTCCAAGGTTTAGGCAAGAAAATGGCTGGCTGATGACTGCTATATTGGCATTTCGGTACTTCCCATGATTTTTAACGAAAATTCCACAAACCCGTTTTCTGTTATAAAGTTTGCAGTATGTGTGTGCGTGTGTTTCACACATTTTTTTGACCGCTCTTTCCTCCTCATTTTCATTACATCTTGAATTGTCAACTCCATACAAATAAGAATGAAGATCCGTCTTATGCGTAACCTTGTGGAACGAAATATTATACCTCTTCTCGCGTAACTAATGGTTTCGCGCAAGTATTTGAAGACTCTCATGAATAAAGACATTTGTCGAGTCTCGACGGGGAGGTAGCTTCAAGGAGCAGCATAAATTACCTCGTAACAAAGAAAGAAAACAAGATAGGAACCTGAAACAACAAACTGGAAGGTTTGGACAAAAAAAAAACCCCACAAAAACAACAAGCACTAACACGTAGATATGCATCGCACATACGTAAAGTCATTCTCTCACTTACCCCCTTCAATATGAAAGGTCAGAATTATGTTTTCCCTCCTTTCCTGATACGCCCCTACGATTCAGCTCATTGAGGCATTACACGCCATCTTGGTCTGAAACACCTGTCCCACAATTCAACGATCACGCTCGTCGTATAGGCGGCTTTTACCAGAAAATGCTGCCTTAAACTTCCGGTGACCGGAAGACGTGTGATGCGCCTGTAGAAGGTCCGAAGCTATTGTTGTCTTGTCAATTATTTTTCTTTTGCTTTTAATGACCAACCAGGATGCATTGCGATATAGGGTGATATTATTACATCATTTGGAGAAAATGGTGATTAAGATTTATAACTGCACGAAATCTCTCGCAAATTGTAAGAGGAGAACTGATGAAGTGCGAGTGTGGCTCTATACTATTCGTGTTTAACATGGGGTTGTACATTCACTTCATTGATTTAATCTTCGTAATTAATGAGACCGCATTTGTACTTGCTAGTGTTTTCTTTTTATCACCGTCACTTCTAAGCATGCATTTTCGTTCCACCTACGTCCGAATTCTTGAGAATACGGATATCAGGTCAGGCCTTATGTCTACCGGCAAATGGAAAACGGGATCAAGAAGACAAAACATGAGGAGAAAGAGGAATGACTGGAGTAGGAGAGAAAAAAGAAAGAAATAATACTGGAAACAGTAACCACACTTTCAAAGATTATATCAAAGTGCAGTATAAACTAACATGATTACCTCAGTTGGTATCTCGCTGTGGGGTGTCAAGGCCAAGAACGACTCGGCCAGAAATACAACCGCAACAAATTTGCCTCAGACAAAATGTTACATTAAGAAGCGAAAGTATTGCAGCGAAGTATACCGCGTGCCGGCATAATTTGGCTAAACGTGTTTGCTAGTGGATTACCGCGTAAGAAGGAGGTTATTTTAAAGGCGCTGTTTAAAGATACCCCCAGTTTAAAGATAAGAAATAACCTGCATGGTCCTAGATGCTGATATTGACTAAATAATATGAAGTGATGAAAGATAGAGTTGCATAAAACCAAATGTACTTCAAAATAAACGTTAAAAAAATGTCAGCGTACGAACTATGCGAAATAATATCTCCCATACACAGTAATATAAAAACAACAACACCATCATTCAACAGATTATTAGTATGGTGATATAAGAATATGATAGATCTTACAATATAGAGACAGCATGATTCCCAAAACTTTTGTATGCTGGAGTGTTTTGCAAGCATCACAGAAATTAAGTCATGATAGTGTTAAAATTCAGAAATTGAACCATCAACAATGTTACACAGTGTCTCCAATGTCTGCCGGGAAACTCAAAAAGACTGAATAACCAGAACGTAACTGTGGAATAGAATAATAAAAAGGTAATTCACTGACCACAGTGCAGGAATCAAAATATAAAAGTGACTTGGAACCTCGCAGATTTATTGCGGGAAAGACAAGACTAAGACGTTATGGATGGGAAGGAGTAAAGATTGTTGTAATCGAAGGACCAAATGGGATTGGTATTAAAGAAGAACAGAACAAGCTCTGGAAGAATAGATTTACTACCACACAGTGGAATAAGGAAAGAATTTGGTAAAGAAAGGAATTATTTGAGGGTAGGACGTCAAACAGGAGAACAGAAGCACTGGAAAATATTCGATAATTTTCGTGTCCCTAAGAATAAGACTTGGGGGAATCTTATACTCTTCTCCGGTCGCCCCTTCATAGATAGCATCGTGTTATCAAAAGAAGGACATGCAAAAACAAGAAAGACGAACCAAAGAAGCTCCTCGAGGAAATAAAAACGAAAAAAACCACCGTTTTCCATATTTAACAAAGTAACGCTACTTCACATTTTGAAATTGCCAGTTTAGCGTCTTCTTTCTATGCATTTTATTTCAATATCACACTGATCCGTTAAAAAAAAAAATACGCTCTTTCTATCTCACATTATTTATTTCTACAGAAATCTATAAAATCCCATATTCCATATATTCCATTATTTCTACAGAAATATATGAAATTATAATTATATATCATAAGTTGCCGGTGTAATGGCAACGCCCTTTTGTATTACTGCAGACTGGTAACCCCTCAAAGTAAGGGAATGGGGTCAGTAATTGGCAAAAGCAAGAATATCTTGTCTATAATCATTTTAACAAAATGTATTTATCGCAGAATTGAAGAGAGCATGGAGAGGGGGAAGAATGTTAGGTGGTTTATCAAATGATTTATCTTAATTTGGAAGAAAATGGCAAATAATAATCACAATTCCGCAGTTAAAATGCCTAAAACACCAATGACCGTTTAACAACTGGCATTTAACTAAACATCAATTATTTTCGAAAGTATAATGCACATGAGACTTTAAGATGTAGTTATTGTGGAACTTGGAGAGAGTACAATTACTTTTAGGTTATGCATGCTAATAAGCTTGCCAGAACTTGGGGGTCCTTATAAGATAGGCAGGTGCCTGAATACATTGGCAGATACGACCCTTATGGGGCATCCCTGATAAAAAAAAGTGTCTTTTGAGTAAACCAATGTATATATGCATCAGTGTTCCTGATGTGAATGCAAAATGCAGAGAAAGAACACTCTAAAAATGGTAACTACTATGAGAAGCGCAAGGATCACGGACAATAGAACCTCGAGTCGTACACGTATGACGGCTCGAGGAATACGAATGAATTTATGACGTCAATGTCGCCATGGCAACGCCGAGTTCCACATCAGTGCATCATCCTTTTGACCTGTACAGGCGAATTATGGCGGGGTATTGCATTGTAAATTGAACACGAGACATTTTAATGAAAGAAGGACAGAGACAGCGAGGGAGAGAGAGATTATAAGATAATGAGGTGTGCAAAATGAATAATGACTAATAGTTTCTGCAACTGTTTAATGATAATTTCCTTGAAGATATTCACAGAAAACTAAAACGAATGGAGGAGAGGTGATTTTCAAACTTCAATTTACTCGTCTGCAATCAAATGCAGTTGGCACGGCGGGATGCAGTTCTTGTTATGGCGCCGAAACGCGCGCGATGAAAGGGGAAGGGTGCGGGGAGCTGTTTTTGGGTCAGGGCCAAACGGAGTCGGACATTATTCTAATAATATCGACACGGAATTTTGCCCCGGGATCAAATGGGCTGCCAATTCCAAAGCATCTTGCTTTGCCACGGGTCTATTCGTGGCTCTTCTCAAGCCAATCTTATCCCCTAAAATCACCCTAACGCTCTGGTCTGTCTTCTGATGTATAGGTATGTGTGTGTGTGTGTGTATGTGTGTGTGTGTGTGTCTGTGTGTGAGAGAGAGGGGAAGAGAGAGATAAAAACTTAGAGAGAGATGGGGTGGGACGGTTTCCTAATCAGTATACCTTACTTATGATAGCAGAGCAGTTTTCATATAGGAGGATGAATGTCCAAATCAAATTAACTCGTTTACCAGGGGCGCTTTCTCGTCATTGGATTCTCTCATACACATAGATAAATTATGAATAAATGAGAAAAATGGCCATTTCTGATTTCAAACATGACGTCAACCTACTTAATTTCAGATTAAGAGAAGAAAAATATACCCAAATCGTGAATATAGAAAACTGAAGAATCGAAGAAAACTATTCCATTAAATTTCTGAAATCTCATCCCACCTCCATGAATGAAATGTAAATATCAAAATATCAAAGACCGCCCGACAGACAATCAATAAGCATGGACTATCTAACTACAAACCTAAATTCCAGTTTTACCATTACATTACCTTTTATTTTATTACAAATCTAGCTATTATGCAAAGTTACATTGATGTAAAGGTATGAAAAAAAAAAGAGCAAAGGTGAAGTTCAATGTACTTTGGAGCTACAATATTTCAAAATAATTCCCGTGTCCCTGATCACTAATTTGCCACGCAAACACAATACGCTTTCCTCGCTATGAATGTGATTACATTTAACCTGGGCATTCCTTGCTCTGTGGCAGAGAACTGAAACCTAAAATTCAATGTGAGTGCCCAATTTACTGGGAGTAATCGATTAAAGGAACACACATTCCCCATGAAAGTGGTGAAACACGACCGAACTATTAAAAAAAAAGTGGAGGAAATCTGTAAGGATTATTGTAATGCCATACGGTCTGGTAATGCCGCCAAATGAATTATGTTACATAGTATGGTGCTAGCTGATCACTTTCGATGGGGCCTTTTGGTCACTCTTCTATGACGTCACAGATCATGAAAAAAGATTATCGACACGCATAAATTCAGCGTTTACTGAAAGCATGGAAATTTCTTATGAATCCGTTTAAGAAATATACAGAACTTCCAACGTAATTTGTCATCATAACGTATGAAATGGGAGAATCCAAAGTGAATGTAATCATTCAGTTTTCCTTGTGAACACAAATAAAGAATGTTATTCCGCTTGATTGACGCAAATGGAACTCTTTTCTGTTTTATCAAGTCACTCTTTTACCGCCTTCAAAGGAAATCCGCTTAAATGATCCACTGACTTTCTAACTGTAACACATTCCATCGGTGGATCTTTTCACCATTCTGCTGTTCAATTTGTTTTCATCGAGCTTGCCGATATGAAAACGTTCTCTCCGAAGTTATCATCCCTTTAAAGCCGAGGGCTTGAATGATGGTGTTAACACCCTTGCACGTGTATCGAAGTGCACTTTTTTGCGCTCACGCGCTGACCCTGAGCCGCGCCCGAGTGCGAACACACGGGCGGTTGTCGCGTGAATTGATCGATTACCTGTGATTAGACTTACAACGGCTATGTTTTAATAATTCTCCGACACCTCATCAAATCCGCATGAATCGGCCTTCGCTTTGAAGGACAGCTTGTATCATAATATTAAAGGGCATCGCACCTACACGAGGTGTTGCAGCGTAACAAAAATGGAGAATGGGAAGAAAAGTGACAACATTTCGTGATTTTGCGTCGCAACTAGCGCCTTTTTTCCATCACAGCCATGTCTATAAAGTTACGGAAGCGCCATCTAACGTTAGTGTTATAGTGAGATGTAGAAACCTTGTTCGCGTTCTTATGAGTGCAGTATAGAGTTTGAAAGGGTTTTTTTGCATTATGGAACTCTATGAGTTTTAGAACGTTATGGATTAAGATTTCCTCCGTGTTGTTAGAGATGACATGCCTTATGATATTTTCATCGATTGGATATTTTTGATCGCTTTCATTTCAAGCTTTAGCTTTGAAGGGTTCAATGGTGCAGCTTTTATCACAAGAAATTAAAACTCTCCGCGAACTGGAAAAAGAAAATACCTGAAAAAAGCTTGAATGGTCTATTTTCTTGTACATGGGCTAAATAGGGTGTGGCTTAATGAGAAGCTGTTTTGGTGGTCGTGCAGCAGGCACACCTTTTCCTCCTCCTGCCTCCTCCTCCTGCTCCTCCTCCTCCTCCTCTTCTTCTTCTTCTTCTTCTCAACTTATTGCTGCACTGTGCATTGAAAGCTTCATTTGCAAGTAATCTTTGCTTGGGCGGGTTGGCTGAGGAAATGTGATGAAGCGCCACCAAACTCCGGTGATGGCACCGCTGCCCGAGCAAGGCAAAACGGACAAATCCACAAGACTCCCCCGCATGCCTCTGATGTATGGGTCTGTCTACGTTTCTCGTATTCTTTAACGACCGCTGAATTATCCTCGTTTAATATGCTGGGCATTAAGCCGCATCGCAAGGCATTCGTTGCAATCAGACGAGTTTTACGATCACGTGTGTCATAGTTACTAGTAGCATGTCATTCCTTAGAGAGAGAGAGAGAGAGAGAGGAGACAGAGAGAGAGGGAGATAGAGATGGGGAGCGGGAGGAAGAGGGGGAGATAAAATTTGTTCATTGCCATCTATCCTTTTCTTCTTTTTATAACCTGTACGATGATGAATCAAACTATTGCCAGAGGATTGTGAATATTAACATAAGGGATATGAAAAGATCTGCCCTGGGTGACAAAGATTTAGGCGAATTCAGATAAGATTTGAACAAAGCCAGTTTGGCAAATATTGACAGGTAGGAGAGGCAAAATTGTTTCATATTGTGCTCCATATTTTTTTCCTCTATATTTATTTTACATCTTCTTCTGCCGCAGGTGGAAGGAGCGGACTTGGTTACATGGTAATTCTGAAGTGGCGTCAACTATGTCAAGTATGTTTCTTGCCGATGTAAAGCATATATACATTCTAGTATGATGTGTCGCGTGGGAGTGAATGTTTGATTCGAACTTGTGACATTATAGTCCGACGAAGCCCATCAATCATTAGGATTCACTATTAATGGTTGTTCTGGCTAGCGTATAGTAAGCTGACAGGTAATTTGGCGGTAGGATAAAACGCGTCTAAGTTGTGTCGTCTGCATGTCTTACTAAACGACATCCACTATAGAGGAACATTGTCGCCAACGCTCTCTAAATTTGTAGAAGAATCTGTAGGTTTGTGTTGAAGATGAAGACAGGATTAGATTAAGACACACCAAACACAGTTGTTTCATGTAATTCTTTAAGAGAGTTTGATCGAATAGTTTATAATCCCCCGTCAGTATGGGGGGGGGGGGGGGTAAACAATCGTTTATTTTGCCTTTGACATTCGAAGGCGTGTCCAATCGCACCCGTTAGTTTCTCTTGTGCCCACCACCTGTCCACAAGGTGTGGATGTAATTAGATTTCCCCTCCGCGTTGTTCAAGTAGGTTCCGCCGTAGCATAGATAATAACGATAATGGAACAAGAGTTAGTGCTCACGTAGGGAGCGTTATCAACCGGCGAAGAAGGGGTGCGGGTGTCTTAAAACACCGACACCTTGCTATGACACAGTAGAATATGTGTTTGCATTCAGCACCTGTCCTCACCGGAGTCTCTTGTTCTCGCGCTTTGTAGGAAACCGTTTCGGGCTGAATAAACCAAACTCGCCCTCTTTTGAGCTCATAGCTTGGTCTATATTAAGAGGAGCTGTGAGAATGATTGAACTCATTGTCCCGATGTGTCTCCTTCAGTATAGAAATAGTACAGTGAAGGGAGGACTCGTTACACAACTATATGCTTTTTTTTATGATGACCTCCATGAAATACCAATTTTCTTTAGTTACGTCAAGAGAAACTGTTTTAGATTGTTTTGTTCATGATGGCTGATGACGGGCACAGTTTAATTTGGAGGGTTTCGCCAAGCAGAACATTTACGCATAATTATAGGGAAAGGTTTTGTGCCAAACGCATAACCTAATGTTATGGCAAGTTGCATTGATTAATAGCGACATAGACATGGCTAGACGAATTTATATCGAAATGCTCGTCAATATTTCTCGCAATGTCTAAAACTTACAATCACATGTACGTGTTCAACAGAATACCCATTTCATTTGATCACGAGTAGAAAACAGTATCTAAAAATAACGGAGCTACATCCTTTTACTTCTTGAGGTGTTTGTCTATTGTTTTCTTGTGTTTGTTACAATGCTCTCCACTTTTACAATCAAAAGCAGTTGGGGGCGCGCTTTAAGCTTCATGCTTGCGCTCTGTGTGTAGCCGACTGTAGCTATTGCGCATCGCTTCACGTGCGAGAATTTGTCAGCCGTTGGGTGGCTTACCGTCCCCTTCACGAGTCATCTTGTAGCCTGGGACAACAGCCGGAAGGGGTTTTAGTCCATGTGGAATAGACAAAGATGGAGAGAGAGAGAGAGAGAGAGAGAGAGAGCACACTTTCCCGAGAAATAATATGGAAGTCAGCGGATACAGATGGTTTGCAATGACGGGGGAGCCACGCATCCGTTTACGGACGATTGAAAACACACAAGATTCAAATAAAGTTTTTTTTTTTCTCATCATTTTCCACTCTGTCAACGTGCATTAGGAGTAGCGTTCAATACAGTTCAATTCAATAAGGAAAGCGCGACCGATGAGCAGGTCATATAAGTTGTAAAAATTCTAAATCCTAAAAAGTAGAATGATAACATTTTGTTCACACAGCCGCAATGAAGAGAGGTTCATGTTTGACCGCTTGTGTGCGTTGAATGTTGAATGGTACAGAGAACCCGGTAACATTGTACACAGTGACCAAATTCCGTGGCGCCGAGAGAATTAACTAAATAAACTTCAAATCTTCAGTGTGGTCATTTCAACTTTTATCTTTATCTCCTGAATCATCAGAGCTATTATGTGGGGGCAAAACATTTGAAATTTTTGCTTTCACCGTCGCATTATTCAAAGGTCACACACAGACACAAGATAACATTAAAAAAAGAAAAACCAAAAAAAAAACCAAAAAAAAAAACCCTGACCTGGTATATCAAACAGTGCCCGCTTGATTCTTACGTCATAAAATTGAAGAGAAAAAAAATGTCTTTTAAACATGTCCGTGCCGCAATAAAAAGCGCATCTCATAGATCCTTAAAAAATCAACTTTCATGACTATAATGTACGCCATTAACCTGTATCAATGCTTGACCTAGTTTCATTTTCAGCCGAAAACCCGAACCCCTCCCAGAGAAAAAAAAAAAGTCTCGGTTTAAAAGGGGAATAGCTAAGTGATCTACTCCGATGCGTTTCGAAGCGGGGCGTGTCGAAATGGTTTTAATTGAAAGTATCAACATACGCTCGAGTCAAAGGCAAAGCCAATTCTGGCTAGTCAGTGCATTCAGAACAAGAACCAAAGTTTTAAAAAAAAGTTGGCATTGGACGTTAGAGGAAGTCACCTGGTATTTTTTTTTTTTGGGGGGGGGGGGAACTCTATCAATCCTAGTAGAATATTATTTTGTCATTCACGCATCTTTCAATGTAATACCATTCTTACATTCATCACACAGTGATGTCCTGCATCTCATATGACTTTGAAAGATGCTGCCTTTTATCAAAAATTGTAGTTTTGTAGTTCAATAAGGGCTGAATGACCACTAATATGACCCAAGTGTCAACGAGGAAAGTATTAAAGGCCGAATGATATATCTTATTTTCAACACATTCTGGCGATGTAACACAGGCTCATCAAAATGAACTTATTTGGCTAATACTAGGATTTGTTTTGCTTTTACCTTGTGTTGAGTATCCTAAATTGATCGACATGAGTCTTACTTTTCTTGAGGAAAAAAAAGAGGAAGATATAGGTTTGCAACGAGCATGTCTCCCATGAATATAATAGAAGCGGGGAAAAGTGAACACAAATACATCAAATCATCTTTTTGTAATCCTCCATATTAAAAGGAAGAGAAATATACTTGTTTTTCTTTTTGTTCAGCGTCAGGCTTTGCAGTCCGACCTGAATGTCTGTGTCAGTCATCTTGCATGAATAAAATTAGTCAACAAGCAAAGAACTTTCTGACAGTAAAGAAGCCAGACTTTATCACCTGCCACCCAGACAGCACGTATAATGAAAGCACTCTTGTTTGAACACGTGCAAAAAGAAGATGAACGCACGTATAGTAACCAAGGCAAGTTTGTGCATGAATGTCAGTGGAAATGTTCATACAAAGGCTTACTAATAAAGCTGTCTCGGAGGTATAACCTCCCATATCATATAGCCATTGTTGTAAAGTAGAAGAAGAACGCAGACGACCGGGTCTACAAAATTGCGCCCGATATTCCCAAGGTGTCTATATCATCACTCCATGTAAGTCACAGATTGCGTAATCAAATCGACGCCCGTTTACCTGATCTGTCCGAATTTAGAAATTGATCGAAAACCTCGGCGTCTTCCGAATACAAGGTGCTGTAAACGGCTGGGCTGTAGTTATTTGCGTAAGCCGTTTTTGTGTCCACATTAAAATCCACTGCGTACGAGTCGGCGTTAGTCCTGTGCCGTGCTTTACTGTTGCACGTGCACGTCTGACACAACGGCCTGTGCTCGCCCTTTGCGTGCGGTTCCAATAGCGGTCCGCGCGCGTGGTTGTGATTGTAAAAATTCATATGCGTGTCAATGTGATTTAGCTCTCCCGCGCTGTGCCTTAGCGCTATTTCCTGCTGTTCCTGGGCTTCACGCCTTTCATCCTCTGTATTAAGAGTTAGCAATCTCAGCACGAGCAGGTTCATCACCGACGCAAGAACGACTAGAGCGACCAATATATAAATGATGCTAAAAAACACGTACTCCGGTTTCTCCTGTATCACGTTATTCTTTTGCAAAGCCACGTAGTCGCCGAATCCGACGGTAGTCAGCGTTATCACAACGTAGTAGAGCGCGTCGAGGAAATTCCATTTTTCGAAGTGCACAAACGCCAGGGATCCTGACACGGTAATGATGATGTTAGCAAGGCCGCCAATGATGCATAGCTCCGTGTGGGACACTCCGACCTTCTTGAAGCGCAGACACCCCTTGACTTTCTTCACGCCGAATCCCATCAGGACGTTGAGACGTTCTCCGACGCTCTGGAACATGACCAAGTTTAGCGGAATACCGATGAGGGCGTAGATCATGCAGAAGACTTTTCCTCCAGACGTGTGGGGAGCGGAGTGACCGTAACCTGTCAAGGAAGAAAATTGTGACAAATTTTAGTCTACGAATACTAGTAGTTTCATTTAATACTACTAAAATAGTGTCATCTACAAGAGCGTTGCAGGAGCGAGAGAGAGAGAGAGAGAGAGAGAGAGAGAAGTTTCATGTTTCTTGTGTTCAACAGTATCATTCTGCTCATAAGATCTTCAACATTTCGTCACCATTACGTCATTTCCTGAGGTTTGTGACTTTTGGAGGAGACAATGAAAAACAACAACAAAGAAATTAGAGAAAGAAAAAAATAGAGAGTTGCTAATAAAAGCTTTGTGTCAAACTTCTATATGTTGTTTTGATGTTTGTTTGTTATTGTTGTGTGTATTTTTTTTTCGCCATGCGCTTCCGATTGTTTCCACTCTCACTTTCACTTTTCTACTATCTCCATATACCTGAGCCACTATGTTTCGACCTTGCGCTTCGGATGTCACAACCCTGCTTGTCAATGTCAAATTTCCTGTCCTGCATAACCTAGTCTAGGACACGCTTTGTGCAAAGCTTCATCACCTATCCATAGTCGTAGCGTGTCATGTGACACCATGTAATTCCGAGGGACTTCTTAGAGAAGAAGGGGCTTTGTCGACCTACTTCACATCTTCGGTAGATTACGAAATCCCGCTGAGTGCGAGAAATGCGACGGGCAGCCGTGCGCAGCTCCCGCATTTCATTTTGTGACCGGTTTCCGGACAAGGTGAGAGCATTTGCGTACTGTGTACATCGCAGCACGTGTAATGCCTATTACGTAGTGGTATACCAAATCATTTTTAGTATGTAGAATTCGCATGCATTTTCAAATTTCGAGAACGGACAAGCAAATGCTGTTCCCCCAAACCCCACCAACATCGTTGTGGAGCATTTTCAAAGTTACCATGAGCCAGTCTTGTTTGTGATCATTCGGATCCTAACATCTTTGATAAGAAGTGCAATAAGCTAACATGGAAGGATGGCTTACAGTCTATACTCGCCCATATCAAACTTACATCAAAGAAGGGGAAAATGATCCTCACAAATAACTGGGGTAGGCCTATACCAATGAAACAGATGCAAAATAAGTTGAATTTTCCATTAGATATAAATTTCATATTTGTCAAAATCATCGCGATAAAAACTCAACGAGCAACTAAAATAAGAAGAGCGAGAACAACGCCAACACCATGCGTACAAGGTGGCAGTCTTAGCTATAACTTTGTATACAATAACGAAGGAGCGCTCTACATTGTTCCTATTAACGTGCACAATGGCGCGTGCAATGGGATACGGTTGCAACAGTTGGAAAGCCTAGACTGCTTTGTGATATCGAGAGAGAACACAGCTTGGCGACGTCTTTCTCCGAGACCGTGTTGGTTTTCCTCCCCCGAACCTCTGTCTGCTCCGTGGCATTCCCAGGAGGCGAAGCGGTGTAATGCATCCTCCTCTGTATCGCAGGAACATTTCGGCGAAAATTGGATCTAATGGCGAACACCGCGCTATCATATCTCGAGCAGATCGATGGATTCGCGGTGTGCTTGCCACGGCCGATGACCGGCGGGCCGAACACGAAGAGTGCCCCTGCAGTCACGGGTGGGCGAGTGAGCTCAGATCACTGGACAGAAACGTTCCATTGTAGTACATTTCTAGACTACACACTATCACTACTGATTCCATGTCTCAAGTGGCACAGCGTATTCATTCTACTAAACGTCATTGTTTTATCTGTTTATGAGTGCTAATGTGTTTTTTCTTTTGAACAAAGCTAAAGCTGAGCTTATGGTGCGACGCCTCCCATAAATTGTCACTGTTTATTTCATTCTAAATGAATTGGTACTGAAGGAAAAAAGTGGTACTTTCAATTGAATTAAATCAACAGCAAAAGAAAGCAACCCAAACAATACAAAAAGAAAATCAGCATGAGATCAGGGCGTACACACAATAATATACTCTCGACAAAATGTGCTCTACATAGTTACAATGAAAATAATCAAAGGCATTGTTTTTCTATACAGACTGAAAACTAATCCATCTGTGCTTATCACTCTGGAAGTAAGCACGGAATACATAGACTTCCCAGACGAATTTGGAACAAAATTCATTTCAAGATTCTTTCAAAAGAAATCATGTGGAAAGTGTTGTCTCCAGAATATCTCAGACACTAAAGTGATTTCGGCAGTTCGTGTCTGCGATAGCTGTATCTTTGCGTGCTGAACAAGCAGAATGTCGTAGGGCTTCTATATTTCACTGGTAAAATAACATCTGGGAGAATAAACATGTATTCATCTACCAAAGTAATTTGATAGAATTTGGCTCCTTCAATGACAAATGTAGGTATGCCAGGCGGCTGTTGATTTAAAGTGTACGTGTGTTCGCACAAGATCGTTCGACGGCAGGCGAAAGACGCACAACAACAAGAGCTTTTGATACATAATCCTCCCCTGTTTTCGAATAAAGTCCCTCCTTCACACAACATAACTGACATCCCCCCATTAGATATGCATCGTCCCACAGGTGAGACACGCCGCCTTGCACGTTCTGCAGACGTCCCCGTATCGATCGGAAGGGACAGAAAATCAAGATCTTGAGGAGGTAAAATTTGTAGTCAAGGCCACGTAAAAAAGACTGCTCGAGTCCAGACTAACACAAATCACTCACGATAAGCATCTCTGCATCTTTATGTTGCTTCGATAAAATGTATTCCTCATGGTTCTGCTCTATAACTTGTCTTTCTTTTTCACTCCCGATTTGTTTTCTTTTGTGATTGGATAGGCTCCCTTCTGTTTCTTAATCTCGTATTAATTGTGTCTACATTAAAATATGATTGACAGACCTTCTTTGGGTGGATGACAAATTGATGATATTTGACCTGTCTGACTCAGATATTGCGACGTCGAGAGCTTAGAATTTCTCGAAGGGATCGGAGGGAAAAACTGTATTTGAGTCTTGTCAAGCATGATACTAGAAACTCAAGTGTGTGTGTGTAGGCGGAACAATGGGCCTTGCTGCTACATTAACCTTACATCACTACTCACAAAATGTTTAGTTAAAACCAAGTGGATCCTTAAGATAACACACAGACACGCACGCACACACACACACACACACACACACACACACACATACATGTGCAACCCACTCACAGTCTACCAAAGAGGTTACAATACACACTGCCTACTCATATTATAATTTCTTTGCGCAATACTCTCCTACGCACCGCGAGGAAGGTATACGGGTATACCCAGGTATAAACACTATCAAACTTTTGAGGCTCAGCAATGCGCGACAAGCAAGGGTGCCTCAATGTATCAACTTCTAGGGTTACTAGTACTCTAATTTCTATTAAATACAGGCTACCTTTTTTGCAACATTCGAAAATTAGTAAATAGATGGATTGATAAATATATAAATGAATAGATAATCAATTCAATACATAACTGAAGGAAAAAAGAATTAAATAAACGATAAATTATAAGTAGATGCAAAAATGCTTAGATAGATTAATTAATGACTAGATAGATAGTTAAATGAATAGATTAAGATATAGAAAGAGCGACGAGAGAAACAAAAACTCTTATGTAAGAAAAGAAGAGGGAAATAGTGAAATGTATAGCCACATTTTCTAGAAGGAGATAGACGTGAGGTAGCGAAAGAATAAAGAAAGCACGCCTTGACGCAAGACTAGCGCCATGTATCAAATTCTAAAGCCCACTGTATATAACAGCTTGTCAAACTCGGAAAGTGGCGCCAGTTTTGATCCTAGTTACACTGCACACTAACATACGCTCCCGCAATGCATGATTGTGGCTACTCAAGAATGCGGGTCGTGGATGCGTCCGTCTCCATCTGGTTGTACAGTGTGAGGCGGTGGTAATTATGTAAACATTGCATTACATGTGATCTGCGTAGCGCCTAGCCATAAGGCACCGTGTCTGTTGAACAGGTATACGAAAATGTCTTTTCTTTCCTTTATCTCAGCACAAAACACTGTCTCAACCTACGCATGATAGACGTAGGGAACAAACAGTTGGTTCTGTTATGTGGGTACGAATGTATCAAATGTTAACTATTTTAAAGCCAACAATACACATAATTATACAGAGACAAAGTGTGCAGAAAGTGCTTCATTTCAAAGGAAAATGAGACTGGGGTTAAAACGCAGAGGTTTGTATAATGTCATCGACTGGTACAATGTAAACTTTCAGAAGTAGTGTCTGATTCCTTTTTTAATCAATATTGTCACCCGCTGCATAGCTTTACGATGTTGAGGATTTTCGTTCCCTCACGACACAATTCACATGTCTGAATGCAAAAAAAAAAAAAAATCCAATATAACAATAAACAGTTTCCATAATGTTAAATGTAGTCACGTCACGATGTTTATTTTTTCTTTGACATCATTATTCAGAGTGATTAATCCTTCCCCCGTATGCATCATCTGCAAATAATTGTAATGACCATAGGTCACAATTCGAAAACGCTTGTGGGATTTATTGCCTGTAAAGTAAAATGTGTGAGCAAAACAAAATGTTGCAGAAAGTCAATAGGTTGGAATTCTTTTTTCGTTTTCATTTCTCCAGCTTCAGTTTCCTTCTCAAAAGGTGTGTTTTCTTGCTTTTCTATTCTTGTCGTCGTCATTTTGTCCTTGTTACGTCCTCCTTTTCAAACTTCTATTTCTTTTCTTGCAGAAGCTGTAGTTGTTGCAGTTGTTTTTTTTTTTCTTTGCAATGCTTCGTATATTAACTTCATGGACAATGATGTAGCCTGATTCCTGCCTTGGCTAACAGAAACTTTGCTCTTTTCGACTAGAAAACACGTAATACGGGTGCCAACTTGACTAGAAGTGGCAGAGATTGTTACGAACCCACAAGTCTACCCCCGCGTATAATCTTCCCCATCGCAGGCGGAAACTTCTCTCTTGCGCTGACATTCTCCGGGAATTTGTTTGGCCTACATCGTCATTTACTGGGCAAATTGTCCTTGCCATAGTCAACAAAGGGTTGGTGTTTTCACGTGACGTGTGCCAGTGGAGAACTAAGTCGACAGATGCTGTTGCAAGCATGGTAAGGACTGATAACCTATACCTGGGAGGAAGGGGTTACCGAAGAAGACTGTACGTCTTGTGTTCTGAGGGCGAATTCTGGATAAGGTACTTTGTATCGCTGCGCAGAAAAGAATGGATATTGCGGTTTGGCGTTGCGTGTATTAATGATAAAAATTCACTCGTTTCCCCGCGATCGTCTATGCCGTCGACTGTTGTTCAAAGCGTGTATGAGGATATTTTGCAAAACAACCAAAACCTAACAAAAACAAAGCTATGACAAACCAGTGATATTCCACGCACTAAAAGAGAAAAACACATTCAACAACTTATCTATTCCTTTTAAGCCACATTTGATTTGATACTTTATCATGGTGTGTTTTTGTTTTTCGACCAGCAGACAGAGTAGAACAAAATAATGAGAGGAAAAAATCAATTCTAGCACTGAGTTCCTTTAGGTTTACATCATGTCAGAAATCCTGTTAATGGGAAGTCCTAAACGTTTTCCTGATGTTAAATTTGATCTGCAGACTATGGAATGTGAAGGACTCGAAAGACAGCATTTCTTTTGCTGTTGAACGCGTTTAGTTTTGAAACACTCGAAAAAGAAAAAAAAATGTGCGGCGGACCACCGTGTTTTTTTTTTGTTCCCTGCTCTTTGCGATGACTGAATGAAGTGGGGGCATGAGTTTTGAGTCTCTCACACACAGGACCTCCATTTTATGTCCTATCCGAGGGACAGAGTGTTTTTGCCTCGTACTAGAGGTAGAGATTACACACAACACTTCTCAACTTTAGACTCGGGAATCAAACCCGGGTCATGTGGGTCGAGAGGCAGACGCGCTAAGAGTCGAGTCATTGCAACGTACGAACCAATAACTCGCTTTTCGAAGGGAACAGCCTTTTGCCACACAAATGCCACAATGGCGTGAAAACAATAACATATTTATCAAATATAATAACGTGGCAGACACTAAGCCTTGCAGCAGACACCGCCGTTTGTAAAAGAATGTCCGAGTGTATGATGCTCTTCGAAGAACCCGCTTATAACAAAGAGGAAACTTTATTCTATTAATAATTGTGCTCAAAAGCGAGCAGTTTACTCACTTATTCTAATCTTATTTTTTTCTTAATGGATTGTGTAAGAAATTACGTCTGGTTTAGAAGCATTGCCAACGCAAAATGGTGAGGAATTGAAAAAAAAGTCTGGTATTCATCGAATATTAAAAAAGTGGCTTGCTCTACAAACCCCGCCTTGTGGCCTAAAGCTCTGACACACTGGAGGACGGCATCTCACGTTTTTCTCCTTGTACAACCATACTGTGGTTGTTTGTCTGTTACCATGGCAATCGCTATCACAGACAGACATCCACCCGCGCAAATCACGTTCGATATTATTTTCAGTGATTTGCATGGGCATATTATTCACGAACACACCATGAGAAGCATGAGAAACCACTGAGCAGCTTTTTATTATCTCTCCATGCATAAATTTGATCCGCAGTTGTGCAAATTAGCGTTAGGAAATTGTATCATTCATGACCAGTGAGTAGTAAAATTTGATATTTTGCTTGAAGAAAACTGTATGTATCATGCAGGAACTATGTTCTATCTCTCCCCTTCCACACATAATATGATGATGAAATATGAAAAAAAAAAAACTCTCAACAGTATATCAACCTGCATGTATATGAAACGATCTACTGACCTACATTTTGAGGCCTCGGCCATGATATCGGAATGTCTCCTTTCTTTTGAGGCTGAAATGAAAGGGATGTTGTGTAACATTATCATCTCGTTCTCGAAAGGAAAAAGAAAAGACGCAGAGAATTTGTGGAGGATGGAATAACGACAAAACTATGCAACATTTCTCCTCGTTAATCCGAAGCTTCAGCGAGGATACGGCAGACAGTAGCAACAAATTGACGAATGCAAGGAGAATGCGCCGTGGCACGCACGCTGGTACGTGATTACACGACGATGTTCTTGGTAGGCCAAGAACTGAGCACGTGCAAACGACCGACGGAGCCATGCAGATTAAATCAACCATTAGCAGCTAACTGCGCCCTGCGGACAATGCTATTCATGTGTCATAACCCCACCCCACCCCCCCCCCCCCCCTCCTTCACCCCACTCCCCTTCCCCAAGCTGTCTGGGTTGGCCTCAACAGAGTAAGGGGCCGAGTGGTTTGTACGGGCGACTTTGAGCAATATGATCGACGAGATGAGAAATGATTCCTCGGGTTTGTAGTAGCCATAAGCCATCTTTAAAGGAGAGCTGGCCTCTTTTACGAGACTTCTGGACTGCAATAAAATTCTATTTGCTTTGCTCAAATGAGAAACACCGCTGCAAAAGTAAATTTCATGAAATATGTTTGTGCGTGTGCGTGTGTGTGTGTGTGTGTGTGTATGTGTGTGTATGTATGTATGTATGTATGTATAGAAGAGGGGGTGGCGGAGGGGGCCGAGTTTGAGTTAGCATACTGTGTACATTCTATGTGACAAACTGTTTCATCAAACATGTCTCTTTTGCCCTATGTGTATAGATTAAATTTTACCATGCAGTGTCGCTGTAATGCTGACAGTGCTGATTGGAAGAACTGAAAGCTATAAAGTAAAAAGTATAAAGACAATAAATATTGATGGCTGTAATACGGTGAAGAAGGTGTCTGAGAAACGACTGGAAAAATAATTTTGGCTGTTCAAGCATTAAAAGCAATAAAACTGTATGCAATAAAATTGTAGCCTTGCGTTATTGTGTAACTCCCGAGGGAAATAAGTCACAGCTGCCTTGATTTGACTGTAAATACAGCTAAAGTAAGATTTTGGCGTGTCGGGGAAAAAGTGTTAACTTTCATAAATTGTGCGTAAATGCATAGGGGAAAAAATAAAGCAGAAAAATTTATTCTACTCAATTCATTACTCACGTCAAGGGATCGCTTCGGCAATACAATTCTGTTAGAAACGCTTATCGTATATATATCATTTATATATGATACTATCGACAATGTGTAGATACAAGCGTACACTAAGATAATGTAGAAACCAATAGATCAAATCAATTTAAATCATATCATAATAGTATCATGCATCAGACACGTCACATACAATGCTTGTAGAGCGTGACTAATTGGACATATATTTCTTCTGTTAACGAGAGACAAAATTTCCTCTTACTGCCTATTGATGCGTTCAGAAAGCCCGAAAATTCACAGAAATTACTTAAGTGTGAAGATTGCCATGCGTGAGGGAAGGGAGGCGTGTTTCTCTTTAATAATCCTTTCCTTTCCAAAGAAAACACTGTACATGAGTCAGCTTTTCCACGAAGTTACAGATCCGAGAAGATCTGCGGTAGATCTTAACTTATTGCTCGCGGGAGACGGATATGCCATGTGCAAGATCTTACAGCCTGGGGTTAATCTCTTTAGTTAAATTTTGGCTTTGACATTTTTGAAGAGTGTCATCGCATTTCTAACCATCGTCCATCATCAGATAGAACAAGATGCAACCCTGCCAGTATGTGATACTTAGTACCTCACTTATTCCATAACAAGGAATATCCAAAAGGAATGATGAAGAATACTCGGTATTTTATTATTAGGTTATTTGTTTTTAACAGCTTTCACGACAAATACGTCAAATCATCAAGAATGAAATTCATTCATTATGAGACCAAATTCTTCATTTTGTTACATCTATTCCTTTGTAGTCTTTTAGACCATCCGTTATAGATTGTTTCTCGTTGGTAATGTAATTATTCACACCTAAAAAGGGTAATTATATTGTAGTGTAAAGCGTGACTACCATTTTAATTTTCAACATCATTCTACACTCTCAGTAGTCTGAAATTGGTCGTGAATTTCATTATCATAAATGTCGTAACAACCGACAGGTCGTATAGGTGTACATAACCTATTATCATCGTCATCACCTTTTTCAATATAATATTCTCTTAAATTATTCAATCCCGTAATATAGAAGACGCTCATTCCTTCTCATAATCTACATTTTCCCATTAAGTTATCAAAGCGGAGCTGATTATATAGATTAATCCATCGCTTCCTAAAGTTTCTTGTAATACAATGATTATCCATAATGTTTAAGACACAGGTCACTTTAATAGGGTTGGGTTAATATTTAATCATGGATTTCTTTATCTCTATCTATCTCCAACACTTCCAATGTAGCGCGGGGTTGAAAGTTGTCACAAAAATCATATCATTTTCAGCTGATGTTTTTAAAAAACAGGACAAATCACAACAAGACATAAAATTACTCTTTGTGACTTCCTAGATGATGAAAGCATTATGATATTGATTACTGCAGAAAAGTTCAAATGGTTTTACACTTGATGTTTTCATTGTCCACATGAGCTTGTACACCATTATGGGAGGCGTCTTCCGCGTGAAACTTCATTTGCTCCATCAGTCGAATCCACAGACTCCGATTAATGGTGGACAGTTTCTCCTCTGTATATTATAAAATGAAGAAGCAGGGACGTTTTACTCATCGATTATAAGAAATCTTTGCCATCCGCTTGTTGACCTATTACCGCTATGATAGGTGTATCGAACGGGACCCCTGTGCCCCGGACGCAGGCTGGTAAGAAAACTTGCTATCGATCATTTTGCAAGTACTCTCCCAAATGGGTTCAATAAATCATGACCCGGAGGGGGTAAATGTGATTGAAAATCATACGTCCACGACATTGTCACCTCGGAAAAAAAGAACAACAGCCCCTACCTCACATCACATTATACGTCTCTCTCTAGGCGCGAACGTGAAAATTTGAAACGCAATTTAAATCAAGGGTAGCGTAAAACGCAGGGATACTGAGTGTTTTCTATTAAGTGTACCGTGTTCCAGCTGGCCAAATTTCATTTTCATCTGATCTCACTCCTATACAGAAAAAACAATAATCAAAGGATGATAATCTCAGTGTGAAAGGAGTTGTTGTTTACAGTTTTCTGTACAATGTGAAGAGGTCCGATATACATTAAAACCCAGAGAAATGGGCATGAAGGAAGCAGCGACGCGCCCTGTGGTGTCACTGGTGTTGCATGCGGACAGTGAAATAGACCTCATGGGTTTATATAGGGAAAGACCCGTTCCTGTCCAAAAGAGAGCAAAAAGATGATTTCCTTTTTTTCACTTGGACGCCATGGATTCCATTAGGATGCGTTCACACTTTTTTATTAAGTTCATCCTCTGAAACCGACTGAAAAAAAAATTACAGCAGTATAATTTACAAAAAATGACCATTGAAACACCTACACAATCTTGTCAGCATGTCCGATGGGCTTTACCACACCTAAATGGACGCAGCTGAGTGTTATTATACGTCGACATTCTTTGTCGCTTCAGGATTATATCGATAATCTTGACTATGCTTGTCTAAATTATGCGGAAGGGAAATTATTAATGGTTTTTGTCTCGATCGTTTTCATTTGGCAGCTGTAAAATGCGTCTTCATTGGAGGATGTTTTGAGATTTTCATTTATCGAAATGGAAAATTTGAAGTAATCTGGCAAGTGAAGAGAGAAAAAAAAAACATGGAGTATTTTATCCAAGTCTAAGCATGATACCCAAGCAATTACTCGTCTTACGTATAATATTAAATACAAATACACATTTTTTACATCGGGGAATAGAAACCATTACAAAGATGATGTGTTTGTTTCCTTACTTCGGGAAATGGATAGATTTTGCTTTGTTTTTTGTTTTTTTGTTTCCTTTGTTTTACCAGTAAGCCATAAATTTCTTGACATAATTTCCGTGAACATGGTGAAGGTAACGTTGTTGGTCCCTGACTGGATGGACCCTTCCTCCAACTCATTTCTAATAATCTGTCGGTGTTAGTTACTACTATTTTTTATGCATTGTAAAGACCGAATCAACACGAAGCTATAAAAATCATATACCTCAGCTACTGCGCAGTTGTGTCCATCGGTCAACTTAAAAAACGGAAATACTGTATGCTTAAAGATGATATTGAAATACAACCCGCTGCAACATGTTCAAAGATATGAAACTAGTGTGCACGCAAAAAAGTATATAAAAGTTGTTTTTTTGTCTTGATTCTTTATAAGAAATCAACAGCCCAAACGACGGCAGATGAAAAACTTATTGCTCCATGGAAGAAAATGAAAGAGATGAAATCTAAAGTGAAATATATAAGCTTAAGTAACAGGAATGAGCATTTTGTTCCAACAAAAGTAAAGAAGACCCTAAATGCACTAGCTGCTCATGAAATTTACATGTCGGCAAAGTCATATGCGTGTAATGCTTCAAAACAAATACACATAGTCGCCAATCGTGAAATTATGCATTCCACGTCACGCAGGCTGGAAATCTGATGCTAAACATGAAACTGTCATCGCATGAAATATGAAATTGAAGCTGAAAGTCCATCTAAGCCAATTTCACCGGTTAAAGTACTACTGTCACTATACAGTATATGCTCGGACATTTTCTGTCAGATGAATTATTCACATGGGGGAGAACGGACAAAAGTGGCAGTACTAGAACTTTCGAGAAATAGGAATAAATAACTTTTTTCAACAATCCTTTTTACTTCAAACTAAATTTCTAAAACTTGAAGTACATTCAAGGAGGAAGCATGCCTCGGGTGACGGCCTATTATGTAAAAATAACCATTAAGCATGGCAGATGAAATAAAATTTTCCATGTTGTTTTAGCCATATCCTATTGCCAAAAATGTTTAAACTCAACAATCAATGCATAAGAATACTTCAAAGAATTTGTTTCAAAACGAGAACAACATTCCCTTCTGTTCTTTTATTTAAGTTTTTATTTCAATCTATATCATATTTGAAACCTCATTTTTTGTTTTTTGTTTTTCATAATTTATGTTGTATTACGGGCGTGATTCTCTTGGGAAACATACAGATAAGAACACTCATAATGATGATTATTGTCATGATGATATAACAATAACAATTAAAACTATTATAATATTTACAATAATGACAATACCTATATTTATAATAATAATAAGTAGTGATTAAAATACTTGCAGTAAGAAGAAGATGAAGACGAGAAATTGTTATTTTGCTGATAGGCCCTTGGTTGCTCGATGTGTACTGCGTTTTTGGGTGTATGCGTGTACGTGTTTCCTTCCCTTTTATTTGCCTTTGGCTTCCATTTGAGAACTTCCCCTCAAAATGAAGAAATGATTGAGTCAGATCGTATATGCGCTCTTCCGACGACAGAAACAAAAATCCCTCAAAAGATGCAAAACCTAAGGCCCCCCTAGCTGCTTGCCAATGTCGAGGGGCCTGATTGAAAGCAACGCTGACAAAAAAATAATCAAGATATGCAACTTAATGTCACCATAATTACCTCACGGTAAGACCTGCTTCAAAACTGATGAGGAACATCTTTTCAGTACAAATCTGATTACGCCAATTGTCGTTTGGAGTCACGCTCGTGTATGGCACCGAGAACAAGGAATGCATAGCGCAGGTTTTATTGTGTCACATCTAATCTGCTACTAAATGGAATTTCAGTAAGGTGATAGAGGAAACACGTTTCCTCTCTCTCTCTCTCTCTTCTCTTCAACCTTACCATGTTTACTCTTTTTCTCCCTCTCCTCACTTTTCTTTATGATTTTTTTCTATCTCCTTTTCTTTTCTTTTTTTGCTACTTGATATGTGTTTACACATGTGTTTACGCAAAAAAAAATAAATAAAAAGACAATTTACTCCATGGAGAACAATGCAAATAGAAGAAAACGATTAGAAATACTTACTAACTATAATTGTGAAGTTTTTCACTTAGTCTTGTTTTGTTTTATTTTGTTTTTTGTTTTTTCTCGTCTTCTGTTTTATTTTTGTAGTTTATCCCTCTCTTTTTTTCTTTTGGTTGAGGACAAGACTCGCAAATTATATGTGGAGAGCTTTAGATGTACCATGATTTGTGGAGACTTTAATACGGCTCGATCGAAATGAGAGTCGACGTGTTTGTAATTGTCTGACCATGGATGGATCCTATCAACAAGATTGAAACATGTATGTCGGGTGATGATGCTAATGACAAGATTGTTCAGAATTCGTGCACTTAAAAGCCACCGATGGACCGGGTAAGAAAGCTTTGCAGCGAGTACATAATTTTGCCGATAATTACCTTAATTGTACCCCATTTCGTCGGAGATAAGGCGAACGCATGGAAAACTTGCAGCCGGCGCATTTACACATGCATCACCAATTCGCTCGCCGTACCACTTATCCCAAATTAGACCTATCACATCGCAAATCTATCGCCTTCGTATTCCATGCGTCATTTTGCCGGCGGCTTCGAAACCGTAATCGCTAACATTAAGCCGTCTTGGGTTTCATAAACGCGTCGGAGAACGTCCTTTCGCACCCTCACACCAGTAGATCGCACGTTGAGATGGTCCTGTGCTTGTCTTACAATTGGATATTTAGAGCCACGATAGATACATGCAGCGAAGAATGAACGCATTATTATACGATTTTATTTTCGGTCAACCTAACCGGATTAATGACAAAACACGCATATAATATTGTGCTTTATTCTTCAGGATATCATTTTTCTGACATCATTCGCACGCGATTGAATCGAGATAATATTCTATAGGAGCCATTCGTTTTGTTTCGAAAGAAGCAAAAGTTTTCTTTTTTTCCCGTCGTCGACTTTGTAGTCTGAGATCAAAGGGGCGATGACCCTTTCTGGTATCCATAACTTTAATATGCTATTGAAATCGGCGCCCACCGTGTCGGCGCCAATGACCAGCGGGCGGCCGGGACGGTCGGCGTTTGGCCAATGGTGGGTATACCCCACTGCGCACCTGACTGACTGCCTACAGTGCGTTTATCCACGTGTGTTGGCAGCTACCCAGAGGAAAACACATCCAGCTGGCTTTAATAGTCCACGTGACTCCGATATGATAACAGCGGCAACCCTCCTCCATAGTATACGGTTTAGAATCTATACTATCCACTTGAATCGATAGCCCCTCTATCCTCCCCCGCCTAAAGGACAAGTCTACCTTCATATACATAAGGATTGGGAGAATGCAGCAATATTAGTAGAACACATTAGTGAAAGTTTGAGGAAAATCGGACAATCTATTCAAAAGTTATGAATTTTTGAAGTATCTGCCCAATCACTGCTGGATGAGAAGACTACTACAGTGCATGATGTCACATGCGTACAACGATATAAGGAAAATATAAAGAGAATTTCACAAAACTTTACATTTTGAATAAAGTGCACATTCCTTCGACTTGTTACTGACGTATGTTAAGGGTAATATTATTCCTCCTGCCTTCTGAAAGAGAGAAGTCGAGTGTTCTTTTGTTATGCAAGAAAAATGGAAATATGTTGAATTTCCTTTATTCTTTCTTTATATCCTTGTACACATGTGACATCACAAGCTATAGTAGTTTTTCATCCAGCCATGACTGAGAAGAAACTTCAAAAATTCATAACTTTTGAACGGATTGTCGGATTTTCCCCAAACTTTCGCTGATGTGTTCTGCTTATATTGCTGCATTCACTCAACCCACATGTCTGTGATGGTGAACTAGTCCTTTAATAAACGTTAGCTCTTGTAACGCACCAAACGCTCAACCTATACGCAGATTGCGAGCATCTACAGGCGCACACACAAAACATACTACAAAAGCACACAAGTTTGTAATATAATATTCATTTCACTTTTCAACATCTATCTTCACTGGCTGACCTTGCAAACAATTTCATTTTCGGAGAGTCACTGACCGAAGCTGATTCGATATTGGCATGCAGTACCCGGCTTTTAGATTAACACCAGTCCCCTGTCGAGAGCGTCTCTGCGTCATTCGCTGTAAATATTTGTCCTTTTACAAAATCTAATAGAGGAGACTTGTCCTATATAGATTCAGTCTCTTACCAAACAGTGGTGTGGACTGAATGCTTCTTAAAAAGATGGTGCAAAATGCGAAAAAGGTGATAATCCTGCACACTTAATGCAATGTGGAAAAGATTAAGAAGAATTAATCTACGGCATTTGTATCGCTTGAATTTGGAAAATAATATAACCATGCTGCTAACGAGATGAACACACACACACGGACTAAAGAAAGACTCATTACACTTATGAGGTTACTAACGAGTCCTTAGACTTCACTCACAAGCCGTTCTCTCATAAACAAATATTTATTGCATTGACAGAGCTGACACACAGGAAAACAGGTCGAGATGATTATGAATCGGACGTTCAACATTCTACGATTATGAAAGTGTTGTTCTTTGGGTTGTTGTTGTTTTTTTTTTTTGGATGGTCATATCTCAATCTAAGTTGTTTCTGACAACAACCTTTGGATATGTTAAGAAGATTTTAAGATGGATCACATTGACCACGAATGGCTGAATGTTTGAGTGGATTTGTTTAATGCAAATATAATATGTGCCCGGAATGAACCAACATGCGGTAGGAAAGAGGGTCTCTAATGTCATTGTCTCCTTCGCTTGAGAAGATGTGGCATTTCAACAGACACCATGATTCCTCTTCGAAGGGAAAACAATCTTTAAATAGATCTCCCCAGTATCACTTTCAAGCGACCTCAATATCAGAAGCGTTTGGTGGATACAACGGGCTCTCTTTCGAGACAGAGCCGAGCTGAAATCTACTTTATTCCTTCATCCCCAACCCCCCTATAAACCCCACCTCCAAACTTAATGGACAGTAATGTTACCGCAATGGAGCAGCGGGTAAACAGGAAAGCAAGAACGCACCGAGGCTAGAATCATTCGATTTGGAACAGATTATCGTCTGCTTAGACTAGGAATCTAATATTTCGCCAGGCGAGTTTGTCACGCTGTCAGCCTATACTCCGTATATCGGGGGACCGGGGTCTTACATGATGGGATGATGAAGTGGGTCACAATATTATCTCACGATTATAGTGCATAATGTTCTTTATACTTAGGCAGCCAATGCACAAACAGATTATGCTTACATACACTCTTAAAGGTATAAGCATAACAGTCATATTTCATTTCATTTCATACGCAGAGAATTGTGTTTGCGTGTCTGCGATAGGTATCAAGACCAAAATTCATAAGAGATATAGATAGATAGATAGATAAATAGATAGATAGATAGACAGACAGATAGATAGAGAGATAGAGAGATAGATAGACAGATAAATAGAGAGATAGATAGATAGATAAATAGACAGACAGATGGATAGACAGATAGATAGAGAGAAAGATAAATAGATTAGATAGATAGATAGATAGATCGATAGACAGACAGATAGATAGATAGATAGACAGATAGATAGATAGATAGATGGATAGATAGATGATAGATAGATAGATAGATAGATAGATAGATAGAGAGATAGATAGATCAATAGACAGACAGATAGATAGATAGATAGATAGAGAGATAGATAGATAGATAGATAGATAGATAGATAGATCTTAGATAGAAAGATAGATAGATAGATAAATAGGTAGATAGATAGATAGATAGATCTTAGATAGAAAGATAGATAGATAGATAAATAGGTAGATAGATAGATAGATAGATGGATAGATAGATAGATGATAGATAGATAGATAGATAGAGAGAGAGAGAGATAGATAGATATATCGATAGACAGACAGATAGATAGATAGATAGAGAGATAGATAGATAGATAGATAGATAGATAGGTAGGTAGATAGATAGATAGATAGGTAGATAGAGAGATAGATAGATAGATAGACAGGTAGATAGATAGATAGATAGATAGATAGATAGATAGATAAACAGAGAGACAGAGACAGAGAGAGGCAGACAAAATTGTTTATCCATCATCTACCATATTATAATTATACACTAAGCCATTATATCAATATACGTGGAATTCTGTATTTCTATATATACAGCCATTATAACTTGATACCCATGGGCATGCTATATGTGTACACTATATCTGTATGCAAATTGCTCATGGCGCCTTCTTTTACCAATGCCGGAGTATACCATGATGGGAACACATTATTTCCCTTTCACACTCGCAGATACACACTCTCCCAATTTGCAATGGCATTATCTCCGTAATCAATAGTCCCTAAAGTGAAACGTAAACAGGCATGACAGGATAATGTTTGTTTGGAAGTGAATTACCGGGTGCTCTTACAACTGTCTTATGTTCCACTATAATCATCCCGCTTGCACCATCGTGCGTGCGCCATGCGACAAACGCCATACGCCCATACAACCCAAACAAAATCCCCCTTCGTGAACCCATTACACGCCATTTCTGACTGATGTAAACGTACAATACTCACTGCCATCCATTAGCAGTGATGACGTGAGGTCAGGCCTTCGTAATATGTGAGTAAAGGTGACTTGTTCTTAAAATCGCTTGCGCGTAATGACAAATAGTTCTGTTTTTACTTCACGTACAATAATCGACGTGTGGTAAACATAATACTTGGTCTTGACTGGTTCCGTTTTTTACTCCATTGTACTAAGAAACGTGATTTAAGTTCCTATTTTTCACTACTGTCTCAAGCATCGTTTTGAATGTCTTCCCCATCAGATTTACTGATGATATCATTTTGAACATTAGAACATCCAATTCAAACTAAATGGATGAATAAATCGTTTGAATATTAGGCCATGCATATTTGAATGTTTATGATTTATTGGTGCATATAGTAGGTGATTTTCTTTACAATGCAATGATACGTAAATTGATGCTGTACTAAAAGATATGAAGGTGAGAGAATTTAAAAGATACAAAAACAAGCTGACACAATTATTATGGCTAGCAACCTACCAAAAATGTGCAACGGAGTTCCAATATTCCTGCGTTGTTACTCAAACCGTCCATTAATGATAAATCTTGCCCCAGTATTTGCCCCGTTTGTTTGCTTCAATTCAGCATTTTAGAAAATGGTCTTATCAGTGTCAACAGTGACAGTTTAGTCGCCTTTCAACTACCCGCCGCGTGAATCTATAAGACTTGTGTTTATATTGTCATCAATATCGCCGGGCTATGAATTACTCCTTATTGCGTCGCGGTCCATATGTTACGAAGTAAACACAGCTGGTTTTACAAACACACCACACACTTGCACACATTGAAGCACACACACACACACACACACACAGACACACACACACACACACACACATTTATATATACCCATCGGAGGATCAACAACACATATCATACAACACGTGCAGATACTCAAGTGTTTACTAAACGCATTCAATCGTAGCCCCCTACCTCTGCAAATAGCAAAGGTCGTCGAAAATATTTGAAGGTATAACAGACTGTAGAGTAGTATGTATAGCAAGCATATACTACAAGACTACACACTGTACGAGCTTTAGCGCACACTTTGTTTCAATGTACTGTCCTAGATCATTTGATTAAAATAGATATCTAATAAATATCAAATTTATAAAATTAAACAATCTTCTGTCAAAAAAAATGGTCTATAGAACAGACAATAATATTAAAAACGAAACCTGTGAATATAGTCTGAAACCTACCAGAGAGATGTACCTGATCTTACTGCCCTGTTGACCCGCATTCAGAAATACAGGTTGAAATGAAATAGATATAATCATATATGTTAGATTTACCTAGCAGCATTCGAACTACAAACTCAAGTAACTTGCAGCACTATAAATCAAAACAATTAATGCAAAAATATGCATGTAGGAGCTTTTTTGGAGAGCAATAAAAAAAGCATGTATATGCTGAAAGCGCTTCACCCAGTAAGTATTATATGATATTCTTCATGAACTGTTCATACATTGATGAGTTATATTCTTTCTTGTTACAATTATGATATGAGTCATTATGATGTGGACGCCTTGCGACAAAATACTTCTGAAATGTGGTTAACATTCTAACAAGAGACAAACGTAGTTTTAGTCGGGCCGACATTATGACCCCCTTTCTTAATTGTACAAACTTTTATAATCTTTGACAAGGGAGGTATATACATGTATATGTATATATAAATGTATATATATATATATATATATATATATATATATATATATACTGAGAGAAAGAGATAATGTTGTTTTATTCTAGAATGTAATATACCAATGATATCTGATGATTGTTCACGACAAGCGAATAATTGGAATGTGTGCGGATATTTGAAACACATGCAGTTGCATTTTCTCGTACACAAGCGGGAGTGGGTGCAGTTTTGTTTTCAGAAATAAGTATCTAAATTACATCATTATAAAGGAGGAAATCATAACTGATTGATGGATATTTTCCTAAGTCACAATTACAATCATGTGTCTATTGGAACGTATCATTAAAGACGAGAATGGAAGAATACACCATACACAGTTACAGGGTGATGAAATCTACAACGTAAAAGAAAAAAAAATCATATCATCCCGTAGCTTGATATTTACAGTGAGGGCCGTTTTTTTTTCTCTTATTCGTTTGTTTTATTTTGGGACAGGAATATAAAAGCTGACATAACATGTCAATTTTGTTTTGTCTTTTTTCACCCCCTTGCCGAAAGGAGAGAGAAAAAAAATCGCTAAACAAAAAATAAATGTGAAATACAATGAAACAAATGAGAACGTAAACAGATTATTGAGAGACGGAGGTGTGATGTTTATTTGATAATACGGTGACGCAGATTTGTTTTGTTTTCAAACGATCGTATAGAAAGACCTTTTCAAGTGGCAAACAAACGCGAAACTGACCCACAAGTGATCGCATCTGAAAGATCGTTGCTAGGCGACAAAAGAATTCCCCATTCTCCGATTGCAGTGCAGTTAGAATCAATTGCTATGTCGCCACGCGCTGGGGACACTAGTGGGTTGTACCCCTCTGAATTCCAAATTCATCAGGGTTTTTGTCTCTTTACTCTTCCTCCTTATCTAAAATGTCACAACCATCAAAAAGCATTGTCAGACGCCTATGTATACCATCTTACAGAGAAGCGTGGGAGTAATTCGAATGCAACAGTCCGTGTTGAACAAGAATGTCTTGACAGTCGCGCAGGTAATGGTAGCTGAACGCTGCAATTGAGAGAATAATGGTCGTGGGAAGAAGGAGAAGAAGGAAGGGGGGGGGGGGGGGTGGGGTCGCAACTCCTCGTTCGAAGCGGTATCGTCTGTTAGGATTTATCCGGCCTAAAGCTAAATAACGTGCGTGGGCGCCCGTGATAACATTCCGTATGCATTCACGGCCAAAAATTTACAGTGCGCCGTGATGGAGATGTGTTAGTGTCACGTGGTTTGCCGTAACAAGATTATTGCTGATTTCGTCCAAACGCTGACGGGTGTGCAGTGCGCAGGCAATGCAGCTTCGGTTTGGCGTCACTGGTCTCGTATGCGTAATGATACTTGTGTGTTTGCGTTTATCCATGTGTTTGTGTTTGTGTGTGAGGGTGTGTGTGTGTGTGTGCGCGCGCGTGTGTGTATTCGTGTGCAGTTTATGTGGTTTCTTCTTGTTGTGTGTGTCACTGTTGTCGTTGTTGTTGATCTGCAGGTGGGTATATTTGTGCTCGTTTAGACTGAAATGTCCATGTCTTGCAAGCACGAAGGGCAAGATTTGATACAAACAAGACATCTTTAGATGTTCAGAGGTAGAACAGGTAGCAATAGTTTGCGAAGTTGAAAACTTAGAGATTTTAGTATGTTGAAATTATGAATAAACAATCAAACTCTCATTTGGCGATATCTTGAGCTGAAAATGAGCGATGTAAACTGCCTCGATAACAAATGAACAACTTTATCAGAATAATTTCAATACGTGTATCCTCCCTCAAAAAGAAAAAAAAACACCTCATATTAAAATGATATCAGCCTGTCGTACGCTTTCCTTTTTAATAGATCACACACAACATGTACTTGGCTTAAAATTGTTTTGTTTTATATACTTACGAGTCATTAGAATAGGTTCGCAGATAAACATTAACCCCCAACGTCCTTCGCCCCCCCCCCCAAAAAAAAACACCTTCGTTAATGTGCGTTTACTTTATATGGCAGGAGAAAAAAAAACAAACACACACACACACACACACACACACATAAATGGCGTTGTTAAAGGTGTGATCGGCATCCGTGGTGTTGAATGCTATGATCGCACCGGTCCCGTCCGACGCAGTGCGCGTCACCCTGCATTGTGTACAGTAGAAAGGAGCGGGACTGTGTTACAGGGCTTTGAGGATTTGCGCTGAAAGTAGATAAGCGCGTTTCTCCCTTTAATCTTATCTCTGATAAGAGTCATCCAGATATGTTGTAATTTTGCTTCAACCTCAACTTCCAAGGACATCATTACGACAATATTATGCTGTGGGGGCGCTGTGGCATAGGGGATAAGACTCCAACTCCCAATCGGAGGCGCCGAGTTCGATTCCCGCCCAGTGCTTAAATACGTCCTTGGACTATATGTTTTTACCTACCACGTCCCTCTCGACCCAGGTGTATAAATGGGTACATGGCAGGGCTAGGGTAATACTAATGGCAGGGCCCTCTGGTAGAGCAGTGGCAAAAGACAGTGGGAGTGCAGTGGTAGAGCAGTGGCATTTAGATGTTAAGATAACTATTTTTTCACACACAGTTATAATTGTAGTATAAAACTGTCTGCAGGTGTTGTATTTCACAAGGAGACACCAATGAGCACTCAATCACGATGTAATTTTACAGTATTTTCTTTTCTCTCTCTGTTGGTCAGAGCTAAATAACAAAAGTTTCACAATTGGTGTGTCGTGTTTTTTGCTGTGTTGTTGTTGTTGTTGTTTTTGTCATATTGTTCCTAAAGAGCAAACCATAAATTATTGCGTGAATGGACAATAATGCTGTCGTCGAACATACAAACAAAGGAATATGAGCTCACGTGTCTCCGATGACGTTCGAGCACAAAGGAGGTCCATTGAGATGGAAGTAACCTGTCTCGGCTGTACGAAGGCCTATTCATTCCCATTTCCGGTCGTTCATCAGCTGCACTGGTCGCGGGCAAACCGTGGACATATCTACTTGCAAAATATCATTGGTGTTGTTTGTGTGTGTATCGACGTTGTGCAATTAACCATTTGTCCCAAATGTAATTGCAACTTCATGCATGCCGCCTCTATGATAGATTCCAGTGAGCAATTTGATTAAAACAATATTGACAAGTCTCGCTGAACACCAATGAAATTTGAATTCAAAGATAACGCGCGGATGAATCCTGAATAAAATGTGCTTCTATCTCTTGCGGTGACACATACGGGGATTACAAAGGGGACTTTCATTTTCCTTTCGTTCTTTCTTTCGTCTTTCTTTCTTTCTTTCTTTCCTTCCTTCTTTCTTTCTTTCTTTTTTTCTTTTTTTCTTCAAATCCCTTTCTCTTTCTGGATAACGAAAAAGACATTTCCTTGAGCACTCCTACCACCACAAGCAAGGAGAACCTTTGACATTCGAGAAAGGTCCTGGGACCTTCTCCCGCGCCCGTCCCATCTAGGCCCGCCACCTGCCCGATACCGGCAGGGTCAATACTCTTTGCATCATTTCAAGACTTGTCGATAGAAATCCCGAACACCGCCCCGCATTACGCGCATGGCCGACAAGCAATTGGATTCAAATTGATTAAGGTAGTCCTCCAAAGACACCTGACTAGATTATTTATGGAAAAAAAAAGAGAGAGAGGGAGAAAGAGAGAAAAGACTACACCCCTTATTTGGACGACGATGGTGCGACGAAAAATACCCAAGACTTACACACTAGAGATTCGAGGTTCGATCCCTCCCGCCTGGCGCATCGAGCAAAGTGGTGTAAGCACCACGTAAAAACACAACTATGTTGTATCTCTGACGGCAACTGATGTCAATTGTTCACTTTTCAAAAGACTACCCTGTAAAGAACCACAGAACAACGAATGTCTGGCATAAGAATAAAGTGCATGATTGACATAGGAATTTGAAATATATTCACCAGTCCTTTGCTCTGTTTTTTAATCATGAAGCATTTTCTGACAAGTTGAGAAGCCCATGTTTTTATTCCATGATTTCTTAAAATGAAAATTATATGGGAAAAAGTGAACGCAGGAGTATTCAAGTGGGTAATGTCTAAATGCATAATAAACGATTCAATAGATGATGTTCTGATGGTCTAAAGGAAATAATAACGATGAAATTAACATTTCACCCGATGCGTTACATTTCTCCCAAACAATCTCATGATACTGTTTCACTTTTGTCTTTCTCGCATTGACGTTTTTTTCTTCCTCTCGGTTTGATAGAACAGAAGTTCTTTTCTTATAATGCTGGTAGATTAATGAGCGCAGATTTAATTCCTTCCGGAGAGTACTAAAAAACACCCAAACCTGAATAAATCACACAAAACTGACCAACAATCTCATGATAATGCAATAATAATAACAATAATAATAACTATATAATGATAACAATAATATTGATAATCATAATAATAATGATAATAATAATGATAATAATAATAATGATAATAATAATAATGATAATAATAATAATAATGATAATAATAATAATAATGATAATTATAATAATAATGATAATTATAATAATGATAATGATAATGGTTATGATAATAATAAATAATATTTCAGCGCTTAGTACAAAACTTTCTAAGCCCCTTCCGAAAGATGCAAAAAAACTTGATAAAAAAGCAAAATATTTTAATGAGCGCAGAATATGCACTACTGTAAAGATATTGCTTATTTATTTATTCATTTATTTATTTAGTTAGTTAGTTAGTTAGTTGGTTAGTTAGTTAGTCAGTTAGTTAGTTATTTATTTATTCAGTTATTTACTCATTCATTTATTATCTATTTAGTAATCTACATAAAGTAAATAACTGACTGCCAGAACGCAAGACATAGAAGTATCGGTATAGAGAGTTTACAAACGATAGAAGAATTCGGTCAGTAACAGTTAGTCTGAAAAAAAAAATGAGATCTTATAATCACACAATTTTGAAATGTGATCAAAATCTGATAAAAATCACGGATGTTATGAAGAGATGTGAACAGATTACGAACAGATACGAACAGATTACGAACAGATATGAACAGTCAAATGAGTGAGTACAGATTATCATCACCTCAATATTTCCATTCATCGTGTTGCAAAAACTGACGAAATGCATTTTTTTCTGCTTATCAAAAAGTGATAAGTGTCAAACAAAATGTTATTTCTATCTGAAAAGCGTCAAAATAATCAGCAGTCAAACGTATTAGATTTCAGAATGGGGTATAATTTCATTTGAAGGAAAAAACAAACCACTGATGATTACATGATTGTAAATTATTTGATATGGTAAGGTAAGCAGCGGTGGCATCAACACCCTCTAATGATTGTTCAAGAATTGCTTTGTGAAAGTTAGAAAATCCTCACTATTTGGTAATTCGTAAATTCCTTAAAATTTCATCTGACTTTGATCGCTGTTGTGCTCATAAAGATTTTACTCTTTCTTATCATACTAACTTTTAACTGGTCCAAATATTCTCTGTAAGTTCTAAGACTGCTGAAAGAACATCCATTCCTAGGGAAGAACATTATTTTTTTTCCAAAGAGGTTTGAGGTAATTGTGAAAAACGGAACGTGCGCACTTCAGTAATTATGGACGCAAAATTAGAGAATATAAAATAAAGTCTCTCAACAACGTGCATTAGCTATTAAAATTGAAAACAAAAAGGAAATTATGTAGTTCATGGAAACGACCTGGCTAAGGTTGAAATGCTCCCCAGTCTTTAACTCTCTGCGCCATATCACTAACCACTACTCTGTCCGCACTATCAAAGGTGCCTCCGCTAGACACTATCTCTCTCTCTTTCTCTCTTTCTCTATGTTGGTAAACAAACATATCATGTGACAATTGTATCTCTCCCTCTCTCTATCTATCTCTCTCCCTTTCCATATTCTTTTCTCTCTGTCTCTTTTTCTCCGTCTCCTTCTATATTCCCGCCGAGCATCGCGTTCTCCGTCGGCTCCAGGCCGTGGCTGGGTATCTCTGTAGGGGTGGCCACTGGCCATCGCTGAGACCGTGACATCAAACACTGCGCATCTCTGTTTGAAGAACGTGACCACGCTTGCGACAACTACAAAATGTAGATATGCATGTGATATCTACCCTCGACAGGGATGTCATACATGCATACACTACTTTAATATGTCTATGTAAACACATAACAACCTTCCTAGGTGAACAATATAACAGTTTAACAGACAATGGATATTCACAAAAGCTTATTATAATCATGTATTATAACATGTTTATATATCTGATGTTTCTACTTTTTCTTTTCATTACGAAGTTAAAGGTATAAAGCAATCTCTTGTGAAATAACAAGAACGATACTATGGTAAGTCACATCATCCACGGCAAACAAATTGACGCGAACTTGATATGATATCGATCATTAGTCCATCTCAAATAATAATACTCATTTCTAAACACTTTTTTTGGACGTCTCATCACATCGGACTAGCCTTGGACAGAATGATGACGGAAGGATACAAAATCATTGTTCGTTTGTATTTTATTTGATATCTCACTGCGAAATAACGCGAATTGAAATCGCGACCATGGTGTCACGACAAATAGAAAAGCACCACCTTCAGCGGGTCGCAGAGTTTAAATATAATACCCAGTGCCTTTTCTTTTGTATCGCTCACGTCGAAAAAAAAAACGGAATAGGAACGCAGAATTAATAACGCGATCCGTTTACATCGAACGGAGACTGCGGATCCAATAGTAACATCAAGTGCAAAATGTTATCGGTTAATAGACGAAGCGTTCATCGTCTTCAAGAGGAAAGCACAGCCACTGGTGTATTCGACAGATATAGGGAAAGGATATCCGACGATGATGCAGGAGATCCATTTATCAAAGGGGATATCCGATGTAACCGATGTGAAATGAAAACACAAAAATCCTGATACCATGTGAATTGATTGATATTAATGTCAATGATAGCACTCAGCGAAGTGTCGCGAGCAGAGGTAATGAAGAGCATTGGCTTAAAGTAACGATGAATGCTGCATTAAAAAAAAAAGAAACAGAAGAACCTAAAACCTCGGTGCCAGGTCTAATTTGTGCAATGCAGATTGTTATTTACGACAATGTTTTTCCCAGATGGTGGATTGTAACGCACCATACACCATTACAATGTACATGTACATCCACGGTGGTGGAACACACAGAGAAAAAGGGAATTAATTCTCGGAGCTTGATTAATGTATTCTTGTACACACTCTAAAGCACTTTTGATAGTTTAATTATACCAAACGCGATTAATTATGTCATTATAAGCGAGTGAGCGCTTAGCTTATGCTAAGATCGTCCGAAACAAGCCGCCAAAGCCCCGTGCACTTTTCCAATGTTGCGCCGAATTAGGTGGGTAATCCAATGCAAGACTCGGCAACAACGAGATCCAATTGTCTTCACGTTCCGAGGCAGGGGGAGCCCTCTCTCTGACATTTAGGCTGAAATATCTTGTTATTAATGCAATTTGTGATATCAGTCGGTACTAAATAACACTCGACCTGGGTGAACTCCCAGGAATAACGGAGGAAAACAAAAGGATGTCGTAATAACGAAAACAAAAAGGATATGCCGTTTGTTTTTATCAGTACCAGTGTATACTAGTTGCATGATGGGAAAATTGAGTAACTTAATACACACACAGAAATCGCTGCACTGGAGCTTGAAAATCAAACCTCGACCCAACATCCTTTTCATACATTTATTTCTGATGTCATCCAGCACACAAAAGACAGGTCGATGGAGAGATTTCGAGAAAAGTGTATTTGAGGGGAGATGCTTCTAAAAATAAAGGAAATGATTTTCATACTACTTTTAGAATCAAATTGACAGCTATCACCCTCCGCCCCCCCCCCCCATTGAAGGATAATGTACGAATATAATGATATACAAGGAATTTCATACTCAATCCAAATTACAGGAACTTAATGCTATTCGAATAGCTGCCGCTAAATTCTCTGTATCATCGAATTCCATTTTCTGGTGTCGGTGGGGGCGCCCCATTTGGCCATGATGAGATATTACTTCGTTCAGAGCACGCTACTAACTTCAACTGGTCACCACAAACAGTAGCCCCAATAGTCCGGCGTGAGAATAAATGCCTCGCGCAGATATATATCAAAAAAAAAACCTCCACGGTGATATTGCCGCAATGTAAATCGAGTGACATTTCGTGTTTATGGCCTCGAACGATATGAAAATAAACACCAGCCTCATGACGACTCCATATATCGGGCCGAAAATTCAATAATGCCCTGCCAATAAAAGGCAAACTGTAATATTGATGCCGCATGGAGTCACTGCCTCGCTAAGGCGGAGGTAAACAATTCCGCTCTCCATTTTCGGTCGTTTCGGGGTTTTTATTTGGCGTAAAAAGAGAAAATAATCATCCCCGCAGATCATTGGGAAAGACCAGAGACACAATAAATATCTCGAAAGGGGAATGATTTCGACGGGTTTATTTGGTAGCCTAAAGTCACTCTATTCCTCAACTGCAATATCCTTAAACTTTTCTGAGATAATCATTACAAACATTACATTTAGGGCCTAATGTGAGTACGTATTTTTGAGTTTATAAAAAGAGTTTTATTTATTGTTGTGATATATGAGTTTAAAGCTGCTAAGATATAGAAAATAATAAGAACGTGAGGAATGATGTTTGTAATCATTACATCAAGAATATTCCCAATTATGTAAGTAGACTGGGAAGGTTTATTTTGTTCCATCTGATAATGGACTTATTTCAAAATATTCAATATTCAACAAAATGACGCTTAGCCCACTTTGCAATGAAACTCTTCGCGGCTACGTCCGCATCTGTGCGCAGGGAAGGTGTAGCCGTCAATGTGAATATGTCTGTGAATAATCATAATAAGCATGTTATCAATGATACACATGAGCTGATCGACGATGAATGTTAGCGGTTACGTCAAACTAAGGTCTGAAATTCCTTAAAGTTAACGATATGAATATTGCCATAACAATTCTCACACGACACTGACTGAAGACAGACTGCTCATGTGGTGAATGTAAAGTGTACACCAACAATTCATTAAAAAAAAAAAAGCAGCAAGCGCAGCGAACAGAAAGTAAGTCTTGGCTTATGTTGTGAGGGTAAAACGCTCTCCGCACGCGACGTCACACCTAAGCTACCGTTTAACATTCGCTCAGTACATGATACTCAGAGTAGTTTTCAGAGTGTATCAGTTTCATATTGACCGCTTGACATATACAGTGCTTATCAAGTATAAGAAATTAAAGCCTGTGAACTGAACACGCATCACATCCGTGACTCTCAGCACATTTCCATTCGAAGCCACTTCTACCAAATTACATTCAGGAGATATACCATTCTGTGTATGACCATTATTGTGACGTCATCATGCACCGTTTGGGACTATAGCAAAGGCAATTCGAAATTACGCAATCCACAGCTCATAAAATCATGTCGTCGTGCCTGAAATAACTTGTCAAAAAATTGTCGTTTTCTCCGCCTGAGAAATGGATAAGGTCAGAGATTTTGATGTCAACCTTGCGTAAGGATGTGGGTCACTTTATGCAAACACAAAGCCAATGTGTATAGTGTTATATCATTGATAAAAATAGTCACGTTTTCTTTTCTTATAATGCATTTGTGGCAGCTATAAAGTCCTTATTGTCCTGTTAGGCCTATTAAGCCAACCTGAACTCATTTTCGTGTTTGTTTGTTTTTGTTTGTTTGTTTGTTTACTTGTTTGTTTGTTTGTGGGTTTTTTTTTTTGTGTCTTCGGCTTTTATTTTCCACTTTGACCGAGACATCACCTTTTATCTACATCACTGTTTTCCATCTCCAGAGTTATCACATCAAGCGATGAATACATTAATAATGAATACGACGATTTGTGCTTTATTCGCAGATAGTTTATCCTTCTTGTCACTCACCCGACCACGACATGTCTTTATGACTACGCGATTACTCAAGTATACTTGAGAAAAGAGAGTTAATCATAATGTACGAGATTATGAAAGTAAGCGTGTATATTATGGTCGTAAATTACTTCTGACAAGCGTTTACTTGCGTAATTCACCTCAGATAATTTACAGAAGAGACCAGTTTACAGTACATTCTGCTGATAAGCATTTGACTTTCATCGCCTCGCACATTTACTTCTAATGGTCCGCGCAATGATCTCGCAAGCACGGACGAAAATAGTTCGTCTTATCACTCTGACAATGTGCTGCGTTTATGAGGACGTCGGTAATTATTTCTGTGACTAGTTATGGTGTGGGCATAACGTGGAAAATATGACCATGATATGCGATCTGTTTAGAGCGTATGCCATCTATTACACCTTCATTTGACTTGGAGACTAAATGGCGAAAACCAAAGAAAAAGAAAAGTATCACAGTATTGATCTGAGTATACCTCCAAGCAACATAGGCCGCTATAGAGATGATGGCTGCACCTACAAAGGAGAAATCATATAATGCGACCTATATTTAGCAGTGGCTGCTGTGTTGCTGCTTTTGCTCTTTTTGTACACTTGCCGTAGGCGGTAATTGATGTTTGATGTTGCCTCGTTGGTCTTGTGCATCTTGGTGCAAGGCTAGACGACTTTATCTCGGCGTATCACGTGACCGAATGAGCATCTTAGAGGAGGAAAGCTCTTCTCCTATCTACTGCCCTGGTGCCTCGCTCGTAACCCGACGCGGGTCGTGATAATAATGATCGTGTCCCGTCTCTCGGAGGCTTTGCCAGCCATCACTCATCCCAACAGCTAGGCGCGGCGGCAGCGCCGACCAGCCTTCGGCCAGGTCCGTTTCCTTCGCTGCTATCGTATGAACGCAGGCCTTCACAATTCTAAACACATGATATGCTAGGGTGATGTAAGGAAAAATACATGATTTGCGTCCCCGCTTGCTTCCTTTTTTTGAGGCCGTCTGTTTTTTTCCTTTTCCTTTTTTGTTGCCCCCCCCCCAAAAAAAAAACAAACAAACAAACAAACAAACAAACAAATGAAAAGAAAGTATGATCTTCCTAAAAAAGAGAGAGAGACACAGATTTTGTTCTCCCGGAGGAAAGATCGCATTTTCTAATCAGAAAGATCGACGAACTATGTCATATTTTTTACACCCCCCCCCCCCAAAAAAAAAGAAAGATATTCAAAAAAGGAACGAAAAGGCAGGCCGCCATGTTGATAAAGTGTTTGGCAGTTTGTCTTGGAAAATGTGTCAGGTGGCCATTTTGTTTTTAAAAAAAAAGAGAAATAAAATAAAATGAAAATTAAAAATGGGCTTCCACCTTATTTTTACAGGCAGGACATTAAACATGTTTTGCTTTATTTTGCCTAAAACGCATACAGACACACACACACAAACACATGTCTACATACGCACAAATAGAAATTAAAAAACAAATGTATGTAGGCCTATACATTTTCATGTATGTTTGTGAGCATGTTTGCATGGCAGTTTGTAATCAGTATTGAGTGTTATACTATACAAAAATTTCCACCCGATGATTTCGGGTCTTGCCATTATCATCTGTTAATTTTCGTCGCAGCGACAAATCTTAATCAGCACGTGATAAAGGCATCAATAAATCTATTAGAGACGGAGAGAGAGAGAGAGAGAAACGAAGGTTTTATGGCTCGTTTATTTGGATGTCACGTGGTTTATATAGTTCTTTTGATACGAATTGAATGGCGGACCCGACACTTTCTTTCCAAACACCGCCGTCAGCTTTCGAGTTTCTCTCTCAAGAGAGTCCCGTTTGAAATGCCGGTAATCAAACTATAAATCAAATATCACTTCCCGCCTTTTTTTTTCCATTTCAATTTTTCACAGCTGCATTCAGAAAACCGTAATGATTTTACAGCCATCGGGGACAGTTACCCAGAGGGAAAAAATGAAATATACTGGAGAGAAGAATAGATTTGACATCAAGCCAATTGTCTGACTATAAACATGAATCGTCATCTTTCATTAGGAAAAAAAAAGAGAAGATACTATTCATAAGATAATTTGACTATTTTTACTTTGATTTCAAACATGTCTTATACGATTGTGTGCTATTTCCGACAGGTAGATACACAGATCCTCCGTGGGAGAGGGTTTTACATTTAGATTGATTAAAAGATGTTATTATGGATCTTACCGAGAAGTGGGCCTGCATCAAATTGTATCGATAATGCAACCTGTCCGAGTTTTTGCGTGGCTATGGATAATGGCATAATGTTTGTGCGCACACATCTTATAGAATGAAGTAGTACACAATGACGTACACAACAAACATGAACATTGCTCATATTCACAACTCATTTGCACGCAAACACTTCACATTCTGCACAATGGACCGCTGCACTTTTTTCTTTTTTCTTTTTTTTTCTCCTCATTTTTCCTCTTCTTCTCTCTCTCTCTCTTTCGCCACTCAGTGAGTGGTGACTTGAATGAAATTGTTTAGACAATCATTTGTGAGGCCATTATCCTCGTGAAGCGTTTGCTTATGATGATGGTCTCCTGTATTTCTGTTATATCCAGAGTTGCTTAATTTGTCTTTGAACGACAGATACACAGAAACCTATGTTTGCATAAAAACATGCATAAGATAATGCCTGTTTGTTTTCATTCTGCAATGTGTTAGAAAAAAATGTTGGACATTAATTTTGAATTAATCATTTATCTGTTTTAACTGTCAGATTCAAATTATACTGCATGCATAGGCGCCGGAAGTGGGGGGGCAGGGGGGGCGGCCGCCCCCCCAATCCAAAAAGTGGGGGGGCAAAACGCATTTTTGCCCCCCCAAAAAGCCCCCCCCCCAAAAAAAAAAAAAAAAAATAAACAAATAGAAATAATGATAATAAAAATAAATGAATAAACAAAGAAAATAAAATAAATATGTAGATCTATATGAATAAAAGGGAAAAAATAAAGCTACAAACGGCACTTTTGGACTGTAAAATGTCAAAATTTTCAAGCTCGCTCGCTTCGCTCGCTCGCATCCAGCAGTTGAGCCCGGTGCGCCTCCCCCTTAATTTCTAAAGCGAAAAACATAGCTACGACGGCAGTTGTTGGACTCACATTGAATCGTTATGCCATTCTCCTAGTGTTGCTGACAGTAATTGCCAGTAGTTGCGCCCGATGCCCCCACCCCTTAATTTCCAAAGCGAAAGATAAATATAGCTACAAACGGGAGTTTGGGGACTGTAAAATGTCAAAATTTTCAAGCTCGCTCGCTTCGCTCGCTCGCATTGAATCGTTATGCCACTCTCCTAATGTTGCTGCCAGTAATTGCCAGCAGTTGCGTCCGATGCCCCCCCCCCTTAATTTCCAAAGCGAAAGATATAGCTACAAACGGGAGTTTTGGGACTGTAAAATGTCAAAATTCTCAAGCTCGCTCGCTTTGCTCGCTTGCATTGAATCGTTATGCCATTCTCCTAATGTTGCTGCCAGTAATTGCCAGCAGTTGCGCCCGATGCGCCGCCCCATTTATTTCCAAAGTGAAAGATAAAGCTACAAACCCCAGTTTTGGGACTGTAGAATGTCAAAATTTTCAAGCTTGCTCGCTTCGCTCGCTCGCATTGAATCGTTATGCCATTCTCCTAGTGTTGCTGCCAATAATTGCCAGCAGTTGCGCCCGATGCGCCCCCATTTATTTCAAAGCGAAATATGTATATAGCTACAATTAAAACTCCAGTTTTGGAACTGTAGAATATCAAAATTTTCAAGCTCGCTCGCTTCGCTCGCTCGCATTTTATTGTTATGCCATTCACCTTATGTTGCTGACAGTATCTAATTTGTCGATCGTTTCACACCATCATTCCATAATCCATGTAAGGAAAACTTACAATGTTCCTCAATGACTGCGTTGTTGAATGTATCACATTCCGTAATGTATTGTAGTCCCATTATTGCTCACGCACACACGCACAAGCATACAGACCGTCAAAATTACTTTATGGTTCCCCCCATGTTTCAACCCACCGTACGCCACTTTACATATAATAATATATATATATATATATATATATATATAATAGATGTGTGTGTGTGTGTGTGTGTGTGTATGTGTATATTGTGTAACATATGCATGGTCTAATCTTGAGCCCCCTCCAATGTTTGCCCCCCCCCAATCCAAAACTGCTTCCGGCGCGCCTGACTGCATGTGCTCAATTAGTTCGTTCAATTGACTTTGTATTTCATTTATGTATGAAAAAGAAATTTAGAAATCAAATTAAATCAAAACAAATCTAATCAAGTCGTGGAACCGGACGAAAGACATTGCATTAACATAACAATTATGTAGATTTTCTTCTTCTTTTTTCCGAAAGGAGATGCTGACTCACTCTAGTCTAGGCTAACTATGACGTCATCCAAGGTCTTTTTGGTGACAATGAAAATCGCTGATATTATGGAACATTATTTCTGCGCCTCACCCAAGGTATATGAAAATTTACTAAAGAACTGCACTTGTGGTATTTTCGGGTTTTACTGTTAAAAGTTCCTAACCAACATTTTGATCAAGAGTTGCATTTTATGACACGCTATCAACCTCTCTAAATTCCTTAGATTTAGATGAGGGAGAAATCCAAAATTAGATTGAAAATCTCAAGCTGATAGATTTAGAAGTCAATCTAATTTTTAAGTCTAATTTTGGATTTGTCCCTTACCGCAATGTCATAGATTGATTTCCAATCTAAGGAATTTAGAAAGTATTCTCTTTTACTCTAGGATTGATTAAAAAGTGAGTGTGAGACAACGGTCACATAGAATGGGTTGAAAAAAATGCAATGTTCGCGCCCTACGAATGCTGGTGTTCAATTCATTTTCATGCTGTTGAGAATTCGCACAGCTTTAATATCATTGACGGTTAAGAAACAATATATATATTTATATATGATTACCCCAATCAATAAATGAAATCAAATATCCCAACGTATAGTCAAAAGTGATTTCTCCTTTAAACATACATCGATCGCTCCATTTTTCGTCGTTGCTGTTTTCTGAATATAATTTATGTACACACATTTTAGTTACTTTTTACTTTCATTTCCATGTCTGTACGCTCAGAGCGCATCCGTCTCACTACACTCACATTTTTCTATTGGCAGTGAACATGTACGAATATGAATGTTCAAGAAATCCGGCTGCATGTTATCTTGCGCATATTAACGGACAAATGGAATTATGTCGATGTCTGTATGAACGTATACCGGGAGAAAAGCGGGTACTCCGAAAATGGTGTAATGCAATCTCAAACACAAATCTTTTAAAGACTAATCTTTTAAGTGAAAGTTGCATCAAGCTTCTCTTACGATTCAAATGTCAAATGCTCTTGTATGTGTTACTTAAGGAAAAGCGCACAGACAGATGGGATACATTCATTAGAAATCCTCGGAAGATACACTTTTCTCTTAAAATAAAGTGTAATATCGATGTCTACAAAATGGAAAGATGTTAAAACAAAACAACTTATGGTCTTTTTTTTCAGTTGGCGAGGCTCATTTCTTTTTAAAGTATATACAACTATGATATGCATGTTCTGTGCGCTCTTAAACTTTCACCGATTCATTGAATAGTTAATAGTTGTAGGTTTTGTTCTTTATCTCAGCCTTACACACACTTGTAGAGGACCTGAAGTATACTGATGAGAGAGAGAGGGGGAAAAACGCTTCCATAAATCTAATACTCCTCAGCGTCGAACGGGCTCCAAGACATTTGACAGTTCGTCTCGAATTTCACCCCATGCAGTTTAATTATGGGTCCAACCGTAACCTCATACCGCCAAAATCGAGAGGAGAGAGTGGTCGAGTTGTACATATATTTCAAAAGATGACGATATATAATGGATTCCAACAATTGCATCAAAGCCGCGTGCTCCACCCCCTCCTTCCCTACTAGACCTGGGGTTACCTCCAGCAAAATCATATCTTCATGAAAAAGAACCACCCCCCCCCCTCCCCACCTCCGAAAAAAAAAAGGAAGGGGAAGGTAAGGGCGAATCTCAAATGTAGACAGCGATAGCAGGAGAGGAGCAACGATAGACAGGCATTGAATGAAAGGGACAACAAAGACACACGAATTTCTCATACAGGGCAAGAAAGAAGGAAGGTACGCGAAAATTACATTTAGCGATATTTTCACTTTACATTTGACTTGATTCGATTTGGTTTCTATAGGATTCCAAAGATGTAAACGTTCACGTTCACTAAGTCTTCTTCTCTGAATATAATCGTCATAGATGAACTCAACCCACATTTTCCTCTTCCTCTTTCTCCCTCTCTCTCCATCGCTGTCTGTCTGTCTCTCTGTCTGTCTGTCTATCTCTCCCTCTTCTTCTCCCTTTAGCAGGCTGGATTATGAAGAGCCGTAAAGCAGATTTTTGTATGTTGTACAAGTAGTCTTGATGTCTGGCTGAAATTCGTCTCTTTAGTTTAGCATTCCTGTCACAAGATTTCCTAAAAGCGAGAAATTGACTTCGGGTTTAATTAGAGTCAACGCAGTCTGGCATGGACCCACGCAATGCATGAATTTGAGAGCAGTTCAATTCATTGCCTTGAATACATCGAAAATTCGCCGATGACTCGGGAATTCACTGGCGTCCAATAAGGTGTGTACGGCTTCCCCCCACCCACGCATTGGAGTGTCATATACCCCGCGCACAATCTATGTGAACGTTTGTGGGAGCGATTACGGTCTAATTGATGACCAATGATATTTAGACGCAGCAGCCTCGTCTACAGATCCATCACTCAATGGATCTGTGTATGTGCTTGCGTGTGTGTGCGTGGTGTGGGGTATGTGTGTGTGTGTGTGTGTGTGTGTATGTGTGTGTGTGTGTGTGTGTGTGTGTGTGTGTGCGTGTGTGTGCGTGTGTGTGTGTGTGTGTGTGTGTGTGTGTACTCGTCATGGCATGCAATATTTGCCGAATAAATTTTCATCAAAAGCAAAGGATAAAGTTCACCTGGAGCAAAAGACGTTGTATCTGCAGGTCCGCGATTGATTTAGTAAAATAATCTGTCCTTGTCTTGTCCACAAATGTTATTATCGTTTCTACCCCTGTCCCTGTACCTCAAACAGCCATGATGCACAGAAATCCAAATGATTACACTTTGAACATGTCTACGGCGTACATGAACCATGAGAGCAAAGGAAGTAATTTCCCGCGACTGGTGTATGTCTGATGCCTCATCAGATTAAGTCTCCACGTCAGCTTTTGTCGCACGTGTGAATCAAAAAGATGAGTAAAATTGTATGAATCATTCTAGCTAAGATAGTGAGAGAAAGGGAGCTAGTCAGACAACAAGACAAGGAGAGAGAGAGAGAGAGAGATAGAGAGAGAGAGAGTTAACTTATGTAAAGGAAGCTGTGCTTCCATTCTGTTATGATGCTTCATGTCACTTTGGCCAAAATGTTGGGATATTTGCTTTGTTTTGAAAACTGTTCTTTCCGTCTTTTCTTCTATGTTTCTCTCCGCATGATTAGCAAAGTATTTTTTTTTTAAACAATCAACATCTTACAGTAGGATGTAGTGATAACAATGATATCAAATACAATGCAGTAATATTGCTGTAATATTAATTATTTTAATGATGATAATGATAATAGTAATAATAGTAATAATAATAATAACAATAATAATAATAATAATAATAATAAAGTTAATAATAATAATAATAATGATGATGATAACAACAACAATAATACCAATAATAGTGCAGTACACCCCGTTATAACGACTAGTTATAACAAAATTTGGGAAACAACAAGGACAACAGGAAATATTCTTAAATTACGATAACAAATATCACATATTATATTTTTACCTTCTTCTTTCTTTTTTTTTCAGCAGCTCTAACCGCAAATATCTCAACTTAACCAAAATGGAATTAGCTCGTTTTTGCAATAAAACTCTCCAATAAACTTTACCATAATCACTGATAAAATTTCCTCTTTCTTTCTCATTTTCGTCTCTCTCTCTCTCTCTCTCTCTCTCTCTTCTTCTTCTTCTTCAAACCTACATCGAAAAATTGAAGATTATGGTTAATTTAATAATAAGACGATTTTTACCTCAATTCCTATGTTTTCTCAAACTTGAAAGTATTGGAGCAATTACACCAAAACATGGAGGTGCAAATATGTGCGTGCAGTATAGATCGATGGATTTATTTCTTTTAACTTTGTATTAATTTCTATTTCGATTATTCAAGCGCAAGACGTTGTTCTGGAAAACAGATCGACAGCAAGACACGAGAATGCCAATTATGTTTCGCCGAGCTATCCAACAGAAATTGATTGAAAGAAGCCCTGAATTGAAAATTGATGCAAGCGTCTGCAACATCGAAAAAAATTATCTTTCGAATTGATACGAATTGATTTAGTTAATAACATATTTTCTTTCGGCAAATCAAGTTAAAGATTTTCTCAATTACTCTAACAATGTTAACGCCACTTTTTAATTCCCCGTCAGCTGTATAGTTGTCATTTTGTTTCATTTTCATATTTTTTTGTGATTTTTTTTTTTGGAGAACCACAAATAGACATTTGTGTGTGCTTGAGCATGTACACATGCGGTTTATTCATGTAGATAATCCAAAGAGCTGAGATGATAAAGGTGTTACACTAGCTTGTCCTAGTACTTTGCAGTATATGTATGCGGTATAAAAGAGTATAAAAGGGACACGTACTTGCACTGTCATGTGGTGTCCCTAAAATACAGTGTACATGTACGTTATGAACGTTAACCAAATATTTTTCCTCGAAAATGAGAGGCATTTTGTTTGTCTCCCTGATCCTCAAGGTAAGTATTAACAAGAAGATCGGTATCAGCTTTAAAAAAAATTTTGATTACATTTATACCGACTTTACATGCACGCTGATCCTATTTCTATCGTCATTATTAAGAATAACTCCTCGTACACATGAAGTAATATAATATATGTCCATCAGAATTCGACATAATATCAGTCAATATGAAGACAGGGGAATCGTCTGCAAAGTGTGAGGTATGCATTGGCCTGAACAGAGTTGACAATGGCCCACGAAAATAGACGTCAATACGCGAATAAACAATATCGCAATGGAATCCAAACAGACGGCGGCCTCGTACACGTCATAGGGTAGGAGGAATAAAAACATGCCTCGGAGTTCATGCCACATCGCACATGGTCACAGGAAAAAAAAACGAAAAAAAAAACACAAACTTGTGTCATCAGAATATGTCAATCAAATATGTACTGTAGAGAGAGGGTGTCAACGTTTTCACCTTGCTTTTTTCTGTGTATTATTTTTTTTAAACATAATATGAGAGGGAACAAAACACCATGCTGGTAGTTTGTCTGGACATTAAGCATAAAGTGTTACGTTGAAACAACCTACGATCTTTGTGCATACCACGTGTTTTTATTCACTGATCAATAAATGTGAGTAAACATACCTACACGCACGCACACACACACACACAGACACACACACCACATAAACATTTGTATTTACATAATATATATATATATATATATATATATATATATGTATATATATATATATATATATAGAGAGAGAGAGAGAGAGAGAGAGAGAGAGAGAGGTATGTTTGGGTGTATCGTTTCACTTTGAACTTTTCTTGTGTGCATGTAATTCACATTGAGCATTTAATTATTTCATAGATTTGGCGCCTCATCGATTCCATATATATATATATATATATATATATATATATATATACATGCTTAGAGTATTTTACAAAAAGAATAGAGACAATATAGCAAAACTGTTTAATGAAAAAAAAAGTGAAGAAGAGAAGGGTCATATATATTATTCATGAATGGCAGCCATGTATTATGTCTGGACAAACTGGAATAGTATGGATGTTTCTCAGGTCAGCCCAAATTTTTGGTGATTATTTCTACTCTTTGATTGGTAGAATCTACACCTTGACTCTGGTAATATACTGGATGTCATGATTGCCCTTATTGCATGAGATCTCCACAGCAAACACGAGCTATGAATGTGAAACACAGACGGTACATTATTTTTAGTGCAAAGAGTATTACATGGATCCTCAGCGAGAGGTGTTCTTCCCCCATTTGAGTACATACTCTGTATGCTTTCGCCACGATACATCTCATGAACTCTCAAGGCGTACACCAGTGCAGTAAAGTGGCGCCCGATGTGACTGCCTGTTGCACGCATTCAAGAGCGCCATGAATCAGCGTCCATTTCTCGCTGTATATGCGTTGTACTCTAGTATTCGTTGCGCCATCCGCTACAGGCACCCACCATTCAACGCCTGCGTACCATTTTCGCTGTCGTACGCTTTCCATAGCTGTCTGGGTTTTTTTCCCCTTCACCCCCTCTTCGACCCGTAGAATACGGGATGAGCAGAAACCTGTTGCCCTTTGATCGGTAAAAAAGCAAGGGTTTGATTTCATACACGACTCTGAGATTTGCGTCGAGGGATATGTGGTATGTATGTTTGTGTCTGTGTGTGTGCGTGTATGTGTGTGTGTGTGTGTACAGGCTGAGAGAGAGAGAGAGAGAGAGAGAGAGAGAGAGACCTATAATCAAATTAGTAGGGGAGCAATTTTTCTTGTGATGATTGACATTTTCAAAATGCAGCAAAATTGGGCGTTTTTCCCCCTGCTTCCGATGAGTTTGCATTGTGTTGGCGTGTATACAGAATATACGTGGGTGTTGGTATGTAACCAACAGAGCAGGAGTGTGCATTATGAGTGCGTGTATTATGTATAATACATGCTTGTGTCTATATACATGTGTTATGACTCCTTGTGTGTGTGTGTGTGTGTGTGTGTGCCTGTGTGTTTGGGTGTGTGTGTGTGTGTGTGCGTGTGTGTGTGCCTATACGCGAATTTGCATTAATGGAAAGCATCTAGATGAAATGCAAATTTTACGGTGACATAGCATGGCGTATTGATCAACGTGAAGACCGGAATTGGCGTACTAAAACGATTCGGCGGATTATGATTACTTTCGAGTGAAGATGTCGAAATACCGGACTGAGTTTATGAGATTTAGGCTGTCTTACTCCCACGCATCTTTTTATTCTTGCCCCATATATCCTCAGTAATGCCCCCAAGCACCACATTAATTCAGACATCGTCGCTAAATCTTCTTGTTTACGGTGATAGAGAGTTAGTGTTTCAGTACTGTCAAGTAAAACATGAATATTGCTATTCAAACATTCGTTTATCGGTATCAAATCAGTTGGGTCAGAAATAAAACACTCAGCACCTGATAGTGTCAAGAATTAGTCGTGATAAAAAAACGACGTAATCATAGTGATTAACTGTATACATAGTAATAAACAATATTCCATGCTAATGAATTCATTTATTTTGAATGTCCTAACACAAGTAAACATTCGAATCACGCGAAAGATCCATCATTTCCACCCCGATCCTTAAAAAAAAGAAAAATTACAGGAGAGTCTTTTAACCCAACATTGGCCTCCTTTTTAACATTTCGCGTTCTGTCCATAACCGTCTATATGGAGAAAACCTTGAACGTCAAGTCAAATGGAGCGTGGGTATAGTATTTAAAGGTATTACTTTCATTTACTCTTATCTTCGTTATTATCATTTCCAAGGCTTGCATTATTAGGTTAATAGGCGAATGGTATTGTTGTTGGCAATCTTCTTCTTATTGTTGTTATCAATCTCAAAATGCCACTATGGGGACTTTGTACACCGCATACTGAGTACAATACCAAAAGTCTTAATATAGGTGTACTACCCAAATGGCATATGGACTTGTAGTGTCACTGCCTTGTAATTTGTATAATGTTTTATCTCCTATGGCGACCAGGGATGACATCTCATAGCGCTTTGTATCCAGTGGAAACGCGCTCTAAAAATATCAACTATTATTACATATTTATTATGACCAATGACATGATCACATAGATTCGTGTACGTGAAAATACTGGCGTATTCAACTCCTGCGAATCACATTAAAGGCTGAGAGCAATGCAAACGTAACTGTTTATGTTCATTATGCTCGTACGGGAAGCGAACATGGATGTCATTATTCAAGACTAGGAGAAAAAAAATTAAATGTGCCTATGTCTGCGACTAGCTGAAGTCTTCACCTGATGACGTCAGAAGTTCCTGAGTCATAATTCCCTGTCAGCCAGTCACTGAAGCCTGCCCCCCTTGGGTCTTGGAGAGTTAATGAATAACACTATCGAGTGAATAAGTCAACGGCCCGACAGACACCCTGGCGGCCGTGCCCTTGGCGTGGCCGAACCAAAGGAAAAAGCAGCGTGTCCGCAGCAGAGAACTCTAGAACGAGCATATGGACAGAGATTTTTTCAGAGGTCAATATAATCAGACCGTGGTAATGAGGATGAAGTAATCATAACAAAAACAATGCTGAAAATGATAACAGTTACCGCCCTGAACAAGACTATCGAAATAATGGTTAGAAATGCGAAACTGCTAAAAACAAAAGTTCAGATTATCAATAATTGGGAACTGGGAACTTGGAATTGAGAATAAATGGGAAACTGAGCACCATGGTAAAGAGAACGAGAAACGAGAAGAAGTAGAAAAAAAAAGAACGATATTTGATAAGTTTGTATGCTCATATCCACCCAGAGTAGTTTCTTCAAAAATTACAACACTTCATGGAAAGGTTTTTGTCACTTTCATACAGTGTATATGAAACTCTAGAATTGCGAGGTGTCTAACCGCCACCACCCCCCTTTTGGCAAATGGGAAGAGAGGGATCTTGTTTCCCCGAAACAAAAATCAAACACACGCACACACACAGACAAAAACAAAAAAGTGATTAAAGGAATGGTATAGTGTATAGTATTGGTGAAGTTGAGGATTGGGCTTTTATCGTTTTGCGAGATACCAAGAAACCACTTATGAAATAGGGGTACAGATCATACCATTCTAAGAGGAATTCAAAGTTTATTTGATGAAAATCGGTTTTGAAATGGCTGAGACATCGAAAAACAAAGTAAAACAAAGCGATTCTAATAAAAGTGTGCTAACTTTTATTAGGATTGCTCTGCGGTTTTGGATATCTCTGCCCTTTTCACGGTATTTCATGCTTGAGTGCGTTTTATATGTATTTTTTCAAATATCATCAAACAGGTTAATCAGGAAATTACATTTTTTTTCTCTTTTTTTCGGGGGGGGGCGACTTTTTCACCCTTTTTAGTTGTTCAGCTACAGCATTGTCCAAGAGTGCCTATAAACAGTGATGATGGCGTAAATAAGCTAAGAGCCGTGTGAGCTGCGAAAGCTCGTTGTCATAAGCCATGATCATGGAGCGTTAAACGCGAGACACTCTCCTGCTCATTCGTTTATTAGCGTCAGTCACAGGACACGCAAAGGCTGCCATTACGGTGTGTATTACGATAATGATCGTTGCGTATACGCGACATTGGCTATGCGCGCCGAGCAAGGTTCAAGGCCACTTTCCCATAATGCACCGCCCGTCACTTCTGATGTCCGCCTTTGACGTTTCAAGTAAGCCGGAAGTTGACGCCACGTTTTGGAAAGCGCACGTGCGTTGGACCGTGGTTTCTTTTTTGTTGTCGTTTTATTTTTTATTTTTTTTGTTTCAGCACAGAGTCCGGATTGTATAGCAGTGAAGCAGTAATGATGATGTGCCTACGTGAGTTAGTACCCTGGTAATATCGTTGGGATATGTGGGATGGATGGTACGTAATATTCAAGCAATCTGAAGAACACCAACGGTACAATGTTAGGCACATGTTTTTCTGTAACGTATAGGTTTCGGCAGCCCCACTTGGCCCTGCTGCATATTTTGATCGTGTCGTTTCTTCCCTCATTGTTCTTCAATTAGGCCTATGCTATTGATGGAAAATAGTGAAGCTTTACACGAAAAAAAGATCTTTGAGGTAGATACTTTAAAGGACAAGTCCACCTTCATATACATAAGGATTGAGAGAATGCAGCAATATTATTAGAACACATCAGTAAAAATTTGAGGAAAATTGGACAATCCGTTCAAAAGTTACGAATATTTTAAGTATCTGCGTAGTCACTGCTGGAAGAGAAGACTACTACAGTGTATGATGTCACATGCATACAACTATATAAAGAAAATAAAAAAGAGAATTTCACAAAACTTTACTGTTTGAATAAAGTGCACATTTCTTCGACTTGCTACTGACGTATGTTAAGGGTAATAATTATTCCCCCTGCCTTCTGAAAGAGAGAAGTCGAGTGTTCTTTTGTTATGCGAGAAAAATGGAAATATGTTGATTTTTTTTATTCTTTCTTTATATCGTTGTACTCATGTGACATCACAAGCTATAGTAGTCTTTTCATCCAGCCGTGACTGAGCAGATACTTCAAAAATTCATAACTTTTTAACGGATTGTCCGATTTTGCTCAAACTCTCACTGTGTTCTATTGATATTGCTGCATTCACTCAACCCACATGTCTATGAAGGTGAACTTGTCCTTTAAATTCATGTGCATGTGTGTGTGTGTGTGTGTGTGTGTGCGTGTGTGTGTGTGTGCTTCCTTCTCCTTTCAAAACAATCCGTGTGATTACTATTTATGAAAATTGTTTTGTTAATTTTCTTTTGCATTCAGTTTAGGAATTTCTCCTAATGATTTATAGTAGTTGTTCACGGCATTCAACGGGAAACAGCGTCTATGCCACATGATAAGACATATATTTTTTTAATGAATATGATAGATAACATCGGTATAGATATCTCATGTGGATGCAGCTGACCTGAAATTCAATCAAATTGATATCTTGTTTTGTTGTCATTGTTGTTTTTTGTACGTTTTATAACTATGATTTAAAAAATGAAAATAGTACAAGGTCTTAGCCAATGTGCAATCGTGGCAAAATGCGTAGGCCCATAAATGCATGAAATATATAAAACACGTAATAACATAAGTGAGTGTATGTATGTGTTTACTGGCGTGTGTCTGTACCTTATGGTCGAATTAAAGGGATGGTTTAGTTGTGGTTGAGACGGGAATCCATTCAGCTTTTGATTTTTTGTGAGATGATTAGAAACCTCTTATGAATTATTAAAGAGCATACAATTCTAAGAGGAATTAAAAGTTTCCTTGATGAAATCGGTTTGAAATGACTATTATTATCGAAAACAAAGTAAAACTTAGCGGTCATAATAAAAAATGGGTTCCACCTTTTATAATGTTCGCTTTTTTGTGGATATCTCATCCATTCCAAAACCATTTTATTTTATCAAACTGAATTTGAATTCCACATTAATAAAATTGTGCGCTGATTCATATTATTTTCATGAGAGGTTTCTCACTATATCACAACAACCTGAAGCCCCATCTCAGCCAATATTATACCATTCATTTACGAGAGTTTTAGAGCAGCTAAGCCATGCATCAATGTCTTATCCATCTCCCCTGATGGATACATCAATGTTCTGATCGTTACTGAAAAAAGCCTCCAGAATTAATTTCCGCGAAAATCATACATTATTATCTCCTCAAAGGCACACATTGCAGTCTCTTTTTTCTTCAATATTTCTTAGTTGAATTTAAGTGTCGGTTATTTTTTTCAAAACTGGTGGGCGATAAAGGATATACCTCACTCATCTTTAATGAATCGACAAAAAGAACAACTTCATGAAAAGGCGGGTTAATTCAAAAAAACAAAAGGCTTATAACACGAGCTAAACTATCCTTTACAGGTTTAGAAGATACTGGACATAATTTGTCGTAAAATCCCTCTCTCCTCTCTCCCTCCCCTATCCCCCCCCCCCTCTCTCTCTCTCTCTCTCTCTCTCTCTGTCTGTCTGTCTCGCTTCCTTATCCTCCTTCTCTTTCTCTTCATCTCTATCTCGGAGTTTCCCTTTAAATGAAGTTTTCTCTCCCTTCATCTATCCAAAATAATTATTTACACACTCTTTCAATCTAGCCGTCTTTCTCTCACTCATTCTTCATGTAAATGCTCCTGCTTTATTTTTCTTGTTGTCAGTACCTCTATACCATAGCGATTACAGTATCCAAAGCTCGGGTAGACTTTCCGAAGCCTTAATAGGAGGCAAATTCTATTCGATTGATCGTCACAGGCAGATAATGCCAGGGAGTCTTCCGTCCCACACACGTTCACAAACGACAAAGTATTGCCTTGAATTAAGAAGAGCAAAGTTACAGGGCGCCAATTGGCTCAACTTTGTGCATTGCAATTTGTACTACCTCCCATATGCAGGCATACATTTAAAAATCCGGGGGAGCAGTTATCGCGTTTATAGTTATGAATCATTCAAAGCTCAAGACTTCTATTCCCCATCTAACACTCTTGCAAGTGAAAAAAAAAATCAATCAAAAAGAAATAAAAAGTCGAATTGAAATATGATATACCCTAACATTTCTGGACGATTGACCTGAATAGTTTTCCCTTTCTATAAGAACCCTCGTTTCGTAAATTGAGGGACTACAAAAGCGCTCACTCACACACGCACGAACGCACACACACGTACGCATACACACAGTGATAGACATTAAGTTCAATAAACCCTCAGAAACCTGCGCACACGCAGGCAAAGTCACCTGCCATCAGAGAACAAGAAGAATCTTATAACACAAGTTCCACTTGGCTAGATGAAATATAGAACAACCCTGGATCGTGAATAAAACCAACTGAATCCTTCCTGCATTCTACAGCAGTGTTCCGAAGAATATCATATTTCCTATAAAATGAAAAGAGACTGATTTTTCGGCAGCACTAAGCTGGGTTTCATGTAGATAGAAATCACATTCCAAAGTTTGACGGTTTTTCCCCCATTTTACAGTTCTCTCGTATTACTCTCTCATCAGGCAGCTAATGATTGTAGTCGTTATAATATTTGCAAAAGCGGATTCAACTTGTATAAAGATCCATAAGGTGTCAAAAAGACGTTTTATGTCGACGTCCATGCTTAAACATATAGATACATTCTGAAAGCATAGATATAGATGGAAAATGCCATTATACAATGTGCACGCATCGTGCCAAGAATATTGAGCAGGAATGTCTAATCGTTGATTAACATCAAGTGGTTCAACAAAACCACTAAAAGTTATTAGATAAAATAAAAAGCAGGATAGTTAGACAACGGTCGACATGGTCTATGCATTTCTTAGGATAGATAGATAGAAGTTACTATTGGTTAAAAGATCCTGCTTGTTTTGAAATACGATACGATAAAACTTGTATAAATGGATGTTGTCTTTTCTATAGATACCAAATTTTGGGGGACTGGATTTTTTTTTTTGGCATTCCCTCATTTTGCTTCATTCGTATGTTTCGAAAGAGATTGTGCACATAATATACCTATATACAGTGCTGCTCAAAATAGACAAATAAGACACATAAGAATGGCTTGAAGAATATGAACAATTAGTTCAGAAATGTGGGATAAATATTACGGAAGTCATGAAATTGTTATTTTCAGAAAAAAAAAACTTTTGTTACAGTCAATATACATTGCGTAATTCATGGGGGAGTTAACATTATGTCATCACCTCACAACTTGCCAAATACTTTGTACGAAAAATTTTGAAATTTCCATTAATTTTGTTTTCGTTTTCTTTGTTTTTTATGGTCTAGTCTCAGATCCCTCTATGTAGTATCGTATCATACACCCGGATGTACGTAAGGAGGACGAAGATACTCTCAAACCCACTTTCTCACTTGAATTATCGATGAAAGTTCGAACGCTCTGTGTACTTTTTTTTTACTCTTTGCGAGTGTGAATGCGGGTGTGTGTGACTGCATGTTTTTCTTCAATCCCCACTCTCTTCATCTCTCTCTAATATTACCCCTTCTTCTGTATTTAATGCTATTGCAAACCATGCACCAGGAAATACGGAGCGACGATAAGATCTCGGATTGTCATGCCTCTTCCCGCCATACGTGTCACGTGACACAATCCACTATAAACGCCTTGCATCGAAACTAGCACTGTTGTATATTTAGATAGAAAAATAAAGTAACTGAGGTCCTAGTGAATAGACGTTCTTGGATTTTTTTTCTGACCTGTCTGAGTGTTCAGTTGCCTGTCTTTGACTCTCACTTCTCCGTTTGTCTGTTGCTGTTGTTTTTTTTTCCTTTTCTCTGTCAATTCCTCTCTCCCACCACCCTCCCTTCTCTCTCTCTGTGCTTGATATGCCTATGAACAAGACTAACGAAAGTGAGAGCTAATCGCCAGCAATATGTAGTTGTGTTGTCGACCTAACTGTAGAAGGGGATATAGTATAGTATAATGTATTTATGACAGCCTCCATTATCCATGGTATAGGTAAATGTAAAGGAAAGGATGGCATTATACTAGTCTCTCTCGATAACAGCTACAGACAGAAGAAATAGAAGACTACAAAAGAGGAAACATGCGATTAATTGTAATGCCTGAGTGAAAAAAAGAAATCTGAATCATTTCGTAAAAACGTGATTTGAGACATGCTTTTTTATCATTTGGGATCATTATATAGGTTTGTCTGTTTCTCTTTTAAAACAATCCATCACAATATATAAACATAATATATATATATACATACATATATTATTACGTATATCATAAAGATATAGTAGGCCTATATCTATACGAAATGATGTGTTTTTTACAAGAGACGAAATTTGCTTTGCGATCAACCCTCTTATTGGCCCAAAAATGTATACTTTACAAATATTCTTCAAAAAAAAAAAACCCAAATACACACACACAACAACCATGAGTAACGATGATAAGGGGCACTGTTTACAATTTCGTAATTCCATAAATATGAAAAAATATCTTCATCTGGCGTCCCTGCTTTCACTGCAGCAATTGATTTCGACATGATTTACGAGTTTTGTCCTTCTATGGCCACTAATAGCCATAGCGGAGGTATAAATTACGCAGCCAGCGTTGGGTAGGTGTCGTTATTATGAAGTAAGCCTTGTCTTGTTGGCCTCAATTTTTATTCCAGAAAAGTGAATGAATGAAAACTTAGCTGGCGTATCTATTCTCTTTTTAATCTTTCTGAAGTAGAATGTCCACAGACGTGGAATATCCGTGTTTGCAGACATGATATATATCAGACGAAATGAAATAGTTATTTTGTATTCTGTTTGTTTGTTTGATTTTTTGTTTGTTTGTTGTTATTCTACTTTGGCTATTACTTTATCCATTGATTGTTTTTAGATTGGAAACTTTGGAAATTTCTCGAAAAAAAAATATGTGAAGTAAGCAAGAAAAATTCAAATTATTAGTCTCACCATAGCACTTCGTATAGTGTCCATTGGATAAAAATTCCTGCAGTGTGGCAAAAAGACACAACACACAACACCCATATAGGGCCTCCTATCGTGCCCTTCTTGCATGTAGGTAGTATACATGGGGGCATTGCAAAGCATGCAGATTCGATGCAAAAGATGCGTGAAGAAGCCACACATAAACGTGATGAGTTTGTTACAGTTTTGCCTTGGAAACTTTTTAAAGAGGAAAGCTGACTGATCAAGCTGTTATTATAATGTGTTTGTCTTTCCTCTACAACAGTGACAGTGTCATTCATGTAATTCATGTAATTTGAGGCGGATGATTACATTTTGACGTCGGAAATAACCATGCACTTCTACTCTCTCAATCAAAATATGACAGCGGCGTGTGTGCACACACTGTTGATGTCATTAGAAAGCGATTGTCCTCGTATCTCCTATATCAACAAAGCGCCTATTACTCTAGTGTATTTTCACGAAGTGTGTGACTATAGTAAAAACTATGATCAGGCAAGAGTTTCGATGTCATCACATTTGGCGCTCGATCAGCAACAACACTTTCGTGCTTTTGACACTGTATTGTTAGCAATAGGCGACTCAACTTTCATAAAGATAATGAAATGCACTTTGCTGCCACGTGTGTAACTCTCGACAAAGAGCCCACGTAATAGAGAATAATGGTGGGATTTGTGCCTCATCTGCGTTAATGATCTGAAAGGGCAGCTAGATTTGTCGATTCTACTACCGTCTCTGTGAGGAACGATGTGTAATCGCGACACGACGAATGCCGGAGGGCAAAAAAACTAATAGTTTCATGACGTTAATATCATATTAAGTCTCAATTTCTCATTACCCAGGTCCTGTTTAGCAAGGACAAAGAAGAATTGGAGTAAAATGAACTACCATGTCAGTTCCTCACCGCAAGTAACGGTTGATTAATGAGGGTTGTGTGTTCCACAAACGATTACAGCTTGATAGATACGGTATTCCCACAAGTAGATCTGGATAAAGGGTTCACGTCGAGGATCGTGTATATCATTTTCGTGTTGTTGTTATGGTGATGTGTGAGTATAACTCTGCAACCCTGACGCCCCAAGCTAGGGGACTCTGACACGATATACCCACCTCTGTATAGTGAGGGGAACTTAATTGTCTGTTTCGGGAATTCGAAGCAAATATCCAGTATGTGTGTGTGTCTGGAGGCGCCACAGAACACGTCATTTCGCGGGTTCAGCTTGTTGAAACCTCGGTACGCAAAGACGAACCAAGCTTTCGCGGGCGGGTATAGCGTCGTTGTATCCACATCCATTGCGCTGATTATGCAGCTGCGGCAGATGCAATGACATGCACGCATACTACGCCTAATCGCAGCACTAGTACAACATCATGCTAATTAAATTGATCGAAGAGAACGAATAGAATTAAGCCATCGCCCGTTTAAAGCGCTTTCACTATGCAGCACGCTACACGCAGCTAGAATAATGATGAGATGTTTGGCCCGATATGAATCAAGGCCGCCAAGAATGACGTAACATTATACATGCAGCACGCCTTGTCCTTTCACGTAATTGATGATATGGAAGCAAGGGTAATCTTACTACCGTTGAAACGATGTACTATCCTGCATGTTCCTACCGTGCAACTTTTACTCCACTCGGATTTAATGAGCGACAGTCACATATCGTGTACTGCTGCAGCTATACACATTGCGTGGGACCTAACCCATTACTCACATGTGAGGAAATGTGCTCGAAATAATTTCATTTGCTGTAGTTCTGCGAATCCGTTCAGTGAATTTTGCAGTGAGCGAACCGTTATAGCGAATCCCTCTATAATTGATAACTCACTGGTTTGCGTCGTCAATTGTCACACTCACAGGCTTTACCGCGTCATAATATATCACTTTTGTTCGGTAATGTGACTTTGCTGGAAATGGATAAGTAGGCTGTACAGATGTTATGCAGCATTGTCACTCCACCTCCCCCCTTTCTTTTTTTCTCTCTCTCTCTATCTCACTTTCGCTTCTTCAGTTGATGCTTACCTATTGTAGTAATCACCGTCATGCAGAAGAAAAAAGAACCTGCGAATTTCCACTGAACCCCGGCATTATGTGGCACTAGTTTGATAATTGTGTTTTCAAGATTGTTGAAATCCTCGTCAGTCATGTTATAGTTTTGTTTGATCTGCTTCTGGATAAATTTCAGCTCATTCTTCTGTTTTTCCTCACTTCTGGATTCCAGCGCGTCGAAAACGGCGGCACCAAGCAAGAGATAGATAAACGTGCAAACAATGAGTGATAATGTTCTCACGTTTTGCCGCTTCATTTTGATCGGGAAAAACATGCAACTAATGCCAGCGAACACTTCCCCTGGTGGTTAAACGACAACGTAACGCGCGTAATAATCCGTGGGGTTAGATAGATTCCATGTGGGTTATATCCGTTCAGTGTTTCCAAGGTACGAAGGTAAAGGGCACACACATTCGCAAGAGGCGCTTGGATTCAGAGATAATCCGGAGCGTTAGCACACGATAACGCCGCAGCGTGTAATGAACGTGACCGAGTGAAAGTCGTCTGCTATCAACGAGAGACGAAAATTCGCACACGAGGCGCCCTGTTACGCACTGCGAAACGTATGAGCAAAACAGCACACATTCCGCTCGTAGCAGAGTGACCGTCTGCTCTCTCTTAGCCAAGTGTGCAACCATAGAACTACAACGCACAATCCCACTCACACACACTGCCCCGAAATACACACACGCGCTAACACACACACACACACACCCGCAGCAAAAATATATAAGCATGCACATACACTCAGAGCCACATACACACACGGCCCGACATACTAAGCACATCTCCGATAGATCGAACTTTTTGTGATGAAGCGGAGCAGTCTCCCATCAATTGTACGGACTCTCTGCCATTTCGCTCTCCGCACATGCTTTCTGGAAAAAGAAAAAAAAAAGTGGGGTGGGGGAGCACGATATTTCGTCAATACAGGAACGGGTTCGTTTTCCGTTGCTCATGCAAATTTGAACGGTGGTTGGAAATGCACGCCACCACCTGAAAACAGGGGAAGATGTGAACAAAATCTTCACATCAGATCCAACCCCCGTGCCCGTCAAGGTCGCCCCATAGCGATTTCTACGACCGTTCTTGGCCATGATGATGTTCATATGTCCTTTTGGAAGTCAGGTGGACCGTAACTGTTACCCGCATTGTCGATTTGTTGGACCCAGGGGAGTTAAATATTGTAGCGGTTTCTATCAAATCGATTGCGACTGCTTATGGGTAGCATTGAGCGTTCAGCCATGCGGCAGAGTCGACATTATATAGCGTTGTCTTTGGGGAGATGGCTCTACCGATCGCTTTCACATTGTTCTATCTGAATTTCGATCTCCGTTGCCTGGCAACCACGATTTGTCTGCAGAAACCCAGAAATGGGTTCACACTGGTTGTCTAGTCATTCAAATTTTGACTTGCCCTAGATAAGAAGGAGATATCAAACCTTACTGCTAGAACTCTTTATAGGGCAGAAACTGATATCAGATTATGTTTGTATGCCATGATTTCAGTTTTGCATGAAAACTTTCTTGAGCATACGTTATGTCTGTAGCTCTGAAGGACGACATTCTTATAAGAAGAAATGGTATAACACTTTAATCTTGCATTTGACAATCTCTGACAACAACAACAAAAAAAATCACTAGAACAGAAAAAAAAAGGTTCTAGCGACTGATATATCACATATCAATATGCTGGTATATTATTTGGTAAGTGCGTCGATGATTGATGTACAACATAGTGTACTGGGGGAGGGGGAGCATATTTAAAGTGAATTAATGTTTTCTGTTACGGTATATTGGGGAATTTTCGCAGAAAACCAACAATGATTTATATTGAACACTTCCCGATTTTGCCTCTAGACCTAAATTCAAATGCTCCTTTATTATATTTTCCGTGTTAGAAAATTAGGAATGAGCCTACCCTTTGTTCGATTTTTTTTTTTTTTTTTTTTTGGATAACAAGTCACGTGTTGTAAAATGTTGTCTTGTGTCGTCGTATGGCTCTACCGATATTTCACTTGCATTGCTGGTCATGAGATATTCTAGTCAATTATTAAAAAATTGTGCATGTGATTTTTAGAATGTTTGTATATATATATACTTTCATGAATTATATGTATATATATATATATATATATATATATATATATATTTCATATTCATATATATATATATGTATATGTATATATATTATATAATGTATATGGTTGTAGATCTGTATAATGATAAGATATTACTGGAGAGATAAAAAAGAAATATCCATTTAATTTTGCAAAAAGTTTAGCAGCAATGTTAGTGGTGAGTCAAGTAACGTTAAAGCAGCTTGTTTGTTCGCACTCCTCTTCATTATGCCATACAAATTACAGTTACGTAATCACTAAGTCCTACTTCCGGATATTCATGAATATTCTAATGTTGATTATCTTTCTCCCTCACCTTCTGCCTTCATCTTTACTCTCTCTCTCTCTCTCTCTCTCTCTTTCCCGCTCTCTCTCTCTCTCTCTCTCTATGTATCACTCTGAGCCTTTTTTAATATCTGTTTTAGTATCTTTGTTTTTAAGGCATTTTTTCACGTTCTGTGGCAATGTAGCTTGTGAGTCTTACATTTCGCATGACCATTCGTTAAAGATTGTTGACATTAATCAGCAGTATTAGTACAAAACATAAGTGAAGGCTCGAGGAAAATTGGGAAAACCTGATAAAGAATTTTTTATAGTTTCGGTGCCGACATCGCTGAATAAGGAGACTAATTCACTTCATGATGTCATTTTTGACAATAATTATATATATATATATATATATATATATATATATATATATATATACAATTAAAGAAAATTCCGCAAATTAATTTTGTCATGAAAAGTAAAAACTCCATTGATTTGTTGCTCCTTATCTATCAATCACGCCACTGAAATTTTAAAGATTTAGAACTTTTGAATCGCTGGTATATTTTACTAAATCTTTCACTTATATGGTTTCACTTAATCCACATTTATATTTTGGGTTTCTTTTAAGCTCCTGTAAAACAAAACAAAACAAAACAAGAAGGAATAAATCTAAAATACATACACATGTAGATATGTGCAAACATTGTGTTTGCTTTTTGATATACTTTGGAATATCATTCTTTTAGGTATCTATTGAATCGTTTATGTATTCACCTTAGACAGTCATGATTTTGGCCTGCGCCATATTCCATTTAATATTATATAGGCATCAATGACACTCCAAAACAATACCGTCACGCCCACGCCGCCACATCTTTCTCTCTTTGATTTCTTGCAATTTCTTCTGAAGGAAAAACAGATTTCCGTGACACCCACTTTAAAGGCATAATTTACCATTTGCAGATGAAACAAAAACCCAGGTGTAGTGCTCCAAAATAGTTGTGAAAAGTGAGTTAGAGACAGAAACTACCAATGTAAAAAATGTGAATCAGTATAACTTATGTTAAGTATAGTTGAATATACAAAATGTGAACAATAGTTTTAGTAAAAATGTTTCCAGACTAAACAGTTATGGTTTATTTAGTGTATATGTGATATCTCCTTATAGTTAGGCTTTATTGCAAAATTTCTACATGGTAGGATGTTTTGTAATACAACTGACCTAGACATATGCATCAAAATAAAATGTGATGTGTGATCTCGAACAGTTTTTTTTTCATTACTGCTTCCAATGGTAAACAGTCCCTTTAAAACTGCAATGACTACTTGAAGGTATATAGAGCGTTATTAAAAGCAAATTGAGGCCACGCGCAGTGTCAATGACCGCTTGTCTAATGGGATCGCTGTTACGCAATGTTCTTGAATCTACTTTTCTTTGTCAACCACCTGCCCTAATTATTACCAGAGTTAGTTTGTATATTCCCTTATCTCCCTCCTCTCTCTTTCTATCTATCTCTCTATTTTTAAAAGTCGCCTGGTTTAACTGTACTTGTGTCAATGGTCATTTCCCAGACAAACAAAGCATAACAGCCTTCTACCCTATAAATAGATTAATAGGAAGAGATTGCCAATTGGTCAGAATTCTAATCATCTCTCATCGTTAGGTCTTTGTAATGAGAGTGGAGTGATTACGTCACTTTTCCCCATAATGGTGATTAACGACATGATGTGAGCTACGTAGATCATTGCAGATGATTCAGAGAACTGGATTTCCACGAAACAGTGCTTTATAGTAAAAAAAAAAAAAACTTCTTTTATAATCATATAAATATACTTTTCAATAGGGTCCCATTTTTCACTCTGCTTTTTTCTTTTTTTCTATCTAAAAGAACAGCAACTTCTTTTATATTATCCAGAACAAGAGAAAAGGTTATTAGAGAAAACATTATTATTTCTATTACAGGTGTATGGTTCTAACATTATTGTATCTTGTTTTCGATTTAAATAGTAACAACAGTGTGAACGTGTAAATAAAAATGTAATAAAGAAGATGAATATGAATCCTATAGTGACCTAGATAAGCGGTTTAAGTAAACCAGTTAATTCCCCTTTATGTATCTTATCTTTTTAATGTTTTTCTTAGATATTGGGGCCACTTATATAAGCAATGTTTCTTGCAGGGCTCCCATCCTAAAGTTCTACTTCTTCCTTTGTTCTAATTAGTTGTATATCATTTTGTGTTTTGTATGTCTTTTTATATTCCTCCTGAACTGATGGTAAATAAACTGAATCCGATTGAAATTAAAACACAGGAATACAAATTAATTGAAGTAGTATTAGTTTGTTTATGTCGTATGAAGACCAGGCTTTTCAACGATGATATAGAACTACACCGTTTCTTAATTCCTCTCAACGTTGTTGCTGAATGCAGGAGATTATAAAGCAGAGGGGTAAAGTTATTAGGGTATGAGTTTTCTTCAGTTTGATTCCCTCAGTACAAATTAAATTTGTAAGATCTTAACTGCTAAACTACATTTTCAACAAACATGTCGGAGCATTTTTAACAAACATGTGGATAAGCAGTTGCGATCTTACATATATCACTTTTAGACAGAGGGAGAAAAATTGATGAAAAGTCATACCCAAAGTTTATTGTTATTACGCTTTCACAAACAGCAACTTAATGTGATGCAAAAAGATACAAGGGGGGGGGGGCTTAATTCACGGCCACGAGAGAATTGCAATTGAGATTTGATAATCGACTACACAGCGAGCTTCTGACGTCATCAAAATAACTTTGACACTATGTCAACATGTTTTCTTTTTTGTTAATTATGCTTAATTTTCATCTGCTGTCTATTACATTCCAACTGAATGAAATGTTTATGTATTTGATAATTCTGTTTGGTCAATATTAATCATGTTTCATTTTCATTTATTTTTTTTCTGAAATGAAATATGACTTAAGTAATATAATTTTTTGCGCATTCTTTTCATTTCACCTTATTCTTTTTTATGCTTTGTTATGGAAGAAATTGATATGAAAGAAAATTAGAATGAATCTAAAGTGAATTTGAATTGAAGTCCTTGAACATTCAAATTAAACAAAAATAATTAATTAAAATCCTATTCAGTATAGTTATTGAAACGTCGAAAACAACTTGCCTCCTCTCTTCCAAATCCAGTGATCACCTGTCTTGCATTGAGCTTCTTCTAGCATTCTATTCAGTCTTACTGTGTTGATGTGTTTTTTTGTTCTGTTATTTCCAAGTTCTCTACACATCCATTGTATTTCAGAGCTATTCAATTAATATGCCTTGGTCAGATACGATTTATCAAAACATTTAGACATTATACATCATCATATATATGTATTGTATAATTTCATAGATAACGTGCAGTTCTCATGTAATATATTCTTTAGGTTATATGACCTGTATGTTAGGTGAATTTTAGGATTGGTTTTTTCACTGTTTTATCCTAGCATAATATAGAAAATAAGATGAATGAAAGGAAAATGAAAAACGTGTTTAGTCAATCTAAAAAAATGGAGCGGAATTCTATTTCATACTTGTATAACTTCGACGGGACGACAGAAACAGTTTCTATATAATAACAAGAGAACACCGCTCAACTCTCAAAGGCATCATTATCATTGGTAATGGCATGTAACTGAGAGCGTTTCCATGAAAACAAGATATTTACATGCCATTCCAATTTCCGTCACCAAAGACAGCCTCGAATTTGTCCGACGATTCCCTGTGGCGTGCAGGACTGAGGTACCATAATTTGATTTGTGTTTCGTTTCATCTGTACCACCTTCCCCCGCGCTCTCCTCCCTTCCTCTCTCTCTCTCTCCCTCTCTCTCTCTCTCTCTCTCTTTCTCTCCCTCTATCTCTCCAGCTCTCATTCCTTCTCTCCTTTACTTTCTCCCACTCTTCTCGCCTCCCTCCGCATCCTACATCGATAGAAATGATGTTGATTGGATCAGGTTCACTTAATCCCCGGTTACCACGCAATCAAAACAGAATATACAATGAGTGTAATATGTGAACCAATCATCACTAGGTTACCGTGTTATTGTAAATCAAACATGCCTTATTTTATTTCATTTACATCGTATTGACATCTTGATTCTAAACTTTGGAAGCAAAATTTTTGTTAACTATCATTACTCGTTTCTCCGTTTACCAAGATAACTCCTCCAGTTGCAGGATCGTGAAGGGTGCAGGGACGTGGTGGTAGGAGGCACACCGCAGATCGATAGGTATCAGGGACTCACCATTGTCCGGCCTGGCAGATTTGACCTTGCGGGGAGTGAAGGCACGGGTCATCGTGAGGACGGGGTGTTGAGAGGTGCTAGCCCTAGGCTGGTGCGCCATTGACCGTTGTAGTCCTGTACTATCATGGTCTCTACTATCATACTCCTACAGCATGACACCGTATGCTATTGCACACCCAATGTTCGTTTGCTTTAGAACAGTGCAGATTCTAACATCCTATCTACTTGTGATCTAACAACGAACTCCAGAATCTGTTGTTTGGGGAATAGCGCGTTGATATTATCTGACGTACAGAGCACAATAGGAACAAGGAGGTATCTCACATACCTTCCTCTTATTACCTAGAATGTACTAGAATGTAATGTCTCGCGATCCGCATTTTTTCTCTCGACTCTCCTTCTCGACTCTCCTTTTCTTTAAAGAGTATCATAGCTCTGTAAAGAGAAGGAGAGTGGAGAGAAAAATACGATAAACATTGCACATCTCTCTCTCTCTCTCTCTCTCTCTATATATACTATATATATATATATATATATTATATAGTATGTGTGTGTATATGTGTATGTAATCTATATAAACATTGTAGATAGTGTATACAATTATATAAACATTATAATGCATAAACAGTATATGTGCTTATACATACTTTATGTAGGTCTTTACTTTATATCTACGAATATTTGTATGGCTACGAATCTAATCAAATAAATGTTTTAAAAATAGTAGCCTGGTTTAGATTCCCATTGACCTTTTCTCCACTAAATAATCACCATGAGCAGATTGCTAACCCGACCCGCCGCATGTTTTCCCCCCTAATCAAATTCGGGGAGACTTAATTCGGCTGGTATATAGCATCATGTTGATGTTCTTAAGGCGGTGGGGGGGGGGGGATTATCTGTATCATTTTTCTGGGGTTAACCCTTCGGTCACGATGACAAGATATCAATTCTGTCTCATTAACTCATCGAGTGCCAGAAACTGGTTTCGTTTTGACTCTTTTTTACTCCATAATGATATAGTTATACGATCCCTTCAAAGTATTTCATTTTGTCAAGAAAAGAGAAAAAACAACATTTCATATCTATTTCCTTTCTGTTTTATTCTGAATATTGAATGGCTCCAGTTGCAAAATTTAAAAAAAAAAGTACTCAGTATCTTTGAAACTGATTCTTAAATTGGCATTATGACTATTAACGACTCTGTTTCTTTCTCAAAATGGCAAATTTGTGTACATTTTGTTTTTCTATTTTGAATAGATTTAATCATGTTAACTGGTTCATCCTAATCTTTCATCACTACAGAATATAACTACAATAATGAAATTAAAGTGTGTTGCTCATTCGGAAAGCACTGTGAAAGACGCTGTAACTTGTTCGGTTTTTGTTGTTGTTGTTGTTGTTGTAGTTGTTGTTGTTGTTGTCCTTACTTTACGAACTCAACCATGTATAATGATTGCCTTAAATGCATTTATTCTAGAAAGTCAGTCATTGCTACAAGTTGTAAGCTAGAGTCTGATGTACATAATGATATCTCTATAATTATGTGTGTGTGTGTGTGTGTGTGTGTGTGTGTGTGTATGTATAGGCCTATATGCTTTTATATGTAGGACCTGATGTCACCAAAGTTTATGATGCTATTGATATTTTTCACCAGTCATTTTCGTAAAATACATTTTGGTATTCGCAGTACATAAGGTGCATTGCAGCTTGAGCAGTGGAATTTGTCGTTGTTTTCAACGGAGTTTGATCAGCCGCAAGCAGTTTTATTGAATCTGCTTTTCGAGTTGGTATTATTTTTCATTCATTTTCATGCAAAGTAAGCAAAATAAACCACAATTCCTACGAAGGAAACCTTAACAGAAAAAGCTGAACCAATACATCATGGAATAGTTTTACCTGTAAATGTGTATTTTCTCTGTCTCGTTGTACAACACTCAAGGCATAAGAATCAATGATTCTTGTTATCAAAGAGAAAAACAATGCATGTTGCTTGGAATGTGGAAATTTGAAATGCTTTGAACATGTTGAAAGTGTAATTATGCTAGCTCAAACCACCAAGGTACTGCTGCAACACACCAAAGTTCTGCAGAAAAATCCACAATGGAAGGCCACATGATTGTTTAGTTCAGTTCAGTTCAATTCATTTAAAATTTTCACAAAGATTCTCAATGAAATCAAAAGATGATTGACAGTAATATCACAAGTAAGAATACAAAATATATAGAACCACGCCTTTTGAAAAGAAAAAAAAAGGCAGAGCATACTGAACACAAAAATGTACAATAATATGGCCATGTCACAATGAAATAACAGAAATATGATGGGGTCTACATGAAAGCTATTTCGCTTGTAAAACTGTAGGTCTCCAAATTCATTGCCGTGGATTTATACGGAGAACGGAAAGCAGTTTGTATCATCTAAATATCCGGCGTGGTTCATGATTCTTATTGTACGTTTAACAGAGAGCATGAGAGAAAAAGAATTGGCACAGTAAACAATGTTGTCATTAGTCACAATAAAACCTGCATCTATTGAAGGTGAGGAAGGTTACAGATCTTCATAGAACAAGACCTTAAAGACATTATTTACCATTTGCAGATGAAACGAAAACCAAGCTTTTAATAGTGCTTCAAAATAGTTCCAGAATGTGAGTCAGGGATAGAAACAACCAATGAAAAAATGTTAATCATTGTTAAGTAGTGGTGTAATATGCAAAATATGAACAAAAGCTGTGATGAATTGTTTCTAGAATAAACCGTCTGCAATTACGGTTCGTTTGATAGAATAATATTGATATCTTCTTATATTTTGGGTTTTATAGGGAAATTTTTATATGGTAGGATATTTTCTTATACAACTGATCTGCACATTATACATAAAATGAAATAAACTTTTTTGAATAAAACATTTTTTTAATCACAGCTCCAAATGGTGAACAATAACTTAAAAAAAAATCTTTGTTCGTCAATTCAAACTGTATTAAAAGGATCCCATGGGAGGTAAGTACGTGGAAGTACGTGGAAATAACATAGGCCTGACAGAAAATCCAGACATACTTGCAAAATACAAACACACGTTGTGAAAAGTCTTTCATAATAGAAGCAAAGAAAAGGAGAAAAAAAATAAGCCGCTGACATTTTGCATTGATGCGCGTTTTGGCTGGAAAGCCACACTTTGTGCGGCGTACAATTATCTTGCCTAATCACACCCGACACATGTACTGTATTAGTTTTTAGCGATTCTGCCAACTTAAGGGAGGGGGAAAAAAAAACAGAAACACAATGACATCTCTTTCAGTTTTTTCCTTCAGGTGAGTGTTTTAGCAGCACCGACTAACGCATCAAAACAACGCCTGTGTTCAATTTCACCGTAGTTTTGATGTTCAGAAGTGGTGATGGTTTTTGCAGCTTACCAGATGCGCGGAGGCCAACGCGTAGCATTCCCCCGTCTTATTACAATTTGTCGGGAAGAGAAAAGAAAAAAAAGAGAGACGTGATATCTGATTGTATTCAAGTGAAGAGTTACATGAATATGAGGTATTTGCTTTTCAGCCTTTTTTTTCAGTGTAATGAGTTGAATTCTGGTTTTTAAAGGGATCGTACAGTTCTGGTTGAGACCTAATTTCAGGTTTCTAACATTTCTAGGTGAGATAATGAGAAATCTCATATGAAATATGAAAGAGCATGCAATTTTATGAGGAATTCAATGTTTATTTGATAAAAATTGGTTTTGAAATGGCCAAGATATCCAAAAAAGAACGATTCTAGTAAAGTGTGGGACCCACACTTTGTAACGATCGCTTTGTTTTACTTTGTTTTTGGATGTTTCAGTTATTCCAAACCCGTTTTTCATCAAATAAACTTTGAATTTCTCTTAAAACGGTAGGCTCTGTACTATATCATGAGTGTTTTCTTGGTATCTTGCAAAAATTTAAAAGCCTAATTCTCATCTCAACCAAAACTGTACTATCCCTTTAAAATTAGGAAGGATTTACAAGCATATCATGTGACGATTAACTCCACATTTACCACTCTAAAAATGAAAAGGTGAATCCAACATACTAAATGTTGTTACTCCTCAAACCTTTTGTAAGTGTTAAATTTAACATTCAAAATGTACGAAGAACCACATTCTTGTTAAGCTAAAATTAGTGAAATGGTAAATCCAGCATTTTCAGCTTTAAATTCAGTATACAAAAGGTTACAAAAGTGATAGAATAACTTTAGTTTCCTTTGTAATTTTAAGGAGAATGAATTCATGATATTTACACTTTCATTCTCTTCTTCTGGAAAAAAATAGAAATGAAGTCATGCAAATTGAATTGAACTTAATCGAGCGCAAAATTCACCAGAATTATAACTACGATCAATTTCATGAGTCATTATGGTCACATGAGCACCTGTTGTATTGATTTTCTAATGGTAAAATTGAAGACATCTCGATCAGACAGGATTAAAGACAATGTGAGATTAAAAAAAAAAAAAATAACGCCTCATTTAGTCCTACCTTTCCCATTGAGGATGACCTAAATAGATAGAAATGAAAAAAAAAAACGTGATAATGGTAATGACGTAAGATCAATTCTGATGATAATACTAAGGATGATAATGTTGATAAACACAAAATACTTTGATAATTGTAATTTAAAAACAACACGAAAATTAATGATAATAATGATACGGCCTACTGATGATAATAATAAACATTGATGATAATGATGATGATGATAATGATAATAACAAACTCTTGGTATAAGAGACTAATAACAATTACAATATCAAGAAAGATGATTACAAGAAGAAGAAGATTGATAACAAAGATAATGCCAACGAAGACTATCATGATATAAACATAATAAGCAAAGATAACAGTGACGTAGTCATATCCATAATAGTACAGGTATTTATGTATGGTGACTAACAATGCTAGTTATTCTTTCAATTCTTTCGTTTACCTACAGTATAGCCTGTGTCCATGTCATCACGGCTCTACCAGAGGGCCCTGTGAAGTTTGTCATTTTTGCCGGTTATCCTCTTTCACAGCTGGGTGAAAGAACAGAGATATCGTGGGATATTATATACAACTCACCCACAACAGACTAGGGTTAATCTCAACATCACCTCTTTCAAGTCCAGTTGCTCTTGCAGGTAAAATGAAACGGCATTGTAAGAAAACACCAAAATCAAAAAATTACATAAGCGTTTTGAGATATAAGTTGTTGTTTATGAGAAAGGTACGAACTACAAGATCTGATTTTTAGCAGTCTCCTCCACTTCCAACCATTTTTTATTCGATAAATTTGTTGTAAAAGTCACAACACTTATTTTATTCCTGTTCAAAGTATTTTCAGTGATTACAGTGTTGTACAGATTTTTTTTCTTTTTCTTTTTTGTAATCGTGAATATTCAAATTCTTTATTGCAATTGTATTTTTGTTTGAAATGAAATGAATGATATGAAATAGACATTCTTCTGTGTTTAACCACGCTCTCTGCAGACATGGCACAGTTACTCCTCAAATATAGAGGCAATCAATATAACGCACGTGACCGAAGGATTTTAGCATTTTTCATGAATTTGAAAAGGACACAGCAAAGAAATGTCATCAACGGAATTTATATTCGTAAAATTAGTAATGAACTTAAGAGTGGACAGTATGCATACACATGCTTTTGATATTAGAACAGACATGAAGACACTGACTCACTTTGACACTTTATGTCTGTCTGTATGTATGTCTGTCTGTCTGTCTGTCTGTATATTTGGTTGGTTGAAATGGTGGTGGTGTGTATGATTGTGTGTGGGGTAGTATCGGTTTGATTATAATGTCACTGAGAAGGAGGTAAGATTATTCCTGGCTGAGAAGCTAAGGTTAGATCCAGCCCTACAACATGGACGGGTGGAGTTTCGATCTGTACATAAAAGTCGGAATCATGCGCCAACAGAAAAGGGCTCCGCACTGTCACGTGATCGCCGAGATAGCATTCCAGACCTGCCTATGATGGATCATCGTACCCTGAGGTTAACAGCCGATCCATCGAAATGTCTGCTAAGGCCTCAAATCCTGAGCATAATCTCCCATTTCGCCCACAAGTCGTTTCCATTTTGAAACAATATCCCCCGTCATGATACTTGTGAAGATTCGCTTTTTTTTTATTGCCAAGCCATGCACGCCTCGTTCGTCCTAATCCTATAGGAGTCGGCTGGAATTCACTTTGCCGGTGATTTCCTCTTCGAAGCGGTGTATCAAAAGTGTGGCTGGAATTGAATTCTTCATGATTTGTATTTTTCTTCCCATTCTCCTCCGCATGGTAATATTTAGTTTATTGATACACGATAGTAAGGTAGTAATAATGTTATTCGTATCTTTCGAAAGCATTGTATGTATTTGGCAAGGCAAATCACAAAAACTGTCCTGCGAAATACGTCGGGCATAAGAAAGACCTTCCACTTTACCCATTTTGCCTTAAGATATTATGTAATACTGTCATTATTGCTTGTGGATGAATAACTGTTTATTTGTCTGCAGAATGTGCTTCATTTGTTTTCCTATACTTGTCTTTAAGAAGAATGATAAAACCCTATAAAACCCAAAGTATACTAATATTTTGTCCGGGGTTTTTTTCCTCTCTCTCTCTTCAGTTTTGTCCAATTATATACGTTGCATCCCTAATCCTTATGTTCTTCTTCACACTCGAGTTCTACTGGAACCTACTCTTAACAAGCTTGTTTTAATGTAGTTTCCATCGTCCTCATCTAACATTTTGCATATTGTCCACACAGGACCTCGAATATGTAACACAGCTATTGTTTGCATTTATTAAAATTGATAAACATTTATTTTTTTTTTTGTGACGCGTTGCATTTATTGCGATCGATGTTGAGTTTCACTGCCATGTTCTGTGTTAATTAAGATTATATTAAGATCCATATCATTAATCATTCTATTTCCTTATATCTGATGTATTTTCCATTTAGAAATATGGAAATACTTAAGAATTGAAGCTGATATTGAATTTAGACTATATGTACATCGATACAAAACGTTTGGTCCTCAAATATTACGGTTGATCATTCGTGAACTTGTCGTTTGTTTCATGTTCATCTACTCCGGACAATTTTCATATTTCTTTCACTTTGTATTCAGTTCGGCTTATTACACAGACAGTCGTAATGTACTTTTCTTCCTTCCTCAAATTATCTCTTCGAATCTTTTCGAAATACAAAGGGTTTTATTCCAAAAGATCAAAATAAAATATTCGAAATAGTTAAGGATTAAACCTCCATAAAGTCTGCAAGATATGATTTCCTTAAGACTAGGCTTTTAAAGTAAATAATTTCTTAATTGATAACAACAAAGTTTTGCCACATTTTTTTGATTATCACACTCACTGAATAGTGTTCTGTGTATTAAAGTAACAAAAGTAATTTCAATTGATTATCCTATAATGGGTTACAAATTATTCCCTATATCTCTTTTGCTGTGGATATAAAAATATTCGGTATAATGAATGTAAAATATTGGTTTCTTCATTTATGTCACTGAATAGAATTCTCAGTCGAGCTCAAATTGATTTTAGAAAAAAAAATAATCTCCCAATCCGACAACAACTGAAGTCCTCGATAAAATTGCAAACTCTCTTGACGAAAATAAAAACCAACACGTAATTTTCAAAAATGAAAATTAAATGAAATTAACTAGACAAAATTAAATTGAATTGAACTGAATTTTTGGTTTGTTTTACGTTACCGTAAGGAAAAAGCCAATGCTTGTAAAGCAAGTAGCCACAGGATCGACATCTTTATACACTCCCCTCTTAAGGAGTAAGCAATGAGGATAAACAGTGATAAAGGGCCATACCTAAGGGCAAAAACCTCTACACTAGAAGAGGACTGCCCGGGAAGTCGGGATTTAATGTAGAGAGTTCAATATAACCTTTTTCCCGATACAAGATATTAGTCAGAGTTGCCAATTTACTGATTACCAGAAGATAATTTCTGCAGCAAACTTTCCCCATGGATTTCATGCGCACACTTACATTACATCCAAATATGAGGTGATTACTATAAAACAGATACCGACTAACGAGGCGATAAAACGTATAGAAATCCGGACTTTTCGAATGGTTTGAGATATTGTTCACGTTCATTAATTAAGGACATTGATATCGAGACTCAGACTCACTTCACTCAGTTGCGACTGCATAATACAAATTGATCAATTTGTAAGAAATTGGTGGACCTGAAGTAGGGAATCGTCTTTAGACACTGCAAGATTTTTGTAAGGTGTGTAATAAGCACAATTGAAGAGTTTGTTTGCAAAAAACCGATAAGTCCATTTTTGAAGATTTTGAAGTACGGTCTCTGTCATAAAGTACAAAATAATACCTTTTAAATGATATATTGGTCACTACATATAAAGGTACATTTTTGAAGTTATTGTCAAAAGAAGCAAAAATTTCTTATTATTCTCCTTATTTTTCTTGACCCTTTAATCGCAAATATCTCCATTTGACAATTTTGGACTTATCGGTTTTATGCGAACAAACTCTTCAATTGTTTTTGAATGCACGAAATTCTTTTGATGAAATAATTAACCTGTATACATTATTCATTTCATTTGATTTCATCTACTCTCCATTTTTTTTACTAGGATTTCAAAGTGTTATCTGCTTTAAAGATATCTTTGTTGAAGTATTAAACATCTTTATGGATGGTTGACGTACAAAACAGTCTTTCCGTGTGATGTATCTTAATAATAGTTTTCTGCCCATGGATGAAGATTGAGAAGATGATATCATGAACAGCGAAGCACTGACTGGAATTTGACCAACATAGATTTGGGGATTATAGCAATAATTATTACCACCAATAAGAAAGTTTGACCAGTGTACAAGTCTTGATTCCTTTAAAGGGATGGTACAGTATTGGTGGAGATGAGAATTGGGCTTTAAACTTTTTGCAAGATACCAAGAAAACACTTATGATATAGTACAGAGCATACCATTTTAAGAGGAATTTAAAGTTTATTAAGTTGATGAAAATCGGGTTTCGAATGACTGAAACATGCAAAAACAAAGTAAAACAAAGCAATCGTAATAAAGTGTGGGTCCCACACTTTATTAGAATCGCTCTTTTTGGGATATCTCAGCCATTTCAAACCAATTTTCATCAAATAATCGTTGAATTCCTCATAAAATTACATGCTCTTTCATATTTCGTAAGAGATTTCTCATTATCTCATCAAAAAATGTTAGAAACCTGAAATTAGGTCTCAACCAAAACTACACGATCCCTTTAAGCTCAGCCTCCTATACGTGGTCTTCACCAGTGTGAGATAGCGGCAGCTCTCAGTTCATATCTATAAACGATCACCACGTCTCTAACATCTGAAACAGAGACTATACGCATCGCATTGTTCAACTTCACCATAAAGTGAATGAGTCTGTCAGAAGATAGCCAGAATCCATACCACGGTTTTTTTTTCTCTCTCCTTGTCATATCATATTTATATTCACTCTCAGTCACTCCTTCTTCAATCGTCACGGTCTATTTTTGAAATAGAAATGCAAGTTGAATCTACCGACTAAACTGCGGGCTGAGATACAAAGGAATGATTTTAAGCCATTATCGCTCATCTCCCTCCCTCCCTCTCCCTCTCTCTCTCTCTCTCTCTCTGTCTCTATTTGTCTCTCACAGTCTCTTTGTAGCATAATGTTTAGCTCGCTCTCTCTCTCTCTCTCTTTTCTCCCATATATCTCAATTTTTCTCTCCCCTGTTCACTGTCTCGCTTTTTTCCTGTATCTGTCTCTGTTAGTCTATTTTTCCTCACACTATTTAAGAGGCACGGTATACATTTCCCATTGACATCAATGTCTTCACGTTCAATGCAACCAGCGCCATCCCTGCCAGTTAGAAAGGCGTTCCTGGAAACAAACATATGACTGATATCAAACACAAAACGGTGGCATGAGGTACAGGACTTAGAAGAACATGTTTAAGGAGAACAAAAGCTCTCACAAATAAAAATTTTATGAAAATTGTCTCCCATTCATCAACAGGTATAACCTACACTTGTCTGTGAGATATAATAGATACATAAAGACCACAAGAATTCGTATCCATACAGTAGATAGCCTTGCTGTGTGATCTTTTCAGTAGTCAAGACGAGTAATTTGTGCGACTATATAAGGATGAAGACAGATGAATCGAAATAATGTTAAAATAAGATTTAGTTGCGGCAATACGCTGTTTACACCATCTCCCCGAGCGAATCTCAGAGGTGTATGTCGCTTAAACTTGATACGTTGATAATATCATGATACCAAAATAATTCTCTTCGACGAACAGGTATTGCTTAAACTGTGAAGGCATTACCGTTCAAACTTCTCTTATTCAGATAATATTATACCGACAAGTACCAACACACACTTGTGATACGACGTTCTATCCGTCTCATTCCCATGCACATTATTCATAAAAGGATTTTTTTAAATCATCTATCAAACTTGAGTCAACTTAAAAAAAAAATGCAGTGGTCAATGATGTTTGGACTTATGTGTCACCATCGTTCGCTGGTATAAATAAATGATAGAGAAAGGGAAAGAGGAAATGAAAGAGATAGAGAAAAAGAAAGGGGCTGAGGGAAGGAGGGGGAGAGAGAGCTGCTAAAAGATTGTCTTTCTTGTTACACAGAGTCCTGCTAATATAGAATGAGGTGATGCGTATTTAAGGTTCTTGTTTGCTATACCACCTTTTTGTGTCGATCTACTGTCACACGTCAATCTAAATAAAGGCGTATCACTTTAATCAAGAAGGTGGACGGATCATAAGAACCTAAAGAATATTCCTCAAGTATTTATCCGCGCATAATTCTCGGTGGCCTCTTACCCTTCATTCTCCAAACCGATAATGTTCTCCCTTCTCAATTCTACCTATCCATTTGTCCAAACATATCACAGCCATTTGAAGATCATGGGTTTCTCCTTCCCACACCCCCTCCCCCACCCCACACACACACAAACCTATTAGTTAATTTCTAACTGCATCAACAAACATTATCTCCCCGACCCCCATGGCACGGCCGGCAACGTCCAAACCATTGGCTCGATACACGGACTAGGCGATTAGCAGCTGCAAGTAGCGGGCAGGACGGACCCCCATTAGTTCCCAGGCCTGGCTTTCCCTGAGATGTATTTCATTTCCTCCTCTAGAGCCCGATGGAGTGTATATCAGTGTTTATCCTCCGCTTTCTCCTGAACAACCGATACAGCGCGATCGATTTCTCGAATAATATTTGCCGTGGCCAGTACGTCTGAGTGACAAGACGATATTGGACACCGAGGCAACCTTCGCTTTATGACTACACGATATGTCGTCTCGGCTATCAACGGAACATAGGCGTCACTTTGAATACGCGTGGGCCTTAAAGCCATTTTCGAAAGACACCACGTGGGCGTGTGGCAATTTGTTGTTCTGAACTCAGTCTGACAAATAGACAAAATATCCAGTGCGTTTCTGTTTGGCGTTGTGATTATGCAAAATGAAAACTTGTCGAATTCGATCACATCATTTTCTTCATAGGCGCAGTCATTACAACATGAGGAAGAATGAAAGAGAGCAAGAGAGAGAGATAACGAGAATGTATAGGAAGGTTTGTTTTCCCGTGGGGAGACGCTAAGTAATGTTCCTTGTCAGTTTGATAAGAAATGAAGCATTTTCACCGGATCTCAGACTAAAGGAATATATCAAATAACAATCCAATCAATTCGCACCTGACGAGTGTACTTTGAGGTGGGTCTATAGTCACCAACCTGAAGTTTGCAAAGAGCACGCTACTTCACGTTCCGCACGCTAGTGCCATGATAATATAGTGCGCCGTTTTGCAACTAAATTGAAGACGCGGCTAGATCGAGACAATTTAATACAAAATTTATCTCCAGAAATCTGGCCTGAATTGCTAGATTTGTAATCACTTACGTTTGTATGCATTTGTATGAATCTTATGTCAATGATTGATTCTATGACCGTGTTTCAGAAAAACACAAATCTCTTTTTCCAGAGAAATGCTACTTTTTGTTTCGTTTTGTTTTTGCCGCTGACGAATAGTTGAGTATACTAATGAAACTTTATTGTGATAATAACTCCTTCATAGTCAGGGTACATGGGGGTGTTGATTGTCTTCTAAAGTTGTGATTAAAGAAAAGAAAATGAAATAAGAACTCTAGCTGTTGATATTCTTACTATTTCACATATAGGAGTGTGTGTAGGGATAAGATTGTCAAATGTATAAATGTCTTGTTCTGAAAGTGTCCTTTTACATAGCTTTGTGAAATTGAAGACTTTACTTTGATAATAGACATGATGATGATAACATATCGTAATAACCTATGATTCATTTAATGTATATAGAGTCCTACATGACTCCTCTTAACCCGTCCGATATTGAATTCTGAAATGCCCATAAACTTGATATACAGGTCACCAGGTTCCCGTAAGGAACGGGTTAACATTTGTTAGAGCTATATAGGCAAAGGAATAAAAAAGAAAGAAATCATGAGTCATTTCCCGGCATTGGATATCTTACAGCCCATTATGATTTCACATGATGTTTCCATGAATATATCTCAGCCTTATGATAAATCATCTCTTGTCGTTTCTCTTTTTTTTTTTCCTTTCTTTCTTTCTTCATCTATTTTATGATGCATGATGCCGAATCAGAATTATAAGAGATCAGTTTCCTTCAGGGTATCCAAGTAAAGGTTGCCCCAAGGCGCCATTTTTGGTGACTTCCATGTATGCTACATTAATGCTATGGGTATCCTTATCTGCGTACATGACTAGCACTGAATTACGTTTTACCCCGTAACGTTGCACACGAATCAATTCAGCCCTTATTACCCGCCGTTAGGAATTCGTACGCCGTAGCACGCTTGACCTCCAATTTCATAATTAAGTTAAGCGTTTCAGTGCGAGAGCAATTTCAAGCGTAATTTTTTGCCCTTTACGATGGATGCAATAAAACAGTTGCAAAAGGAAAATTTATGTACGAAATTATTTCTCGCATTTTTTTTTTCTGCAAAGAAGACAGTATGGTCAGTGCGGTGCAAAACGATTAGGCTTTATTGCAGCAAGCATAGACATGACGGAAAGGGTACTAGGGCGATGTCGCCTTTTCGCTACATCTTTATCTCTTTGACATTGATTCGGAAAACATCGCCCAGAATTACAAAATCAGCGAAGAAAAAAACAGTGAAAGTCATACTTGGAAACTTGGAATATGTCGGTAAAGTTGCAAGGATCTTGAACGTCGCAACAGCCAGAAATGAGAAAAAGCACCCCTCTGGGCATGACACGAAAGCCCCCCTGTGGGACTATGATCTTTTAATGGCAACATCGTGACGCACTGATTTCGCTCCCTGCGCGTTTTCTCCCTTTCACTATTTGCGATGTATGCATTCGTTCTGTGGGTGGTGCTGCATTCTAATCCGGACAGTTACGATATTGACATGGGAATTTATTACCCTCGAATGGACTTTTAAGGCTGCTAATGACGAGTTTTATTTCCTTGTCGATGTATATCAAAGGAAAGCAACACGCCGCAAAATAGTTTTCAAGTTTAAATGAGACCTACATAGTCAAAAATTCTTCATGGTGGCATTATTAGTTGACATCGCGAAAAAATATAGAATATTCGATTAAGCACGGTTGCTAGTAATCATTTTGTTTATTGCATGTATTTCGTGTTGGTAACGGTTTGATAGTGACGTCACAACTTTGAAAAAAAAATCTCTGTGGTATGAGTCCTTAGGTTTAACTTACGGGAGATTATGCTGATATAAGAAGTCCGCCCTTTAGGGCTGCATGAAATTCCCCACTGGACCTGGGAAAGTCTAGAAACATGGATAGAGCTTGATGGTGACCTTTACAAACGTTGGGTGATCGCAAAACGATTTATCTCAGTTCCTGTAATTTAGGATATATGCGATTTAAGTTTCTATGAAAAGAAATGATAAGAAAATTTACGATCTTTTTTAATCAAAACTTCAAGAATATTCCTTGTTATGTATCAAGTGGGGAATCACTGGAAATGTTTTATTGAGCTCTATGTAATGGTGAAGGGCGGTGAGTTGGCTCAGTCGGTAGCGCGTCTGCCTCACGATCACGTGGCCCGGGTTCGAACCCGAGTCTGGACTGAGCAATGTTGTGTGTAAGCATACCGTCCCCCCTAGCAAGAGGCAAAAACACTCTGTCCCTCGGATAGGACATAAAATGGAGGTCCCGTGTATGAGAGAGTAACAACTCATGCACGTAAAAGATCCCGCTTCATTAATTCATCGCAAAGAGCAGGGTGTTGGTCCCACCTCACACCCAACTGGACCCCATGGAAGACCAGCTTAACGTAGCTGAATATGGGCTATCCAGCATCTTCTCAGATGGAAAATGAACAAGCAAACAAACTTTAAAATATATAAAAATGGGGCTTAGCTCTTTTGAGATCAAACTCGGAATCTCATTGTTTAATTCAGGACCGCGATGTAATGTAACTCATGGTTTCGCGACAATTTCTCCTCCTTACTGATGGAGTGGCAGCTTTTAGTTCAGTGTGACAAACCATGAACATGTAGATATTTTCTTCTATGAATAATGATTATTTAAAGGACATAGAATATCCTCTTTCATGCAGTGAATAGCAGTCTGTAAGAGTTAATTTGTTTTGCCTAGATTATTATGCGTTTGCACATTAATCACTCATGAATGCACTCTTAAAACATCCGAGTCAGAACTGACCCGGAACTGGGTCCGTTGGGGTCACACACCGTTCCGGGTCAAAAATGACTTGGAATTTGGTCATGAAGACCCCGAATGGGGTCACCCTGACCCAATTCATGACTCTGAATGGGTCATATCTGACCCCATTCCTTGTCATTTCTGACCCGGAATGGTGTGTGACCCCATCGGACCCAGTTCCGGGTCAATTCTGACTCGGATGTTTTAAGAGTGTGTAATGCTATGTTTCATCATCTCTTATTTGATTTGTTCTTGGTACTAAAAAGTGGATAAGAGGAAGTTGCTAAAAATAGTTTACTGCAATTGAAAGTACCCCCCCCCCCAAAAAAAAAAACACAAACAAACAAACAAAACAGAAGAGAAAAACCACCAAGCGTTATAGCACTTAATGAGTTCTCATGAAAACTCTTTTGTTTTTTACATTCATTGTACTAATCTCCCTCTTCTCAAAAACAAAATACGTTACTACTACGTCAGTCAAGGTTATGATATAGGGGCCTCCTATCAAAAATAGCAAAATAACAGCACAAATATCTGTCGTTAGAGAAGAGATTCTTTTTCATCAAGCGCCTCAGCATTGTCATATTTTTCGTTTCGGCAATGGCATGCTTTTTTTTTTCTTTTTTTATTTAAGAGTTGCTATTCTAATAGGATAAGCAATGCCTCTCTTAGGTCATGGGGGAAAAAAGATAATCACAAACAACAATCTTTATTGGTTATCGTTCTTGTGTATGGGCGTCGATGTTTATCTCCAAAATCTCGACAGACTGTGACGTCAGACTGCGATGTTACGGTAAGTGTTTCCCAGCGCCTTCCACGACCGTATACATAGAATCAATATTGACGTCATCCTCATCGAAGGGCAGCACGCGCCTTGAATCTGACTCCCTGTTTATGACGTCATCATAGTCTCTGGAGAATCAATCATGTTTCTTGTCTACATAGCAATATGACATCATAATGCGGTGTATGTACAAGTTAGACTTTCGAGTGTTTGTTTGTTTGCTTCTTTTCCCTTGCGCAACCCTCTGTTGATACAGACATGTTTGTCGTTCACTGGCTTCCTTTGCATTCATCTTTTTGCTTTGCTTTTTTGTTTTGTTTTGTTTTTGCGGCTACGTCGATACATTTTGCCTTGCGGTTCACCACCTCTCTAGTTATATGCAATGCTTAGTCACTCCTTCTCCGATGCATTTAGGAAAAGTCATCAATTACTTCAATTAAATGTAACTGGCCGCATGATGTCATTAAACACAACCTCGAAGGTACACGCTTGAACATTAATCATCACGACCGTCATCGCGATCATAATTACTTTCCCTATTACGTAATTAAGTTCCATCTCTACTCAATCTTTCCTGCATGCGTTGACTGGTGGGTTATGTACAGGATGAATACATCTTGTGCACATATAACTGATGCGTTGTCACAATAATTTTGGATATTTCATTTAAATCTATAAGCTCCGATAATCATAACGTCTTGATGAAAGCTTTCATGTATATGCAATGAGATGGATGAATAGTAAATTGTTCTTGCTCTTTCTTTTTTCTCGCAATATCCAAACTGACAAAAAGTTAATTATCGCTATTTATATAGAGGATAAGAGAGTACGAGAGGGGGAAAAGAGGGCATATTTCATTTTTGCCACATGCATGGTAATTCCAGCATTTAGACGCAGAACATTATTTGCTACAGTCCTATGAATATGCTTTTAGAGTTACAAATCATGTAACTTCTCAATGGGTAGAATCCTGTCTTAACACATTTTCCCCAATGCTCCCAGTCAAAAAAACTAGATTAAGGTATTCAAGAATTCTTAAGTTTACAATGCAAGAGTATCTTTGATCTTCTATAATGTCGCATATAAATATGTATCAAATAATTGATATTCAATATAATCAATATTTTGCATTCAATAATTGTCAATATTTTGTACTCATAAAATCTATTAATTCTTCTTTAAAGGATCCTATGATTTGTACAAAAGAAAAATGTCTTTGTATACTACGTTTGTCATGAAATTGCAGAAATAAATGAATATCAGATAAATAACTACCAAATAAACTTTAATACAAGTTTCTTGCAGAATATCAATCTAATTGATATGAAGACAATGCATCATATACGTGTCCCTTCACATTTCCTTCTTTATTCGTCGATAGATTCTCAGCAATATCTCAGAGGTTCTCAAAAGTCACCACAAGGTTGAACACTTTTCTTTCTTTCTTTTTTTCCTATTCGATTTGGAGATTGGAAATGACGGCAAATTGATTCGTCGCCAGTGTTTATACAAAAACCTCACCGTCCTTATACAACATTTACTGATAGGTGTCTATGTCAACATAAATCACCATTTCGATAAAGTAGAAATAATGAAATAATGATGAAATGATAATAAAAGACCTTGCCCACTTCTGACAATGGAATGAAAAAATGGTGTTTGAATTTCGATGCAAACAACTGTTCATGTGATTTGTAAATAGAGTTCTGTACATAGGTAATGGTTAATGAACCAGACCTGACGGAAATTAACAACATGTTGCATACGCGCTTTCATGATCCGAGAGTTACGGAATTATGTTTGTATTGCCTTACGACATAAATCAATATGTAGGATATTATAAACCAATATGTAGGATATTGTATATATATACATATATATATATATATATATATATATATATATATATGTATATATATATATATATATATATACATACATACATATTTTCATATGTCACAATTTTCCGCTATTCTGAGTTTAATATCTAACTAAGGTTATCGTGATTATGATCATTCTTATGAGAAGCTAAAACAGTAGTGTCATCCACAAACATAGACCAAAAAAAAAAAGAAAAGAATGAAAGATGAATTCATTGTATCATCCATAAAATATATCAAGAATTTTTCTAGGGGCCAAGTTTTGAGCCTTATGGTAGTCCACATGAAATATTTGATATGGATGAGAGGTGGCCTTCAGCATACAAATTGTTGCCTTTAAGATCAATTATAGATTTTAAACCAAGAATAAGCTGGACCTAGCTCGTACACGCTGAACATCTACGGTCAAAGAGAGTTTGATGATCAATGGCATTAAGGGCTATCCATTAATAGGCTATATTATCCTGTTTTTGTGAAAGTTGTTTCATAACTTTATCTATTAGCTGCACAATGGTAAATATTAGTTGAACGTTTTTAAACCAACCTAGGATTAATTCAGCCCAGGACGTTGTTAACTGTCCAAAAATATATATTTTTTCCTGAAACCTTTGAAATAGAGGGTAAAAATGACAAAGGGCGACTGTTAATTGGCATGCTAGTACATAATCTGGATGAAAACTGAATGTGATTTTACGTGTATCTATATTGAAGAGTTTGTTTGCAAAAACCGATAAGTCCACTTTTGAAGATTTTAAAGTACGGTCTCTGTCATAAAGTACAAAATTATACCTTTTAAATGATATATTAGTCACTACATATAAAGGTACATTTTTGAAGTTATGGTCAAAAGAAGCAAAAACATTTTTATTATTCTTTTTATTTTTCCTGACCTTTAATCGCAAATATCTCCATTTGGCAAATATGGACTTATCGGTTTTTGCAAACAAACTCTTATAATTATGTACATGTATTTAGTTTGGTAATTTATACTTTACAACCTACCCTTTTTTAAGGGTTTCCGCATAATATTTTTTTGGTTGTTTTTCGCCAGTTCGAAATGAATTTTTCAATAAGTATTGTTCTTTTTCTAGTTCTGTTTTGTTCAACGTTATTTCATTTGTACATAATGATGACATTGAAAAAAAATAAGCTAATCAAATCAAATCAAATCAAATCAAATATGGTATTTATACAATAATGAAAAAAAAAATTGGCTTGATTATCATCTAATTTTTGATGACGTCGTTACGACCAGCACGTACGAGGGAATAATTTGCATAAGGTATAAGATAAACATATATCAATTAGATCTACATACACACTACTATCTCCAACGAAAAAGAGCAGATGATTAAAGCACGTATAACAGCAGGTGTGTGATGCTGTATATATCTAGGTTTATACATGATAGAGAAAGGAAGTATTAAGAGAGAGAGGAGGGGGGGGGGGGCAAGACCGTATCTCAAACTGGGAATCAATTTAAACATCAAACTAGTAGAACAGTTATGGATAAAATTGACGTTTATGAGTCCAGTACGAATTTCTCATAACCACACGGCACATGACATCCGTCGTATGGATAATTGTAAATAATAATATTATATTATGGTGTATATGTGTGAGTGGCATGTGTATGTGCGTGTACATGTTTGCTTTTAGCGCGCGTGGCGTTTTCATAAAGTTCTACATAAACAGTGAGGAGAGCTTGTCCGTATTATTACGGACGACATTACGTTCCTGACAACGTCTGTACCCCACCCCCTCCCCGCCCATTCCTTCGTGTCGCAGTATGATTGATAGGGTCTTGTGTAATTAGGACAAGTGTGGCCACGTCTGATCGACACAGAAAGTTGAAATTTAACAAGATGGTCCATATTGCTAATTGCCCTCGGGCGAAACAGTCGAAAGTCTCGCTCAATCGGGACGACAATAAAAGGCAATTTGAGGGACTGGGATTCTACAGCACTCACACACGCACACACTCACACACACACACTCACACACACACACACACACACACACACACACACACACACACACGTACATAATGATCGCAATATGAAAAAGCAGATAAAGTATAGACACATTCTGAACGACACACATCCTGAAAATGCACAATGTATGATGATAATTATTATATCATTTATATATCTTAGAAATTACCACTTTGACGGGGGTACATCTACAGTCCAATAACTGTGTCATCATAGCATAGTCACGACAAATAATAAAGTTTGTAAAGGGATAATACATGTACAACAGTGGCTTCTTTGTAGGCAGTCTGTATGATCTCTTTAAAAGTAAATGGATTTGCCGCAATGGCTAATGATATTCTGTTTGAACACGTCACAGACGGGGTTGCATGTTTCACATAAATTATTGGATACTGTATGTATTATCAACTCTATAATAAAGATATATCATCAAAATGAAAATAAATCCATGCTTATAAACTATCTAAGATGAGGACTGTAATAACAACCACTCAAATGGTCGTATTTTCGACTGCTAAACATGCTAGTAGTTAGATGTTAGTCGCTTGTTTCCCTATTTCTCATGTTATCGATCTAATTAAGAGTATGTTGTCTTTGTTTCAAGAAGAGGAAGGAATGAAAGGATTTAATGAGTTCAACTGTTTTAATGTACTATTGTTATCATGAATCCATACACTTACATGTCTTTTATTTTACACTTTCTTCATGTATATCATTGAATTGTTTTATATAATTTTGTATTATAACGTGTGCCAGTGAAGGAAATTACAAATTATTTCTGTATTTTTTTATTAGACAATAGATTTTCTTGAATCTGGAAAAGAATTTTGAACTTAAAGGGACCATTTGCAGAGCCAAATCACTTATTAGTATGGTTTCCAGACTCTCTGTGACTACTTCTTATCAATTCACACCATTTTCCCCATAGCCGTTATACGTCTTTCAATATTTACTGTCAACCCTGGAATCGCTAGTTGTGTGTGTGTGTGTGTGTGTGTGTGTGTGTGTGTGTGTGTGAGGACGTCAATCAACATTATAGAAAGCAAGGAGCCATTTACCTTAGGACAGGAAATGAAGGAATAGACAAACATAGATTCAAGGTAGCGAACAGTTTGTTGAATTATCGATGACGTAATTCTTTAACCCTTGTTATCGCAAGATGCGGATGGAGAAAGTTGTTGAGAGAAACACATACACACACCCACATGCACACACATTCACGCAAACACACATTCCCCTGTTCATTCCTCTCTAACTGTAAATACCAGCCGCCCTTTCTGCGACTTCCTTTAATCAACACCAAGGCAGATAGAGACTTTTAATCTGTCACGTCAGCGCTAGCCCATGACCCATCCCGCCTAGAGTTCGCAAGGGGGCCGCCGTGGCGCAGGGCGAGTTGTCTAATTCGAAACGTCCACCGGATCGCGGGATGTTACAACAGTGATGCGCGCCAGACGCCAAAACAGCATGACGTCACGAAGATGACTTACGTTTCTCCATTTCTCTGCCGGTTGAAGTTTTCAAATTTCGTTTCCATCGCTTTCCAGCTGATCATCTGTTTTTTGCTTGCCTTTTTTTTCTCTATTTGATTTGATTAGATTTTTTTTTCAACATCTTCGTGTATATCAAGTAGTAGTACTGAAACACCCACAACTCTTTCCGTATCTCTTAATATCTTCGTTTTAATCATCCTTTAACCCTTCTTATTCTTGTCCTAAACTATATGGACGTCATCTCTGCTTTTCTTGTCTGGATTCTCTTCTTTCATAATAATAAAGTTATTATCTCCTTCTCTTTTTCCCTATAAATTCGTATTTTCCCTTGAATCAGTATCTTATATCTTATTTTATACAATACCGGGCAACATCATCTGGTATGTGTCTGTATGTGTGTGTGTGTGCGTGTGCGTGTGTGTGTGTGTGTGTGTGTGTGTGTGTGTGTGTGTGTGTGTGTGTGTGTGTGTTGTATTTTGTACCTTGTGTGTATCGTCTGAGACAGAATAAGTGCGTGTGCTTTGCAGTGTTGTTTTGGCGTCGCGGCAAATGCTGCATTACTGCCCTGGGCGACGTTCAACAGACACTCCAACCTTGGCGCAGCCCCAGTTATCGATTTATCACTGTCACACCTAACTGCATACCCACTGACTACAAACATTGCTCTCCCCGAGTTTACCCTTCATACCCCCAAGCCGTTCCCGATGCCTTCAAACAAAGCTGTTATGATTAATAGGGAGCAAGCGGTTAGTGGTCAGTCTGCCTTTGTATGTTTGCGAATGTGCAACCAATAAACATTGTCAGAGAGACATGTGAAATATGAGTGCAATTATTAACATATACGTCAATAAGTTATGATATTCGTTGCAGTCCTTTATCTAGTACCAAAACTTTTGATAGTGGTATTTTCCGGTTAACGTATACATACATGTAAACATGACCAAATGCACTGGGAAAGAATAACGGAATGAAGAATGTTAGAGTGCAATCGTATGGTTTAATATTTAGGTGTTTACGGACCTAAAGAATTAATCATTGCTGTGTCATTATTAGAAAATATTTTCCTATCTATCTCTTTTCTTTCTTTCTCATTTACGCTGTTGTTGTTTTTTCTACCCTCGCTCGCTACATTGCACTAACACAGTCAAATATTCGCCCACACATACGCAAACACAAACGCACAGAAAAATATTCATACGTCTCTCTCTCCCCATCTCTCTCTCTCTCTCTTTCTCTATTTATAGACAGTTTTTTTTTTCATTTCATTATAAAAGTTACCACACAAATTACACTTGTAACATATATCCAGATATCAATGAATAGTAACAAAGATTTGAAAATTCCGTGCAAATAGACTTCGAATAATATTTTTTGTGATACAAAATGGATTATATCAGTCTAGAGCATACGTTACATTCATCATGGATAATTAAAATCAAGTATGTGGGGAACCTAGAGAAGTTCTTAGACATATCTATTAAAGAGGAGTACTGATATGATACATAATAACTTAATTATGACGAAAATACACAGTGCGTGATGCTTTCGCAATACTGTTGCGACGAAAATAGAATTGATATCATGCGAAAGTCGATGTTAAGCTGAAGACTTTACGCCTGTCATAACAAAATATGGCAATAACGATGAAGGCTACGTTACACAAATTTTTGAACTCTCTGCAAAGGAGGCTCACATAGGCTGCACAGTGTGCTGTACAGTATCATAGTCATTTGACGTCTACTGTAAATGTTGACGTTAGAGCCGCTCGCTTAATGAACCGTAATCATGATTAATGCGTTGACACAGATACGCTGTTACATTCAGCTTGTCTCAAACATGAGGGTTCAAGCAGATGGGAAGAGACTTTAATCATACAAAGTATATAGACAGATTATCTTGAGCTATGCGAATGGAATTAGATAATTTATTATATCACAATGTTAAGCAATTGCTAAAACGTTCGTACATTCCCGCGCGGAAAGAAGAACCGTACTTATATAGTGGTACGCTTTTAAACTGTCCGGACTAATTTCTCAAATTTCCTTAATTGTAATTGCACAACTTGACTCACATAATTAATCATTTGTAGGTAATGAGATGACTTATTAAGATTTGGAAATCATTCATCAGTTCTCAAAGTCGTGACTGCAGTGAAATGAAATGATAATTCCCTTATTACAGATATTATGTTCTATATTATATTTTTATTACATATTTTTTCTGCAGTACTTTATCCAGCTTTATCTCGTTTTCTCTCGCTCTCTCTCTCTCTCTGAACACACACATCGCACACATACAGATTATAGATATGATATAGCTCTGTATAATATAGAGAGCCATATTGAAATACTATTCCGAATTGCATTCAAATCCTGATATAAAGTATCCATAATAAAAGAAGATTTCTGTGGTAGTTCGTTTTGCTTAAACCGTTGTCTTGAGAAAGTATAGCACTATCCGTCTTGATGGTTGGTTTATTTGCAGAGAATATATTGCAGCATACACACACACACACAAACACACACACACACGCACACACACACACATATATATATATATATACATATATGTATATATATATATGTATATATTATATATATATGAAGAGTTTGTTTGCAAAAATCGATAAGTCAATTTTTGAAAATTTTGAAGTACGGTCTCTGTCATAAAGTACAAAATAATACCTTTTAAATGATATATTGGTCATTACATAAAATAAAGGTACATTTTTTAAGTTATGGTCAAAAAAAGCAAAAATTATCTTATTATTCTCTTTATTTTTCTTGACCTTTAATCGCAAATATCTCCATTTGACAAATATGGACTTATCGGTTTTTGCAAACAAACTCTTCATATATATAGATATATAGATGTGACAAAATAATGATGACAAGAAGATTGCAGGAGGCCAGACTTTTAGAAGCTTTCGGCAATTATTTCATCATCACCATTATTTGTCTGTACAATCAAATGGAATATAAAAAGAAATAATAACTTGTTTTTACAATGTCTGGAAATTTCGGATTTGGAATGAGCGTAATTGAAATGGACGTAATTGTGACACCATTTCTGCAACATATTTAACCAATACAAAATATGTTATAGGGTGGGGGACAACTGAGTCGTCATCTAATTTATATGGCTGCCATACGAACATCTAACGCAACATATGGTGCACTGGGAAAGTGGCGATGACGGGCGGAAATGAATAAACATAATCATGTTACAGTGTGTGTGAGTACCTATACTCGGCAGATATGTGCCGTAATATTTGTTGATGTTGTCATTGTCTTATCACACTTGTAATATGCTCCGAAGATGACAAAAGCGAGGGGTGCGTGTATACCTGCATTTATATACGTGGCTTACACAAGGTCTTTGAGTCTTTCAGTGTACTTCAGCTCAGTTCAGCTTCATTTTATTTTCCATCCAGCAAAGAGTGGAACAAAATATAAAGCATCACATTGTTTGATCAGTTTAGAGAAAAATGCATAAATCAATGTGAATCGTAAAGTATAAAATAAGATGCAATATGTCTCTCTAACTGTTCTATATGGTGTGAAAGTATGCACTGGGAATTGTGACATGTAAAAAAAAAGACATCTGGGCTATCATTTGTTACTATGAACAGATTTTCTTCATCATACATCATCAGGTTATTACAGATGTATGTATGTATAGATATCTCTTTGAAAGCTTCACTAAAACGGTATTTGATACAATCATATTCTCCCCACTCATTAATATAACAAATATTTATAGTGAATGATTGCTATTTTTTTCAATCTCTTTTCTTCCTTCAAATGTATCTTGCACTCACACCTGCAACTGCACTGCACCCACCTTATCACTTTCCTCCAAGAGAGTTGTATCGTTGGATTGTCCTTTTATGAGGCCCCCATCCATTTCAAGCTTAATCGCTTACGATGGTGATCTCCTGCATTCAATTATCTCTGTCATTTACTGAAAAATAGTGTATTTTTTATTTTATGTTTTTGTGTATGTATACTGCTCGATGCAATCACTTATGTGTATCTGTTTGTGTACTGTTATCGATTTATTTCACTGCACTTGCTATTCTTTGTCTTTGTACTTTTGAAATTTGTATTCAATTTGTACCTGATCGAATGCAGAAATAAATCAAATTAAATCAAATCAAATCAAAATAAATAGTTGCATAAACACATACATAACCATAGCATTTTCACCCAGTCACGCACACCAATACACACTCGAACATTTTTAACACATTACCACCACATATCCGATAAACCCAGACATACACATGTGAAAATGTAGAGCAGATTTTTCATGACATAATTATTCATCAAATCTCTTCAAAGTAAAAAACAGCAAAGAAAAAGAGAATGGACTTTCAACATGTTTACTGGATTTACTGAATCTGTCCTCCTGACAGAAGTGAAGAAGAAAAATCAAACAACATATTAAGAGATAAACGGATTGAAAGATGGGAGAAAAAAAAAGAGGAAGAAGAAGGAGAAGAAGGGACAGAGGAAAAGCAGAAGATGGAAAAAGAGGAGGGAAAATGTAAACTACCCGCCTTTCTCTTGTCCTCTATTGTGTGCTGTCTATTTTTATTTCTTGGTCCTTTTTTTCTCTCTCTCTCTCTTGAAAATTGCATTTCCGACGGAATTCCGCCCTAATGGCATTGTACTGCTTTGGGATACGATTCTAGAAACTCGAGAAACGGAAGTTTGGACACATGATGACAGTATTTGGTCGTATGTCAGGAGGCTTTTGCCAACCAAAAAAAAAGTTAGGTCATAAGTCCTTCTCCAGATGAGTTAGAGAACGTTCAGAATGCCATTGACAATACAATGCATTCGTGATTAGATATATTTTGTTTCTTTGTTCATTTTGTTTCTTTGTTCATTTTGTTTGTTTTTCCCATCGTGTAGCCATATTTCAAAAAGAAAATCATATGTTTACGCTTCCATTCAAAATCTACATGTAATGCCTTCATTGTGTTTGTGTCTGATAATTTTACACAAGACGGGTGGCGTCATTTGGCATGCCTTATAAAAGTACATGTCTTTGGTTTATTTCAACTGAAGTATTAGTCGAATGTAATCGAAATAGACAAACAAAATGGCACAAGTATACACAAGCGTGGTGTACGGTCTACACAATAACCGAAATATTGTCCACTCTTGGCGGGCGTCTAGTGGAGAAGGTTACCTTGAAACGGCTGGAAGTCTGGATAGAATGAGTCAATGAGTGAATAATGACGTCATAAAGGGGGGAAAGAGTTCATGAAGAGGGGCTACCATCTGGTTTGCTGGATTGTAGGGATTGTGTGGGGCTATTTTCGGCGTGCCATTGAGCCTATTTTTAGCGGGAGAAAACAAGAAGCAGATGGGAGACCGTGTCATCACGTCTGGGGGTTGAACACACCGGATGAAGGGAAAACAAACTGATTTAGTCTCAAAGTCTAGTCTCATTTTCTAGTCCAGGTAAAATGTTGGTGGCTTATGATTTTTTTTTCTATGTTAGAAAATATAACAGGACTTGTGTTCTGATACGTGTATGTATGAACAGTAACAAAATACAAATCACACACAAAAAACCAGACGCTGGAGAAGAAAATATTCAACACACTGTAATCGTTCTATAAATACACACTAATTGTACACACACACACACACACACACACACACACACACACACACACACACACACATGTATAAACATGATTGTATATATACATATATATATATACAGTCAAACTTGCCTATAGTGGCCATCCAAGAGAGATTAAAGAAGTGGCCGTTATAGACAGGTGGGTACAATAGATAGGTGGTCGCTAAGACAGTTTTCACAGTATATATATATATATATATATATATATATATATATATATATATATACATATATATCTGTGTGTGTGTGTGGGGGGGGGGGGGTGTACCTCTTTGAACAGGACTGAGATCGTGGATGCCAGATTCTTTAACCTGTTTTGTCTATCTCGTGTAAACATTTTTGCACAAAACCCCAAAACATCATCTTACATACAAACAAAATATTTCCTTCATTCGTAATGATAAACATCCCTTGCCGTTATGTAATACCGCACGAGAAGAACAAGGAATATAAATGTTGCGTCACAGTACGTGTGATCTCACGATATACTATACTGAAAAAGTTTGTGCCATACGTGCTGCTGAACGGTTACAGACACATATCTCTTTTACAGCTACCATAAACATAAAAAAAGATATGATCTAATAACAAAGTACAGCATGGAGGCAACCAAAGTGTTACAGGTTCAAATAACCTATACAAAAAAAGACGCGCGTTATCGTGCACTTGCTTCGTGCATCAAAGTTTTGTAGACGTTATTACAAATGCTGTGTTGTTTTTGTTTTACAGTGGGACGTCTCGTTTTCCTGAAAGAAAAAAAGATGGAAAGACAAATGACATGAATGCCGAAAGGAAAGTGTTCACCTACAGCGGCTAGGATCAGCGCAGTCTTGACAAATGACGCGGAGTAGCATTGCAAAGTATGATACTTAGAACTGTGCCACAAGTCCCTCGTGGGTGCCGCTTTGCCAAACATGCAGTCTCGCCGGCGGGGTCGGCTGGTATTGGGTCAAACATTCGTTCGTCCTGCTTTTTTTTTGCCCACTCGTTTTAATTTGGGAGTAAATTTGCGTCGCAGAAAGATGGAGAAAATTCTGCTCCAAGCGGATTAAAATGTCGTAATTACCGGGGCATCGATTGTCGGTATACCTGTCATAAATTGCTATATCTTTCGCAGAGGCGGAAGAGCAAATAAACGTAATGATGAAGCATGACAACCCAGCACGACAAAATCATGGACTTTTTTTAAATACAGAGCAAGATCACCTTAGCTTAGCAGATTTCGAAGAAATGATTATATTGAAAACCAGCAACTTACCTCTAGCAAATAAAAGGCACCAGTATACTTTTCCCATGACCTACTACTAAAGGTAAAGTTGTTTAATAAGATTAATAACGTTACGACATGCACATACTTTGAATTGCAGGAATTGAACCAGAGTCGTTTGGGATAAGTGATGGTAACCTAATTAATGAAGTGTTGGTGATGGACCACACAGCACTGAGAAAATTAATACGTAACATCTACTCAATATCTCTTTCTCTCTCTCTCTCTCTCTCTCTCTCTCTCTCTCTCTCTGTGTGTGAGTGTGTGTGTGTTTGTGTTCATGCATAGTGTTATTACAAGAGTAGGCCTAGTACTAAAAAAATGTCATCAGTCACCAATCGTTCGCTTCAGCCACGCTTGTCTTCATAAGTTTTTAAACTTGAACTTTTTTCATATACTTTTTTTACTTTCTGTAGTCCTTTATTTAAGGTAACATTGCTTTACAGAAAAGAGAGTAGTTATAAAGAGCGACATGGGAATTTACTTTAGAATAACTCAATCACACAAGGATAACTCAATTCGAAGAATATTTTCATTTAAACGAAACAAATGTGGGCGGTCAAAGTAACGGTAATACAGTTTTGTCAGAACATGAAATATGTGCTAAAAAAATTGTCTCTCCAAGTCGAATCTGATATACAGTCTCGGATTTCTAAATTTGGGTACTTTCCTTTTTTTCGCTTTATCCAAATACGGTTCATTTTGGCGCCGAAAAGTCCCTTCAAAGGAACAGTGATTAATATGGACCATAAATTTCAATAAGAATGGTAAATTTGTGGTTTTTACGTACATTTTGATGACACTGGCTGATTAATTGCGACGAGGGAAAAAACTGTACGATCAGTCTTCATTTCCTCTGTGCACACACATGCAAACTTATTGTCAGTGATTGTGGAAAAAGCTCGCAATACCCGTCAATTAGATGTGACGTACCAGGGCTTTTGTCATTCGTTCTTTCTCTCAACTTGCCTATAGCGATAGGGATAAAGATAAGGTAATCAATGTATGGAACTGAATGCATCCTACTTCCCAGAAACTCGTCCTCATGACAAAGAAAAGAACAAAATGAAAAAAAAGCAGATGAGCTAAGGAAGAATGCAAATTAATGTAGAGTCTAATAATTATTAGCCTATTTTCCTGCTACTTGGTAGAAGAAAACCACGCACAGAAAGTGTACCGTCTCAATTTCTAGGGACGTAATTACGCATTTCCTGATCCGTGATGAAATAGTATCATACATCACAAGAAATTAAACCAAACTAAAAGGGCTCAATTTCCGATTAGTCTGACAATATGGCATTTTCTTCCAAGCCACCATTGTTGATTTGTACCACTGGAGTTTCCTGGTGCCGACGAAGGCAACGCTCGCAATTTTTTTTTTTCCCCAGCCCAATATTATCATTATATTCAAGTCTTTGTCTTCGTTTACTGTTTGTATTACAGTACCTTGCGTTATTTTGCGTTAAACCACTGCATAGAGCATAAAATGATCAAAACAAACAGATAGGACATAAGAATGGAGGTCCCGTGTATGAGAGAGTCACAACTCATGCACGTAAAAGATCCCGCTTCATTCATCCATCGCAAAGAGTAGGGTGTTTAACCCGGTGAAGTGGTCCCACCTCACATCCAACTGGAACCCATGGAAGACCAGCTTAACGTAGCTGAATATGGGCTATCCAGCCATCTTCTTATAGATGGAAATGAACAAACAAACAAACAAACAAACAAACAAACACAGTGCTTAACGCATGGACGCCGATTAACTGATCCATAATTAAACCCCTGTCTACATTAGTCCCCTATATGATTATATCTTTGTGTTTTGCTTTGTTGCTTTTTGGTAGGATTCCGTCAGAACACTCTGATAAATACTATATGGATTTTAAGCAGCTACACCTTCAGTTGCAAGTGAGTCGGCTATTGAAAAATAGCAGAATAAAGAAAGGCGACATTAGGCCAATCCGTGTGTAGGTAGCGACCTTATTGCATGAGCAGACTCCAGACTCATGTTATTGATGGCTCGACTCGAAATGCTGCCCCAGACCAGCTTTCACTTGTAAAAGAGATATTACGTGGTATTTGCTGATATTGTGATGAAAGGTCACACTTGATGATTACCTACTCAATCTTACCATAATATGTATCAGTAATGAAAATAAATGTCATCATGAACGACCGGAGTTTCACTGCGAGAGTTCAAATCAAGGTTCAACATTATACCGTCCAAACTTATCTACGAAAAACAAATTTATACTTCACAAGCGCACGTTCCTTTTCATTGGGCAGTGAAAATAAGATAAGTAAGATTGGACATGCAAGGGCAAACTTCTGATAAGCTGTCATATATGGATGAAATACAGGTAATGACAATGGAGTGGGCAGCGAAACCACAGCAAAGGCAACTACCACAACGACCTACATACTATAGCTAACCTGAGAGAATATCGCCATCCGCTGTGGACTTACACATTTTAATTTGTTAAAGTGATGAAAACGTCAGAACCACGGCTTCTATCTCTGAATGGCTTGTGTCAAAATAGATTCATTTTTCTCTTTGCCATTCGTATTATAATCATTGCTCTTCGAGTGAAGCAAAGGACATGACACATGTTTACGTGATTGTTGGATTTATGAAATGAAAAGTCATCCACTCGTATCATGTCGTTCCGCAAGAAGTCCCCTCAGGGCGATATTTGTTTTATGATTCCCCTCTGTTCATCTTCTAATTGCCTTCACAGTCGCGCTCTTGCGTCACGTGACAAGATTGGAAACAGTGCACTGAGGGACGCCCTGACCGTTGGGGCTAGTTTTTTAAAGCTAAGAAACTATACACTAGACCACCAAATGGGAGAACTATTGGAAGAAGCTGCATTGTAATTAGAGCTTGATCGACCGATCGTGCTGCGCAGCGAGCGGCCCCATTTCGAAGGTGTCGCCGCTCGACCCAGCGTCGTCGTCGCACCCTTAAACACATTTTGACACATTTTTTGTAGTTGTCAAAAACGCTCGATGTGCGTTTAGTAATGAAATTGGGCCGTGACATCAAACCAGCCAGTTGTTTCAGAAACAAAGAAGACGTAACACGTTGCGTGAAAAGAAAACACCATTTGGTAATTTCGAGACAGTGTAGCGTAGGGACGAGTTGAATATGGTTACAATAATTCTTTTGTTTTGCGACACTTTTCTTATGATTTCTGATGTTACCGATGGTTATCAAAGCTCTGCTACAGCTGTTGATAATTACGACATATAGTATTCACGTTGTCCTTTTGCAATTTTAAGATCATCAAGTGAGGAAATGCCTCATATTTGTAAAGCATAACACCAGCCAGATAAAGATCAACGAAATGACTTCATAAATAAAAGTTAACCATCGTCAAAATGAAGTCTCACTTTTCACCAAACCTTTGCATATGTTAAACAGAACAACGAGATGCAAGTACTGCCAAACATGGTAATAGTAGAGCTTGCACTTCATTGGATAACAATACACTGACGCAACAATCATCTAAGTTGAAAATGGGTTGTAACGGACTTGTCTTGTCAAATATATAGCACGTTTCATTGCAGTGACAGGTACGATTCAAGCAATTTAATTTGAATAATAGAGGGCGCCACACAGTGAGGCGTGTCATTGATACGCTTCAGTGACTTCCAAAATAGCGCCATCGTCAGACGTATCTTATCAAATTTATGCAACACTACTCCGACAGGCAGGAGAGAATCCCTCCCTCTTCTTACACTTTCCGTAGATGTGAAATCTTATCCCTCAACCCAGTATGCATTTGTGTCGAATGCCCAAGGTCACGTTTCGTGGTATGTAGGAGAAGCGATGGCATGAAACCCGCCACTCATTCCATCCATGTCCCCCTGGGTTATGGGCTGTTTTCATTCATTCCATCAGCCAACATGCCCGACGCCTCACATAACGCGAAATCTTAAGTAGATATAGACATGTTAAGCACGAGCAGTCCGTATTGTGACGAGTTGCGTAAGTGGCAACTTACACAAATTCTTCACCCACTAATCGGAATATAGGGGGTGGTGAGGGGTGGAGAGTCAACATGGCTACAGTATGAGGTCTGGTCCAAGGCTTATCAAGTAATGCAGGACGTGTCAAAGGCTATTACCATCTTCGTCTTTTCTGGAAGTAAGCTACGGTCACATCGGCATAATCAGCATTCTATGTTTAGAGTTAAATCTACCCTATGTTAAGTTGAAAACTTGGACCTTTCCGTCATTAATTTTTTTTTTTAAACTAGAAGGAAGTATCTACTTCATAGCGTTTCTTCCAGAGGATCTTTCACGGGTAGAAGAAAAAGATGTTGCAGATCTGTAATGATCCGTTTAAATTCTTAAAGGAGAAATCCGGATGATTTTCAGACGCTGGGTACGGAATTTTAGAATTTATAGTGATTTGGATAAGGAATAGGAATGTTTTCGACATTTATAACAAATCACAGTGAACGAGGATCATGATATAGGAGCTTCACCATTAGAATACATGACTGGGGGCTCAAGGAATCAGAACAACAAACGAAAGCATGCATAAATTCTACACAGGTGACATTGTTAAGCAAGCGGTATTGTAAAGGAATGACATTGCTACATTTATGAAATATGTGAGGCTCCTACTCGTGCATTCTTGAAATAACCCCCCCCCCCCATTCTTATGGTAAAGCTGCTATGTCATCATCCTCGTTGAAGGCATTTGTTTTGAGTTTTTGAGAGTATCGGTTTCTCTCTCAAGAACCACAAGTAATTTCACAAATCTAAACAAGCAGCTGTCGAATTATGTACTACATAATGTGAAATCAAAATGTGGAAATCGCCTGAACTGCCCCTTTAAGGAACCACGCAAAGCCCATGCTAGTCTGTGGAGGAGGAGCTCTCAGTATTCGACCCACTCGTTCTTCCTGTCGCTATCCATTATGACAAACTGTTTGTTCAGGTATTAAATTCTCCTTAGACACATTTTCAAGATCGATGATCTTCTCTTTTTGTTTTTATTCCTCGGCGATTTAAGTAGAAATACAGCAGCTCTATCGACAACGGGCAATTCTGAAACAATCTGAAACATTTCTGATGATATATCTCGAATACACCATGCTACAAAAAGGAAAGACAATCAATCGATTGTTTGTGATGAATTAACTGTGGATTTCTCATGAAGTCACGGGGTCACATATCTACGTGCAACAACGTTTAACCGAACATTCGTGCCAATTAGGATAGCCGACTGTGGTGTATGCACAATCCATCATGGCACATTCCGGACTATTTACGGGAAACACACAATCACACACACACACACACACACACACACACACACACACACACACACACACACACACACACACGTCTGATTCATTCACTTGCTATCTTCATCTCTTCTATGTGTCTTTTGTGACGTCACTATGCACTACACTGGTCTCGTCCTACCAATTGCTTGTCTCCAAGTGAATAAAATATATGTATAAAATGGTAAATATACATATTTTTTGTATCATTGTTCAAACCGTACTTTTACCATTCTCCTATTTGTCCTCACTTTCTACGTTCTCTTTAGTTATTATTCTCTTTTATTTTTCTTCAAGCATCTTTGCATTGCTCTTCTGTTAAGATTAAGATTATCCTAAGCTCTGGTTCCTAATAACCTTGTGTTATCCATTTGCTCATACATTTACATCGTCATTTACCTTTCTAGCTCGTTTCTAGGTTTCCAATTGAATGTTGATGATATCATTTTTGTGTGTGTGATGTTTAATGTATTTGGTTGTTTTCGTAAAATCATGAGACACAACTTCAATTCAGTTCAACTCACTTCATTTCAATTCAAAAGCGAGGTAATACCCATGGTATAGTACTCAAATATTGACTGCTTCAAGAGTAACGGTTAAAACTATTTGCCCTGAGGTGATTTCTCAACAGTGATGTGTCCCGAGACGAAGTCAAGGGGCATAGTCACTGTTGAGAAATCACCAAGGGCAAATAGTTTTTACTGTGACCCCGCAAAAATGGGTAAACGCAGTCAACATTTTGTCTTTTATATCGCATCCCATTTAATTTAAGATATCGAAATGACAAATTACGACATTTAGAATAAAGTTATTGTGTTACCGGTCAGAGAAATTACGTGAAGTTTCATTTCACAAGGCGCAAATAATAGATGTGCGTATTTTGAAAAAAAAAAAATCATTAGATTAATTACTCTGGGCGGTATAGCGAAAACTAGTGTCTGTATCTCTGACCAATCAGAATCAATGCAGTGCAATGAATATGCGATCGATCAATGCCTATCCATCGATAGCTGCGTAAATGGGTATCGGCCTCATAGATCACTGTTTTGAATCGCGTCACTCTCAACAGACTGGTCGTGTTTGGCGCAATATGTAAACATGTTCAATTTAATGAGTTTTCTATCTTTTTATTTCAAGATACCTTGGAGGAATATACATTGAAGAAGAGAGAGAAGAAGAAGAAGAAGAAGAGAGAGTGAGTGTGTGTGTGTGTGTGTGTGTGTGTGTGTGTGCGTGTGTGCGTGTGTGCGTGTGTGTGTGCGAGAGACAAACAGACAGACGGGGAGAAAGAGAGGGAGACATACCATGGTGCAATGATATAAGTCCTACCGACTCCTCACCAAAGCTTTTCAGTCTCGTTTCTTTTACATGCCGTGAACTCGGTCAGGGCAGACAGTGGTCTCAAATTGCTCGCCTGTGATTGAAGACTCGCTGATTGGTAGAAAAAAAAAAGAAGAAGAAGAAGAGGGGTGGGGGTGGGGATTAAAGCCGCCAGTGAAAGTGGACAGGAACACGTAAACAATGTCTAGTTATCTCTATTGATGGGCAAGTCTCCGGCGGTCTCTACAGAGAATGAGGAAAAGAAGGAAGAGAATGAATGCCTCTAGATCTGAACAAACATGGAACCTGAATAACGTTGAACATAATACCGTATAAACATTGCCTTGAATTTGACACGTGAGACGATCCCGGGGAGGGATCAATTTCGGCGGACCGGCAGAGGACAACCCTTCCAAAGGCTATAGTGCAGTTAACCAGATTATTGTTTGTTGCAGATGGTAACACATACTAGTGACAGACGTGATTCGTATGGGATGACATTTTTTCGCTTTACATCGATGTGTTCAATGGATGATAATTAATCAATGTGTTTCACAACACCGACGATCGAATCTCCCCCCCCCCCCCCTCCTCCTGTGTGTCACATGTTACATGATATTGATGGTAGTGTTTGTGTCTTGTAATAAGGCATCACGTTTTACATCTGCATATATTCAATAGAATCAGATAAGTAAAACCTTTCTCTCACAAATTGATTGAGTTTGAACGAAGAGTATATCTAAGATGTGTAGTCACCATAGCACACTTTAGATGAGGGTTAAGACTAGTTTTTCGGACCATGGGTTCTCCAGGGATACGTGCAGACATGCACCTTTAAGTCTAGTTGAAGATAAAAAGTGATGAAAACGATTGAAATACATGTAATACTTTTCCCGTTCGACAACTGGTGGCAAGTGTTTCAAAGTAAACAGTATTGTTGTAACACACGCATAATTATGTATTCTGTACAATAATGTGTATATGTGTGCACGAGTGTGCGCGGGTGTCTTTATTGAACTCGTGAAACATGTGTATTTAACCTTCAAATGTTTGATATTGGATTTTGAAATTGTAGTAAAAGGCGTACGTATTGGATTTTGTTGTCAGACACATTGCAATGCTTTATCTTATAATTCCTGATTTATTTTGTGTTATCTTTTGCTGGAAAAAAAAAAGAAAATAAACGAATGAAATGAAATGAAATGGAATGAAATGCTACTGTCAAGTTTGCCGACCCTACGTACTGCCGCAAGAAAGTACACATCATATACCTGACTGAGCTCAGCTATACATGTCTCATCATGTCCTCCCTGACATTCATGCCCCCTCCCTCCCCCTCCCCCCCCCCCCCACCCCATGGCCCTTCCCCGATGTCTTTCTTTCTGGAGTCACGCGAGCGGCACAATAGCGGCATGACCCTTTCCGAGAAATTGCATCGATCGGCGGATCAACATCGATGACAGCATCCCTGTTATTGCAACCTCCGCCTCGTGTTACCCACTCTCCTACAGTTTCCGAGGTCGTTGGGCGGAACACTATTGAGCTTATATGGACTCGATATAATATGAGATGCTGATTGTTTCCTGTATAGGTTAAAGGAGACCCCCGCATGAGCTTCAGATTTTTGCATTTTAACATCTAATAAGTCGGTTACAGTGGGTACAGAGTTTTAGAATGTATAGTGATTGGTATGAGGAATAAGAATGTTTTGCCAGAGAATATCAAGTAGAGGGGTGAAGGTTGAGTTTTTGTTTTTTTTTTTGTTTTTCATTTTGCTTTAGTTTGTCTCCCTCTAACAAATGAAATTTGTAAGATCGCAACTGCTGATCTGTAATTTAATAAACATGTCGGAAAAAAGGAACCACTGGACTCGAACCTGTCATCTACTGCTGTGCAGGCAACGACACTACCACCAGGTTTTCCATTATTGCCGGCAGTGACACGGCGAACTTGGAACAAATACCTAAGCACATTGTTGTGTTAAGTAGTCCGAGGCGGATCAGGCACTAATATCGGAAAGCAGTAGCTGACAGGTTTGAGTCCCGCGATTCCTTTTCCAGACATGTTTGTTAAATTACAGATCAGCAGTTGCGATCTTACAAATTTCATTTTTTAGAGGGAGACACTGAAGGAAAAAAAAAAAACCTCAACAAGTATGTTTTCAAAATTCATAAGAAATCGCAAAGAATGGAGCAAAGATAATGACATGGTTGCTTCATTATAAGAATGCATGACTGGGTGCTCAAGGAAGCAGAACAGACGAAGAAAGTACGCATAAGCTCTTCACTGGTAAAGTTGTTAAGCAAGTGATATTGAACATTGCTGCATATTTACTGGAATATGTGAGTCTCTTAATATGTCATCATCCTTGTTCAATATTATGTTTTAGGTTTTTCAGAGTATCGGTTCATCTGTTTAATTGAAGATTGCAATAAAAGCCACAAATCTATACATAGCGCCATCAATATGTATGTATACTACATAATGTAAATTCAATGGTCTTGAATGTCCCTTTAAAGTCAGACTGTACTTTTTGCTCTCGCCAAAGCATTTCGAAGAAAGAAAAAAGAACATGGGCTCTGTTTATTCTTTGTATGATTAACAGATTAATCCAGTTAAAACGTGTATGTATATGGCATTTCACATCAAGCATAAAGCAGATGCAAGTATTAAATTATGTTAGGTGTGAGTGAGTGTGAGTGGGTGTGTGTGTGTGCGTGGGTCTGTGTGTGCAGAATTATACATGTATATACGCATGATGATGATGAGCAGTACTAGTATTATAATAACATTGCGCCATTTATCTGTAAAATGAAACAAACAAATATAAAAATGTATAACTATTAATAAAAAAATACACATGTATGTGTGCCAGTGTATGCCTGTCTTTATGATTATGTACAATATCTTTGTTCATGATTATAGCCACTGCAGGATGTTTTTAGCATCCCATATACAGACTGATATAGGCCTACTTTGATGCCGCGCTTCTCTTCGTCGCCCCGTGCCACTCGCGACCGAGCGCAGGTGCTCGTGTAATTTATTGCGACGCCATGGCGTGAGGTCGCGAGGGTTTTGTTCTGGATAAATAGATTATCCATATCGTTTACAGACCTTTGACGGGCTCTTTTTGTCGGCGAATTAAAGTCCGATCTTTGCATGCATTATTTATCGCATATTTAGGCAAAGGTGGGGGATGGTCATTTTTGATGGCGATGAAAAATTGATGCAGGCTAGGGGCGATAAAACACGGTGAAAAATAGGAGGATGCTCATTATTCGCATTTAATGAGGTAGAGTAACCTTGCTTGTATAGTTGTATTTCTCTGGGGCACATTGATTTGGCCCTGCAAAAAAGGTAATTATTTGGTGAGTTCGTCCGTTAAATTCCGGGTGCTTTTATGATTATTTTTTAATCAATTTCATTTTAACCTCATCTTCCTCTCTCCCTCTCTCTCTCTGCATCTATGCTTCTCTTTCCCACTCTCTCTCTCTCTCTCTCTCTGTCAATTTATCTATTCATTTATTATACCTATGCTTATCTAACTATCTTTCTATCTATCTATCTATCTATCTATCTACCTATCTATCTATCTATCTATCTATCTATCTATCTATCTATCTACCTACCTATCTATCTTTCTATCTACCTACCTACCTTCTATGTATGTATGTATGTATGTATGTATGTATCTATCTATCTATCTATCTATCTATCTATCTATCTGTTTGTCTACCTATCTACCTATCTATTTATCTATCTATCTACCTATCTATCTACTTACCCACCTATCTACCTTTCTATCTATCTTTCATCTATCTACCTACCTACCTCCTATCTATCTAGCTAGCTGGCTAGCTATATACCTATCTATCTATCTATCTACCTATCTATTTATCAATCAATTTATCTATCTATCTATCTACTTAACTACCTATGTATCTTTCTACCTATCTACCTATGCTACCTTCTATCTATCTACTTACCTATCTATCTATCTATCTATCTATCTATCTATCTATCTACCCATACCTACCTATCTGTATCTATCTATCTATACCTACCACCCTACCTCCTACCATGGACCTATGTTAACAGTCCATGCTCCTATCCATCTACCTATACCTATCTATCCATCTATCTATATGATTACTAACTGCACTATCTTCCTCCCTTGCCTTAATTCCTCTCTTACTCTGTCCTTCTCTCGCTTCGTTTCGATCCCATTACTCTCCCTGTAAACGAAGTGTCATCCTGTCTTTCGCTTACAGATAATCTATTTTGGCGGAGTTTTTTTTTTCTCCCCATGTTCACTACCACACTTCTGAGGCACGTAAACAAACGACAGAGAGAGAGAAACACACGCACACACACGCACACACACGCACACACACACACACACACACACACACACACACACACACACACACAAGGACAAACAAGGAGGCATTTACACGCTATACTGCATCGATATTGGCCTTTATTTGAAAGTTAGTCTGAAAAAAGGAGTACAGTTTTCCTATAGTATGCCCTACAACAATGAAAAGCTTCAGAGAAAAAAAAAGGTGTTAGTGGAGGGAACACACAAAAATGAAGTGATTTTTTTTTTTTAAATCCGTGTTTCGATTAAAGTCATATGGACGTGTATGACGATGATCAGTTTATTAGCTAATTTCGGGAGGTATCGCAGAAGTTGGATTTTACTAGACTTTATACTATTCAGCTAATAAGTATTATCTCTCTGAATATTACGAAACTGATTGACGTATTTGTAATTTAAGGATAAAAAAAAAAACATAAGGGAGCTATGCAATACATTTACTGTTGACATATTGATTTGAAAATCCCTGATTAGCACCTATGTGGACGAAGAATATCGAAATATTTCATAACAATATTCATTGTTCTTCATAAAACTTGGATACACTGAACAGCAGCAACAACAAAAACCATTAACTCTAAACCTCCCAAACCAGCGCCTGTTACGCCAAGACAAGAGTTCAGGGAAACAAATGCATGTTTTCGAATACCTATCTTGGACATCTTGATAAAAAAAAAAGTATGCATGTTTTGTATTCAATTTTTTCTTTTCATGTTTTCATTTATTGAAATACATGTACTTATCAAAAGTACTTACTAGTGTTCGATATTCGATTGCATAGATTAAATGTGTTATTAACGTATATCATTGGATCATTATCAAGTTGATGTTAAGAATGAATCAATATAATTCTATTTCTGATAATGTTTTATAACAATTAAGATTTATCACGAAGTCTATTTAGTGGTAAATCAAAGTGTAACCTTTCTCACCTTATCTTTTTGTATCGTTTATCAACTTCTGCGGATGTTCAAACTATACGCGCAATTACGCACTGCAAAAGCGAATCACGCGTAATACGTGACTGCTCCTTTCCGTTTCTAATAACACACGCACGGATGCGCATGAAATCCGTCGCTCTATCAGCGCACAGACTGCACTGACGTCATCAGGCGCGTTGAAGCGCAAAATCCAGCGGTACCTCCTTTCCTTTCGTGTCAATCGCGTCGTACATCTCCAAGTGAGAGCAATAGTATGTGAGCGTAAGCTGGGGTCATGGGGGACAGGAAACTTATAATCAATTTAGGACTGCTTGGGCATGATCCCGTGAAAGCGTGGTAGACATCAAGGCTCTAAGCATTATACTGTTTTCAATCACACGTTTACTGGTGACATGAATGATGGTTTTGCGACGGTCGTAGTGGCTACATTATATTAGAGCGCTGTTTGCATGTGTTATGGGGACGCGACGATGCTTAGATGTTGTAACACACGGTCATTGATTTAAATATAACATGAATGCTGCAGTCACTCTTAAATAGTTGTATCACACGGATGATGGTTCTCGTTATATAAAAGATAACAGGCACTAAAGACCCCCCACCCCCGAAAAGGAGAAATTGGGAACCCCCCCCCCCCCACACACACACAAACAGTATAGTGATAATTATATAGTCTTGGGTATACACAGCCTCTTTAGTTTCGATAATTATCATATTATGCTCCCCTAGAGATCAATATTAAAGACCCGTAGTGTGGTGATACCATGGAGTGGGAAGGCTGGCCTGACTCGGATATATTCGAGAATTGTCGTAACGAAATGTGTATAGCATTAACATAGCTCTCTGTGTAAGTACACACACAGTCGAAGAATGTCGATTGGAGTCGACTGTTACCGATGAGCGTACATTCGATTCGATGCACATATACGCTAGACAGGTGCTATTCGTGTTTTTCGAATGTACCCCGTTGGGCAGCGAATGAATAGCTGTCAATATAATCTGTCAAACACAAGTCCTCCTCAGATGTTCCTGTTATTGTACCTTTACATCATCGTGTCTTCTGCATTCTTATTCGTGTTCGATAGTCTATACCATTCTCCTTGTTATAAGTTATGACATTAGTGTGTGTAGTGTTGTATGTCTGTGTGTGTGTTTTTTTTTCTTACTAAAGAGACATTAGCTGAGATGCAGGTTTCACTGTTTACTTGACAAGCAAGGCCACTTGGTTCCACCTTTCAAGTTTGAGTTACTTGCCCACCCCCTTCACTCTTTCTCAGTATCGATTAGAAGCAAATGGATCGTGACGATCGATTAGTGAATGAATGACAACCATACGAAGTATACACACTGTACTGTGTGTTAACTTGAACTGGCCTAAAGCGTTCAGAACCATCGCTTTATGTTGCCGTGATGGACAGTTTGGGGGGGGGGGTGCTGTTCGTTATTCCGAAGGTTCGTTATTCCGAAGGTTCGTTAATCCGAAACATACAAATTCCCTACACCTAGAGGTTTGTTAATCCGAAAATAAAAAGGGTTCGTTAATCCGAACATTTGTGGCGTTATCACGAAGGTTCGTTATTCCGAAGGTTCGTTAATCCGAAAATGAAATAGGGTTCGCTATTCCGAAGGCTCGTTTATCCGAAAATGAAATAGGGTTCGTTATTCCGAAGGTTCGTTGATCCGAAGTGATATAGGGTCCGTAACGAACCTTCGGAACATAAGCATTGTTTTGTTGTCGAATTAAGGAACCTTCGGAATAACAAACCTAATCACATTTTCGGATTAACGAACCTTCGGAATAACACATCTTCGGAATAACGAACCTTCGGAATAACGAGCTGTAACCCAGTTTGGGTACGAGCAATTTTGGTTTCATTAGAGTATAATTATTATGCTACCATCCTAAAATATAGTATATCCCTTTAGTTTTATCTCCTTCTCCAGCTTCTTTCTTCCTCTCTCTCGCTCCCTATATACATATCGATACATATCGATAACATATCGGTACCTCCCTCTCTACCTGTCTCTATATTATTCTCTCGCACTAATTTTTGTACCTGCATGTGCATTCATCATGTTGTCACTATCTCTTCCCCCATCTCTCTCTTCTGTTTACCTCTTCCATTTTCATATGATACCCGATCCGAGTTTCGTATTCCAGTAATAATGCTCAATATGTTCCTCGGATAGGACATAAAATGGAGGTCCCGTGTATGAGAGAGTCACAGCTCATGCACGTAAAAGATCCCGCTTCATTCATTCATCGCAAAGAGCAGGGTGTTCAACCCGGTGAAGTGGCCCCACCTCACATCCAACTGGACCCCATGGAAGACCAGCTTAGCATAGCTGAATATGGGCTATCCAGCCATCTTCTCAGATGGAAATGAACAAACAAACAAACAAACAAATATGGAACCTCTATTTGGAGTATACGGAGTACTTATTATGGATCTCTTTAAATCTACCTCATCAGGTATTCATAAGAAACATTGCGCTGGGCGTCGGAGACTCACAAGATAAAGAAAGGTCTTTTTACATGAACTCCCTTGTCTTGCCTTTTGGTTATGACTGAAGGCCCGCCGACTATGACATAATAGCGTTGTGAGAATGTAGTCAACGACTCATCTCTCCCGAAGAGTTCATTTGGAGGTCAAATAACCATAACATTCCCACTGGTGGCGCGCTTCATAAATTGTGGAGGTTAGTCAGTAATGGTATAAAATAGGATCTCGGCGCCGTGTTGCGGCAACTCTTACGCGTACCTCGTCAAACTGCCATTCCCTATCCATTAATCCGATATAGTTTTTAGCTCGCGGCTGAATCGCTCACACCGATGTAATGACAACACAGTGGGGTCGAAAAAGTCAACAAAGAACAAATCATTCCACTCGTTTCACAGACATTAACATAAAAATCAATTAGTACACCCTCTGAGGAATATTGCTGTGAGACATTAACAAGCGGCACGCGGCACTATGATAGAAATGAAAGGGTATACGTTGATCAGTTTATGGCTCCCCACAAGATGCCGCCTAGAGTAAATTTAAAAGAATAACAAATAAAAGTCTCTTTCGGCCACTTGCTTCAGAGACCAGACCCTGCCTAGGCTGTGTAACGAAGCGATCAATAAGTCGATCGGTAGATGGATTATCTACACGATTTTTTTTTTCCAAGATATCCTTGATGCGAACAAAAGCCACTTCCGACGGACTGGCTCTGAAATAGGATTGTATGCATGAAAGGAAATTGGAAGAAAGTAAAGTTTGTATTCCCTCTACACACAGTCATCACTTACGGTTTAAAAGAGCATTCATTTTAGAATATAGTCTTCAATAATTCATCATCTATCACTTACAGTTTGAAAGAGCATTCATTCTAAAACATAGATCTTAGTTACAATTTATCATCCATCACTTACAGTTTGAGAGAGCATTCATTCTAAAACATTATAGACTTTAGTTACAATTTATCATCTATCACTTGCTGTTTGAAAGAGCATTCATTCTAAAACATATTCCTCCATTATAATTTATCATTATAATCAAATCCCATTAAATTTTGGCTCCTAGCACTTGTTTTAAAATCTAACTACCAACTTCAAATTTAAAGGAACTTAGTGAATAAGTTACAAAATATGTACTTTTCAGCAAAAATTCTATTAAAAAAATCTCCTTTTTTCCTTGATTCTATTTGTAAACACCAACTTGAACACGAAGCGAGATTTCTTCAAAAGAAAATGATCATGGCTCATTTAATCTGTATCTCAAATCCTATTTGAATGAAAGGAATTTTTTTCCCCATGACTATGGGATAATCAGCTCTTTCCGATTTCAAGAGAATTCGATCGCGTCTGTTCCCAGTGTTAGGAAAAGACAGCGAGGGGGAATCAGCACAGAATAATTGCAGAGTGCATCGACCTTCATTAACCCTATAGGGATATACTTGTTAAGACGCACATTCACACACTACGAATGATCGAACGTATGGTATAAGAGCTTGGTGCACGCACCAACTTTACACAGGGAAGTGTCGCCAGATCAAGCGGCGCATTATACCACGAACAAAAGGGCACCGGAACGCTTTGAGAATGATGCCCAGCTTCCACAATCGATTGCGCACACAAAAGCCACGAACAGCCGTCTGATCATCCGTCACATTGTGATGGGTCCGTTACGCATCGTTGGCGCGAAACAAACGGCTACTCAGATACCAGGGCTGTTGTCGCCATCATTAAGGTATCGTTGTTGTCGTTGTTATTTATGCCATGGTTGCCTCACTCATTATACGTTAAAGGTGATGGTGTACAAATTCGATGAGTGTCCTTGATTGTCTCCACGAAGTCAAATGAATGATTACATATCCATGGAATAGAAAATATTTAAATTACACAATATATGTGAGAGATAGTTCTGTTGGTAGGTCCTGACGAAGGTCCAATGACGGACCGAAAGCTTGACAAATAAAAGGGAGGCTAAGATCGAGAGCAACGTCCCGCCTCAGTCCAATTTCTTTCAATTATATATATATATATATATATATATATATATATATATATATATATATACATATGTGTGTGTGTGTGTTTGTGTGTGTGTGTGTAATTTTGCACATGCCCTGTTACGTAGGGATGTTGATAACCTACCAAGTATGATAATAATCTAGTACAGATGAGTTTTATAGTAGGTCCTATACTATAGTATTGTAAATGAACTTGCCTTCGAGCTTGTAATGCACAAATGATATTAAATAAGCAAATTTTATCAAGTGTTTAAATTAGCTCAAAATCTTCGGGGCTTCATATTTCGTGAAAAGTTCATTAAAATGTGGAATTAAAAGAATGTGAAAAAATAACCGTTCTATTTCCTTCATCTGTGTTATTCTTCGGGAAACTTTTTCTGTTGTTCTTTCATATCATAATACGTACAGTTTCAAAGACTATAAAACAGTTCATAAAGTTTTTATGAACAAAATTCGAGCACAAGATCTTATTCACGTAGAGTAAAAGTAAAAAAAAAAAGGAAAACCTCTGCAACTATACAATCTCCGCAAAAAACCATTGAATTCATTCTGGGGAAAAAAAAAACAGGTTTGATCAGACAAATGGCTGCATTTTATTATACACGAGGAATTTTCTATTTCGCAGCTAATGGCAATAAGTAAGTCAAGTTAAACCAGCTTTTCATCTCACCTAAAGTGTTGCCTGATATTTTCCCAATAAAAAAGGCGTTCTACTTAAAATACATGCATGCAAGAAAACAAAATAAACAAAAAGAAATGAATTGGTAGAATAGGGTCAAAGCGATGTTGTCAAACTAAACTTTAATGAACCTTGAACACAATGAGTCGAAAAACACGATAGAAGTGATCAATATCAGTCTTTTTTCCTTCTTTCTTTTTTTGTAGCTGGATGTGGATGAACGGTAGGACAGACAATCAATACACATTACGGGTCAGATCTCTTGTCGCTCATGTTTGAGGCTTGTATACAAGGTAGAGACCTAGAAATAAATCGATTTGATAATTAAATTCATTCGACCATCGACTGAAGTCAAATTTACCTATACAGAACCTGCCACCAAGCAAGGCAATATATCAGCGCCCTTTATTCGCGAAAATGATTACAGAATTGTTAATGGAAGGGCCCATTGATAACAATGAGGGATTCAAACTAGATTGCTCCCTACATCAAACACAATAACACGGCCTTCTAATGCCAGCCGGATCGCATATTGATGATTTTTTTTTTTTGGTCACATTAATTTGTCTTTGTGACATCTCCCCAAACATCGACTTTTGTCAATGCAAATGAGTTGTCGGGACTTCCCTTCGAAGCGATGCTATGAAGAACTGTCTCCTCGTGATATTCAGCGGGAAACAAACGATATTGACATTACAGCATGTATACTGATTATCAACAAAATTAAAGCCTAACTGCTTTGACATACATCCATAAGTGTATGTGGAAAAAAAATAATATCACGTATGATGACAGAGTAAGTTAAGGCTGTGTTAAACCTATAGGAAGGTTTAGGGTAGTTTTGACAACGATTTATTTCATAATCAGGAGTGTATGACTGGAGTAATAGCTATATTACGAATTGAAAGACGTTTATTTCAAGACAAAAATGAATCCCTTCTAAAGATTGAGCACACTGGAGAAAGGCGCTATAACCCAAGAGCTTTGAAGAGAGGTGAAAAAACATGTATCTCATTTGTCAATCTTGAAAACTACATTGATCCATAAGGGGAGAAATTATCTAATGAACATTATTCATTTACAAGGATATGTGGAATAAAAAATGAATGCATTCGAGTATAGAAATTTAGCCTTTCGAATTTGATTGAAGCAATTAAGGCTAGCACGACCTCTCAACAATAACATCTCATCTCTCTCAACCTCTCTCTCCCTCTCCAAACCCAACCCCTCTCTCCCTCTTCCTTTCTCTCTCTCTCTCTCTCTCTCTCTCTCTCTCTCTTTATATTCATCTATCTGTCTCTCCTAGCTTGGCCAGTTGTGTGGTATATTAATTATCATCTCTCGAATCCCGCGAGCGGCTCTCCAGTGCGTTGGCTTAGGGAGGAGGCAGAGAAAGCGGGATGTTGACGGACTAGTCCAAGTCAAATACCCCGGAGCTCCCGCAGCACTCGCGCTGAGATCCCAGTTTGCGATCTACAAAAACAAATCGGAGAATGAAGTTGGAGACAGAGAGGTGAGGCAACGGAGAGAAAAAGAAGAAAGAGAGAAGAAGACAAAAAATTAGAACAGATTCTACTCGAAGCTTAACACAAGTGTGACCCCCGACCAGTTGAAAGAATCATAGATAATCCAGCGTTATAACCCCAATCTCGGAGTCAGAGAAACAAGCTAACAGCCCTCTCCCCGTTAAAGGGTTGACTCTGCTACGTTAATAGTACATGTTTGGGTTTGGCGAATGCAGGAAACAGATAGAAAAAAAAGGTCCGCAACCAGAATATAATAAAGATATTCTGTATATTATGGAACATTTCTCTGGACCTTGCTTAAGTTCGTATCTCGAGATGATCATTTCCATATTATGAAATGTACATGTGTTTAATTTGATAAGCTCCGCATAACGAAGTCTACTTCTCAGTAGACAACTCTTCTCCATCGCTATACTATTTGCAACTATTGCAAAGTACGAATTGTTTTTTTTTTCTTATTATAAAATAATCGAGTTTACGACTTGTATATCTTAAAATGTTGAATGAATCATCAAATGTAAACTTTGCATCTTTTATTGCCTTTTGTTGGATGGAAAGAAAGTATAATAATTGATAAGCTCATCTCATTCCCGTCTTACAAGATAGAGTATCTTACCCATAAAACAGTCATGTTCAAAATATTTTATTATGAATTCCTTGGATCAAATTGCACTTGAGAAGATGTGTAGGCCTACTCCTATATTCAAGTTAAACATGTTTACTTAAAAAAAAAAAGTCAAATGTGACAAGTTAATTGTTGACGCAAAGTAGCAGAGGTATCTCAAACTCCCCACATTCCCATTGGTTTGAGCACAGAATTATTGCAAAAGTGATCTTTGGTTTGAGTTTATTGTATAAATGCAAACCAATTTCAACATTGTGTATATATATAATATATAGAATGCGGAATGTGTATGATATCAATCTAAAATGTATGTAAGCATGTGTGTGTGTGTGTGTGTGTGTGTGTTTGACCACGTACTCAAGACGGTACATCATACTTGTATAACGTAAGATGTGGGGCGCTCAATATTCCTAAACTCACAAGACTCGGCCCTATTAAAACTCGCATAAAGTTTAAAGGTGAAGTCGCTCCTAAAGGTGCAAAATATCCATTAAGATGGGTCCAAGGTTATGACAAAGCACTTAATATACTAACTCTTCATCATTCTCTTGCAGTGATGCGGTAACTTGTTAATTGTATGCACCATTATATGCGAAAGGCTCTCCAGTTTCTCCTCGATCCATCCTAGAATGTGTTACTGCAGGGTTGTGAGACTGTGCTCCCATTTCCAATAATTGGATAATGCATGACTTCTCCGCTATGTACCATCACGTGTCGCCAGTCTGCCTCCATACAGGCACGAACGGGCATGACGAACCCGAATTTTGTTTTGCTCCACGGCAAGTAGGCGGTCAAAAACCACTTTCGGCGAGTGTGACACGGCATTAATCTGATTTGTAGACCGACTTCAGAGATGAAGGGTGCGTCGTACGAGGCGAGGCAGGAATCGTCAGACGCGTACGAGGACATGTGAAGTTTATTTTAATATTTCTTGCCATAATTCAATTGGCCTTCGACGCTGCATGGTGAGTGTGTGTATGTGTGAGGGTGGCATCCTTGTTGCGCTCTGAGCAGCGAGTTCGTTTCTCTCCGATTGTCTATAAGGTCCCCTTATACTTTCTGTGTGTGTGTGTGTGTGTGTGTGTGTGTGTATGTCTTGTTTGTTTGTTTGTTTGTTTTTTCTCTTACTCCTCGATTTCTTTCTCTCATGCAGTCAAGTCTGTCACCCTGGAGACCCGTTATGACCATGATGACTGTTTGACGGTCACGACGGTTGTGAATCTGTGACTCAGAGTGACAACAGCATAAAAAACAACGCGTTGGACTAGGGATGCAGGCGATGCATCGATCAAGCAAGACAAACACTGCGCAAGAGCGTTGGCTCATGCTGTATAACTTGGGGAAAATTTGTTTGATTACAATTCGCCCCGTGCGGGCGATTTAGAAAGGCCAGGGGGAGGGCCGGAGGGAACGGGTGATGACTTACCAATCGCACAAGAATGCAGACAGCGTTTGACCGGTCACCGATCTATAATCACGTCATCAAATTGCCAGAAAATCACCGCGCCATTTCTTCTAGAGCAGTTTATAGCTCACGCACTGCCTGGAAAAGGTCTTGCTAGCTTCGGGGTCGACCTTTTCCTCTTCTTCTCGAAAGAGTAAAGGATAGATCTTGATTATTACTCAACACCCCATGCCTTCTTCACTTAGAATGATTCATTCAACAAAAATCAGTCAATTAATCAGTCACGGTGAGCTTGTTTCGATACAAATTATGCTTAATTCACCGTTCACCTATATATCTAACTGACCTGATCTCATCGAAACCCAGACCGGATACACACATTAACCTAAGATCATCATCTGCAACCCAACTTAAACTTGGCCCTCGCACCCACAATCGTTATGGTGACCGTGCTTTTTCCATTTGTGCCCCCCTTCTTTGGAACACTCTCCCTACTCACATTCAGACCTCCACCTCCGTTGACATCTTCAAAAAGAAACTTAAGACTCATTTATTTTTAGAGCAGAATTAATGATTATGTAGGCCCTGTATGCATTGTAGTAAATTATTTGTTATTCTAAGCTGATTTGTATGTTTGGTTGTGTAGCATTGTAAAGCGCTTAGAAACATGTTGTATTAAGCGCTAAATAAATATCTTATATTATTATTATTATTATTAATGTGCAATGTACATCTATGGGGCAAAAACACACACAGACAAAAGTAGTATATATGAAGGGTCTCATCGCGAAATGGGCTAAACGCCAATTTTAAACATTTTAAAATAAGTCCATTATCAGATAGAGCAAAATAAAACTTTTCTAGTGATGCTTCACTCGTAACATAACCAAGATAACAAAGAATATTCTTAAAGTTACGATTAAAAATATCCCGTATGTTCTTAATATTTCCTTTGTTTATTAGCAGCTGTAATCTCAAATATTTCAACTTCACGAACATGGATTTAGCTCGTTTTGCGATAAAACTCTTCATATTGCAACAGTGCATGTTGATAGTTTCAGCAAACAAAAACTTTGCCTTGTGGACAAATGCAGACAAAAAAATGAATGATCAAGTGATGAATTAATATATGAATAAATGAATGAATAAGCAAATAGATTTAAAAAATTGAATGAATAAATGTATACAAATGAATGGTTGAATAAGTAAATGCATAATATGCAGGAAATAGATAAGATAGAATTCAAGATCTTAAAGGGCCCTGTCTAGAATCTAACGGCAATTCCTAAACTGGAGAGGCAGGTTACTCAAAAAAAGAAAAGAAAAAGAAAGACGAAATGTTTTATGTGGTTGGCTTCCAGTGGTGGTGCATGCGAGTTTCAGAGGTTTCTTAAAAACATCTAAATTTAGAATAACAGCACTTTTACATCCTTCCCTTATTTCCGTCATTTCAGATAAAAAACAACATGTGTTCTGTCACACACGTACGACATCCATTCTGATCATCACACAAGCAATGATTTTTGTTTTATTTATCGGTATCTATTATAGCAATGATAGTGAACACACGACAAACAATATTTTTTTCATAACGACAACGGAAAATGCGCTTCAAATGTCCAAGAGAAAAAGATGGATCGATGAATGCCTTCATTATAGGCTTGTGTTTAGAGAGGATAGGATACGATAGAGTGAACGAGATGGTTATTAAAAATGAACGGTCCGAAAATAGTAACACTCGTTTGTGACGGCTGACCGTGTTTTCTTTTCTTTCAGCGTTGTTTCTCCTTCTACTTCTTCTTCTTCTTCTCTTCCTCTTTGCCTTCTCCTTCTTCTTCTTCCTCAATATCTTTCTTTGTTGTCTGTCTTTGGTGCCAGTCAATTAATCTAAAGGCACCAGACCATGTTTCCAAGCTGCGAGGCTTTCAAGGAGAAATCATTCGAAAAATGATCATTTTATACACACATACACAAGCACATCATCATACTGTGCTACTCAAGCACACACACTCACACACACACACACACACACACACACACACACACACACACACACACACGTGTATACGTATATCAGGGGTGGATCCAGGAATTCCGTAAAGGGGGGAGGGGCACCTTTACAACATTAAAGGGGGGCGCACGCATCCCTCCCCATTTTTTTCTTTTTATTTCTTTTGTTTTAACAAAAAATAAAGGGGGGGGGGGGAGGCGCGCCCAGTGGGCTCCCCCGTGGATCCGCCACTGCACAGGCCTAACTGTTATCACACCGTATATAGGCTACGTATACACAGGAATACTCAAAATTATACGTTCATAAACATTCTTTTTAATGTTAATACTCAAGTGTCGTTGAAAATGTTCTTTAAAACCACGTAGTGAGTGAGGAAAAAAGTTTCCTTTCATTTTCATTCCTTCCGATTGGTTGATCGTCATTAAACTGAAGAAACTTCAGGACACATAATTATGTTCTGTTTCTATAAATGTTTGGGTTTCTATAGTGCACAGGTATCGCTTCAATGGTTCTCCTGGATACGATTGAAAATCTAACATCACTGGGTGTGTTGTTGTTGTTGTTGTTGTTTTTTTTTTGGGGGGGGGGCAGGGAAGGCTGAAACACATGATAGCAAGATATGATATCTATACCATCGCACGTTATAGAAAAACGCATATCATTATTTTCTTCTTTACTCGAAGAGGCCATTTTATACTAGAGAGAAAAATGTTCTGATCTTAACAGTGAAAAGAGAGTAGAGTATAGTACGTAGGGTTTATCTAAAATAATATTAATATTCTTCAGGTGTAGTTGAACATCTCTTCGGTGTGTCCGCGTTAGAGAATATTTTTTAATGCCTTTTATTCAATACCGTATATTTCATAAAGGCCATACACAAAACCTTTCCTGAAATTTCTAGTATTTTGGGTATTTACAAAAATGACAGAGGTATGCTATTATGTTGACGTTATCATTCTCGTCTAATTATTTTAAAATATCAACGTCTGTGTGGTTGCTACTAAGTACAGCTCCAAAATCCGTAATTTTCAGAAAGTATTATGAGACTTTTACCTTTATTCATGCTTGATTATGCTGTCTCTTTGTGATAGGGAACCTGAACACGATTATCAAATTGCACTTTTATCTGCTACCAACCTATCTATCCGCCCGTCTATTTATCCGTTTTTTGTTTTCCACCTTTCAGTATGTTTGTCTCTCCGTCTCTCGTGTCTCTCCCAGGGATCGGCTCGCGCAACGACGCGGAAGAGGCGTCAATTGTTACGGATGTTCGTGATGGATTGGCGGTGTAGCGGGAGCGAACGGCGCGTGAAAAGCAAAATTAATGGTAATCGCCAAGCTACAGTTTCGGGGGGAGAAAGCCTGGAGTTGTATTCAGAGCTGGCGTATAACGTGCGGATGATTGATGTGTCACCATCTGAGAGAACAACAGTTCATCTCCGGAGGATCAAAGATACTCTTGATGTTTCCAACGGAGATGGAGGATGCGGATGAGGAGGAGGAGGAAGGTGGGGAGGGAATGGTGGTATATAGGTGAACATTAATGGTATCTGAGCTCCAAGACGTTGAGTGGTTTGCTATTTTCATACCGATAGGTTTCTGATAGAATTTTTTTTTCACTTTTTTTGCTTGCTGTCGAAAACGTGTAGGGAGGAGATAAGTAGGAAATATAGCAACAACAACAAGAACTGAAAAGAGAAAAGGTACCTGATCACGTAACAGAGACTATGCAATAAAACCTATTAAAAAAAACAAAAAACAAACATAAAAACAAACATATTAAAAAAAAAAACTTGTACAGAAATAGTCATAAATCTTTCCAGGGCTAGCTTGTGCATGCTTCTCTGATCTAATTCAGCACCTAGACATAAATTCTTTTAGATCGGCTAACATTTATGGGAAATAACTGAAAATATCTATAGTTAGTGCCAGTTTAGTGCTATCATTATTGTAAGGATGCGAATATGAGCACCAGTATTTGAATTTATGATGAATTTGCTGACTTGAAAAGTAGCTAATTGCTGGATTTACAGTTAGTTAAGCTGATATCACAATAATGTTTTTATGTGAACTAGTATACACATTGTGCGTAAGCTTTGTATTTTTTGTTTTTACACACATACCAGTTTATATCTACAGGCTGTATTCTCTAAATTGACATATTACGCACGATATACGTTAAATTTCGCAGTATTTAGCATAATTTTGTGGGATTTTATAGTTGATAGTAAATCCAAACATTCACAAAATGAATCCAGACATCAGAATCATCCAATTTAAAACATGGGATAAAATTGAAGAGATTATGTCAGAGGCACCCTAATATCGGAAGATTAATAATTAATGTCAAGTGATGATGTTCTCGTTTCCGGATCATGGTGTCTAATTATTAGACACCATGATCCGGAAACGAGAACATCATCATTTGACAATGAGTTCTGGTGTGTTTACAGTGTAGACTAATATAAGAGAAAGTGGTAGAAAGATTAATTGAGACACGGTTGCTTTTCATATGATTATGTTTATATTACATGCCACCAAAGAGACGTATGGGCCTACTAAGAATTGTTAGGCGTGCCCAAAGGTAAAAGAGACCTCCAAATGTCACCCTGCATCACAACACCAACAAAAAGTCGCCAGACATGGATTTTTAGTTAAGAGCACATTCTGAAAGAGCAGACGTTAAGCTTTAAGATGATGAATAACTCAAATCAAATGGACTCTCCTAACCTATCTAAATACTGGAAAGAAAGCACACACTCCGGAAAAGAGTGAACTGAGAAAAGAGGCTCTGAAGCACTGGGTCTATTCAGAGTGTTTAAACTTTACCAAGCCGTGCTAGCTGCGCAATGAATGGGACGAAAAAACAGGATGTAAACTACAAACCACAACCACAATGAAGGGATTATCAAAGTAAGTTGAAATTGAGCACTTTCTATTAACACATTCTGTCCATGATTAATGCCAGCTTTCAAAGCAGTAGCATCATCATTTCTAAAGTTTTTAGACAGTTAGAGTTGAAAGTGAAGAGTGTGTACAGGGTTTTTAAGAAATGAAAAGGGGACTCTAATCACACTATTCTAAAAAAAAGTGTTCGAGATAAACTGCTAAAAAACACACTTTCCTGTTCGTTTTATAATCCAAAATTTTAGTATATTTCAGAAGAAGACTTGCTCTTTCAGAAATTATGAAAAAGTCAAGATTGGCTCGGTTGACCCATTTCACCTATTTTCAGTCCTCACACAAAATCAATGCGTGCGACTTTTTGTTCGTTTTGTGATGCACGGTCACAAAAATGATTTTAGAGCTTTGAGTGCATTTGGAGAGCATCTATATCAGATACAGAGTTTCAGAATTGATAATGATTGGTATACTATGAGGAATAAGAATGGTGTAAGAATTCATAACAAATCGCAATGAACAAGGATGATGACAAGCAGCTTCACATAGGAATGCATGATAAGATGATTGTGTGCTCAAGGAAGCAGAACGAAAGAAGAAATCATTCAAAAATACTGATGATCTTTTTAAGCAAGTGGTATTGCACTCTAGTTCCATTTTAATATAGGTTTTCCCGGTCAATTTCATACTTTTGTCACTCAAATTCATTAATGTGCATTCAAATTCACGCAGCGCACGCACGCGAAAATATTCGGGCATTCAAGTTCAGAATCCGAGCAATCAATTTCATTTATGAGCGTTCTATTTCGTTTTCGTGAAATCAAATTCACAATTGGGCACTCAATTTCAAAATGCGAGCACCGATTTTCCTACTCGTGCATTCAAATTCATGCGATAGTCACGTGATAGTCCCAATGAGCTTGTTTGGAGCATTCAAATTCATTTTTAGGCGATCAAGTTCTTACTTCGTGCAATCAATTTAACGAGGAAAATGGAGGAGACTTTTAAGAAAGGAAAAGGGGCCAACACAACCAATGAATGCTTGCATATAGTGTAATTAGGATTGTTTACATGTTCTACATTGTTCTCTGTTCACGTATTCTTTGTTTTTCATCTCAATAAATTTCAAATTTGCAATGTCCAATCAGCAGTGCACCCAAACAACACAACGACTAGTAATCATATTTCTTGATGATACTGCATGCTGACAACGCCCCAACACCAACCACATAGTGACCATTCATCAATTTAAGACAAACTAACACATAATGATCTCACTTAGTCCAGCAAAAGTAAATCAATCAGACAGCAATACACAACAAACAACACGTATAAAATGTTCATGCATATCAGTTTCAATATTAATAGTCGATTTTTTTTCCTCGAAAGTGTCAACCAACCCTCCGTATTATGCTCGTCTATAGTCCTATACAGTGCCTAATTTTTTTTTTTCATTTTCTATCAAAGAAGATGGCTGGATAACCCATATTCAGCTGCAAAAGCTGGTCTATGGGGTCCAGGTATATAGAATGTTCTGCTCTTTGCGACGAATAAATGAAGTGGGATCTTTTACGTGCATGAGTTGTGACTCTCTTACACATGGGACCTCCATTTTATGTCTAATTTGAGGAACATGTGCCTGTATATTCCTATTTGCTAAGCGCGAGTTCAAAGTCGTCAATGAACAGTGGACCTCTCTAACTGCAAAATAAATAATCATCATAAATCCCAATATATTCAAAGCCAAATGAGAAACACATGCATACACGGTCCCAAACTAACTAAATTCTTTTAAATTGGATGCAGTTATTTGGAACATGGTTGCCTATTCACGAATTTGAATGACCGACGAGATTCCGTCGCCAGCTTGACATGAATTTGAATGCTCATTGATGAAATGCGTGCTCCTCTCTTAAATTTGAATGCTCTGATAGTGAATTTGAATGTTCCGATAGTGAATTTGAATGCTCCGTTAGTGAATTTGAATGCTCCGTTAATGAATTTGAATGCTCGGATAGTGAATTCGAATGACCGGATTTTGAATTTGATTGCTGGTTCAGTGCTGCGAGCGTGGAATGCGTGAAATCGAATGCTCGGAATAGGAACTTGAATGACAAAAGTATGAAATTGACCGGGAAAACCTATATTACTGGAAGATGTGAGTCTCCTATGCCATCATCATTGATTATTGTATTATGTTATGGGCTTTTCGGGGTATTGGTTTATCTGTTCAAGGACCACAATAAATTCCACTGATTTATTACATGGCACTATCGATTTATGTACTGCATAATGTGAAAAGATATAAATTGTCTGGAATGTACATTTGACTTTGATACTCACCCATAAAAGATGTTGGTTTTCCTTTCCCCATATCTCTGTCTCTGTCTCGTTTTTCTTTGTTCAGGTATAAAGATCTAAATCAACGATATAACTATCGTTATATGTCTCCTTTAGTCTATATCCAAGTGGTCTTAATTTTCAAATTTTCCTTGAAAAAAAAAATCTTTAAAAGGGTAACATCTGACTAGTTTTCCTGTCCTGAGCATCAAAATAGCCCTTAAGAATAACATCATGAGATACGCTTAATTTTTTTTTTTTTTTGTGCTGCATTGTAATTTGACGACTGTTTAGCAATGAGCAATAATCCCTCTACGTAAAACTTCCTTCTACCTGATTCTCTCCCCCTCTCTATCTTTCTTTCTTATTCCTCTCTCTTTGTCTCTCTCTCTCCCTCTCTTGCTCTAGTTTTTTTTTTCTCTCACACATTCTCTCACTCTCTCACTATATCACACTTCCTTTTTAATATTATCTTTCTCTCTTTATCTCCCTCCCTCATTCCATTATCTACAGACCAACACGTCATGTTTTCTTTTTGTTTTCTTCACTTCATCTCAAATTTTCTATCTCATATAGTCTATCTCCCTCCCTCTATCTCTCTCTCTTCCTCTCTCTCTCTCTAACTGCTTCTCTCTCTTCCTGAATATTGATGTGCATCTAAAGCGGCAGGTGTTAATGTCATACTTCATTACACGCCGCCGTCGCCTTTACGGGCGAAACATATAGCTTCTATGTTTAAACATGCAATTCCTTTGAGCGCAACCAGGTGATACATTTTGAAGAGGGAAGCGAGGAAAAAGAGTGAAGGATAGAGAACGTTGCGTAGGAGGAGGAGGGGGGGGGGGGGGAACTATTGTCCCTGGCTTCAACCTGTAATGGTGAAAGTGGGTCTGAGTGGGTTAGAGCCTGGAAGAGACGTAATAATGAAGGGGGGAATGTCGTAGAAGACGGGGGTGATCTATCCATACACCATTATACTGTCTTTAACGCACGGGGAGGCAAATTCGGAAAGACAGAGAACGGCTAGTGTTCTCCATCAACAGACTTTAAAGATGGATGCGAAGAAAGGGCCAGTAACCTTTTTGTGTGTATGTATGTGATGTATATATCTATGTGTGTGCGGAGGGGGGGGGGGTGAGTGAGTGAGTGTGTGGGTGAGTGTGTGTGTATGTGTGTGTGTATGTGTGCAAGGGGATTGGTTGGTAGGTCCTGGAGTATCCCTGTATAGTGCTTTTTTTTAGAAGAGATGTGTCATACTAACATACAATCATCAATATTCACATACTTTATAAAGCATGCAATTTGATTTTATTAGATTTTGTTTTTACATTATTAGGGTATGATAACATAAACATAAAACTAAGAAAAAATAAACAAGGAGAGAGATATGGGGATGAAGATCTTTGTGTCTCTTTTGTTCTCTATGTGTTAATGTATTTATATCTTTTAATTTCATGATTCCGTAAATTTGTTTTCATCTTTCCATTCCTTTCCCTCTCTTTTATTCCTCTCTGATTGTTAACCCAATATGCGACCAGTCACTATAGATGAGGCTCATAATTGCATTTTTTCAATATCCCGAGAGAAGCCGTAAATGTCGTGATTGAGCCACTTCAACCTACCCGTACTTTGGCACCGACATGGCAGGGCTTCAAGTGGGGCGAGTGTCGCATGGGGCGAGTCACACTCAAACAAACGGCAGGTTATCTTTGATTGACACAAAATGTACTCCCTATAGTTGAGAAAAATGCCACCATATTTCTCTCAATCAGAAAGTTAGGTGCCGCAAATATTCCCTCCTCATCGCGTGAACACAAGGTCGCAGGATATGCTTGGTTCGTTTATAGTCGAATTTCTATGATTTCCACTTATTTTCCTTCAAATAAGATTTTTTTTTCTGCTGCTCAAATCTGTCTAATCATTATCATAGCTTCATAAAGTAACTGTGTTCAAGACAATGATTGTAGCCAAGTATTCGATTTTTCAAAGAAAAAAAAATAATGTCGCTGCTGAAAACGTAGGAACTGTGCAAAATGGTCATAACTCTTAAAGTAACATTATCTAATATGTTTCAATAACTGTTTTAATTTATTAACTCTAGATTAACTTCTCTCATCGAACCACATTATCTTTCATAAAAACAACAACAATCGCATATTTTGATAGTCATTGGGAAATTCGTACATTTCCTTGGCGTTGTCCATGCCCCCATTTTTTTTAAATCAAACGTACTGTTATATTCAGACTCACAACGAATATTCAGGTTTTTTTCTGTGTGTGTGTGTGTGTGTGTGTGTGTGTGTGTGTGTGTGTGTGTGTGTGTGTGTGTGTGTGTGTGTGTGTAACGAGTAGCTCCAAATGCAAGAATTACATACCAGCAGGGCATAATTTATGAAGATAGACACGACTTGAATCCCCAGCGAGAATTCTTGCAGATCAACTTAGCCATGTGCACATTGTCATGGTGTGTGTTTTCAATACTAGTGCTATTTGACAGGTATAACTGAGAGCTGGATTTGCGCAGACACAGATGCAACTTTTACTTGGCCTGATTTTAATTTCAATTTCATTCTCGTATTTCTCGATGAGAAAACAAAACATAGAATACAATGTATAACAAAATATGATAATACATAATGTCCAGCTTGGATATCTGCACAAAAAAAAACACATCTGAACATTATATATAATGGTCGATGTATCAATTTTCATCAAAATAGAATAGAGAAATAATTATGACGGAACCTATCAAAAAGCAAAGCTTGTTGAGTGTAGGTCCCAACAAAAGCCTAGTGTGGAGAACAGGATGAGGAGCACGGGTACATCCAAAGACCAAACTAAAAATAAAAAGTAAGAAAGACCATTAATACTCAGGGTACAGACGATTCTTCTCAAAAACAATGAAAGGAGAACAAGTAACCACATGCTACACACTAATTTACAGTTGCTTTTATAGCAGTTTTGACAGAGGATTGATAATGTAAATGGGAATGCGACATGGCTTGAACAATTATACGGCTTCCGCTGAAAATACACGGGAAGTGTCGGAAAATGAAAGACATGTATCAGCAATTCCTATATGTGATAAACCAATTCTTATATGTGATATAAATGGAAGAAATTGAGCTAACTCCCAGCAGATCACATCAAATAAAAAATAAAACACGGTACCTAGCGTTATCATGTTTATTTGAAGGAACAAATTTTTGTTGAGGAAGTGCGTTTATATAGATGTAAAAATTTGGGTATGTTTAGAATACGAATTGCGTAACATGATACATGTAGTTATAGTTATAAGAACTGTTTCATCATGGCAAATAGAATCAAGGTTTTGACCAAAGTCCACGTATACGCTGCTATCATGAACGATTGTATGACTAGTGGATTATGTATTGTAATGAGAAGTCTCCTTCCATGGCCTTCATCGGGAAAGGGGGGGGGGGGGCAAAATGATATATCTTGCCTTGACTCACCAACGCATCAGCGTCTCAATCCTGTGATCCATAGGGCTCCTTATTAACTGAAATTCCCAGTTCCGTCTTGCAGCGAGCTACACAAATCCCTTCGAGTCCCGGCGATCACTTTAAATCATCTCCCCCAGAGTTCGTCCGGGGCAGTGACGGGTGACCTGGAGGTGTTCGGCGCCCCTCTGATTATCAACTACACGTCACAATAAAGCAAACTAGTTGATTTCTAGCAGCAACAGTCGAGAAATGTCATCATCACTTACACTACAAGAACGAGTTCGTGCATACGTTACATAAACTACAATGTTTTCTTCTGCTAAAAAGCATAGAATGCATTTTGTCTATTACAGACGTCTTGATATCATGTTACACTGCATTAGCAATGCAGCAAAATGTAACAATCCCAACTGTCAAGGTTAATGTATAAAGATTTTTCACTGCTCTTTTGTGGTAAAATAATTTGGCCAGCACATATCGTAGCGAGGATATTGAACAGCGCACTCAAAAGCCATTGCCTACTTTATTGTATTGGTATGTCCTCTTTACATTCAATTACAGCGCTTTCAATATTTGTTTTACAGCGAATCAATTTAACATATCATTCAATATTTTCCTTAAGTTTGCATTTCTGTTTCCTTATCTACCACTTTGTTGGGTTTTTTCTTTACACCTCCGACAATCTCTTTTCCATTTCACTAGTTATCTACTTAGTTCGCTTTTCGTTATAGTCTTATTTCATTATCTACTGTCTTATTCGTCGCCGTGTTTATAGATAATTACTTTGAGAAGTGTATTGGGTACTATTATCAATTGTTACAAGTAGTTTCGTCCAAGAATCTCAATGCTTCTCTTCGCCCAATCAGGAACAGTAAGGATGACCAATAGAGTGAAAGCTTCGGGATAACTTAAGATGAAGAATTCCAGGATGGCAATTTCCACAAGTTGAATGTATATCCCGGTTCTATTGCTGAGGGATTCTTTATATAGATATGTGACACACATAATACTTTCGTTTCGTTTATCAAGTAATTGTACTCAACTATTATTCTTTCTGCTCAAACGCAGCCGCAAGTTAATATGTTTGGACTTACTTTTCATATTGTGACTAGCGTTGGCCTATAGAAATGGGGTTGCGTTAATTGTAGTCGGGATTACGATTTCAGCTACCAGGATGTTGACGAGTGATGTTCGTTATTTCGAGGGTTCGTTTATCCAATTATGAATTAAGATTCGTATTTCCGAAGGTTCCCTAATGCGAAAAATGAAATACTGTTCGTCAATTGCAAGTATGAAAAAAACCAATGCTTACTAACCTCACTAACGAGCTTTCGGAATAACAAACGTTTTATTTCGTTTTCAGATTAACGAACCTTCGGAATATCGAATCTTCGGAATAACGAACTGTAGCCACATTATGAGGGATGCGATTCGGTGTAGTAAAGCATCAGAAACCAAGAGTTGGCTGTCATTATTTCTGTGAGTATCTATATTTTGGCATTTCATTGTTCTGTGTATCATTCTCATTTGCAGAGCTTTGCCTGCGTGTAATATTATACTGTGTCTTATCTCAAGAAAAAAAAAGGAAAAAAAATGTGAAAAACATTCGACCAAAACAAGTTCATATCAGGAGAAGATAAACATTTGACCGCAAGAGGGCCAGGAGAGAATTCTCGGTATCGCCAATGCGCAGAAAACTTCTGCGCACGCTGAAGAGCTCTGTCACAGATGCACTGTGGGATTCCTCGGTGCCCTTGTTCGCTTCCGGTTGTCTCACGCGAGTCGCAGTTCCCATACGATTCAATGGAGTTCTTTGTCTGCTTTTCCGTTGTTAGCCCTTTTTTCTTGGCTATAATTCAGCTTAAAAGAGTTGAAAGTGTCAAAGCTTTACTGATTTGCGGGCACTAGAGTCATGGTTCACTACTGCAAGGCTTCAATGTGCTGGTCACATGATGGAAATCTTCAACAAAAAATACCTCTGGATAAAGACAGAGCGTGATGTACTAAGTGCATGTGCAGCCAAAACTGGGGCAAGTTTGTCCAGTGAGCTATCCCATAATGCATCTAAAACGCTGCTCTGCGCACGGAACCTACGTATTGGCGATACCGAGAATACAGCACGGGGGGTGGCTGCTAAGTGTAATAAGATGAGAAAACATAGTTTTCATCTTGAGCATTTGAATAGATTCTAGAAACCTTAGAATAACGGGTCTTCCCACAGCCCTTCCTCTAGCTAGCTCTTCGTTGTTGCTTTTGACCAAAGCGATATCTCTCTGTAAAGAAAAAGAAAATCTTCATTTTTTTTCTAGCATTTTTTCTAGCATTTATAAGATTTCGTGTTCTTGAGTCTAATAAATCACGTAACTTCTAATCAAAAAAAGTTTTTTTCCGTTTCTTTGTACCCTGCAAATGTTGAACATTCAAGTGCTATCTTTTTTAAAATTCTTGTCCTTTTTGTGATGTGTAGGCACTGCGTCTTATTCCACTTGTGAAACTAGTCCTTTTTCGGGGAAAAAAACATGACATGTAAAAGAAAGAAAAATTCTGTGAAAACAAAACACTTTCCTATATAAGTGTTTTATATTTTTTCTGGAAATTTTCCTTATCATTACAAAACTTTTCTTGTCGATTGCGTAATACCAGGAGTAGTAAATCAATACATACAAACAGCAAGACTAAAACATAAGTGTTTTTTTTTTATAATCTATCCATGAATTGGTTTTTCTTTCATTATGTTCATAAAGCTCTTGGATATGATTATACCTTTCCTATTTCCCCATTTCATAGTGTATATTGTTCTCTTGTTTACTTAGTCAAACTAAGCATACAGATATTTGTGTAAACTCCAGTGAAGTGGAAAAAAAATATTATTTTTGCACATTTATGCACATATGTAATAACAATAATTTGTCATTAGCAAAAAAGAAAATTCATTTCAGCATGTTCATGTTATTTCTTCATTTCCAACAACACAAAACATTAAGCACATAGTAGCGCAAAATCAGTACAATATTGCAACATGAAAATACTAAACTGTAATAAATGAATACTGCCACTTTCCTGATTATCCCGAGTGTTCTCGTGAGCAAGAAGGGATTACTGGACCAACCAATTAAACTGAGACGGATTGCCTTAAAAAAAGAAAAGATAAAAAGAAACACATGATATTATATACACACAAACAAACAAATACGTGGCAGCTCGCTGCTGAATAAATAAATAAATAAATGAATGGATGCGTGTTAAAAGATACTGGTAATGGATGTTTCAAACACTGATGAATAAAGACTGTTGTAATCTACAACTTCGCGGTCGCTGTTGGAGACGAATAATTTATGATAATGGCTGTTAGATTGTATTATAAAGTGGGCTTTAGAATCTCTGCAATCTGATTGGTCAATCATCATGCATTGATTTTTACTGATTCACACTCACCCTGAGCCATGTGTCCAGTAAAGTCTCAAGTCTTGTACAATGTTGTAGGTGTACCGGACGCATCATGGCGCGAAGAGTTGAATTTCATGTACCAGTATTTACGGACCCATTTTTATAAAACAAATTATGCACAGGCCTGTTTCGTGGATCAATGAGAATTGCGTGCTCTCATTTAAGATTAGAAACTGTCTAAAACCCACTCGATGCGTTCGTGGATTTAAAAAGTTCCAAAGTTACACTCGCCCATCCAATTCTCACCGATCCACTCTGTCCTGTGCATTATTTGTATAAAGGTGATGGCGTTAGAGTGCTCTTAAGACTTAAGAATTATAGCTGGATTTCGAATGTAAATGACATCTTCCAACACAAAAGACAATGCACTGTGAGCCCTTATCTAGCCGATGCGTTGCTTCCCTGTTCATACTATTTGTGTTATACGTCTATACCATTAACATGTAAAGGCATGTTATGTAACTGTTATTGTGATTTTCGTTTGCATGGCTGAATGAATGAGAATGATAATGATACAATAATAATGATAATGATGATAAAAACGATAATAGTGATAATGATAACAACATAATAGTGACGGGTGCGTGCTAATTTGACGCCCCACTGACCAATGAAGAGGCGAAAATACAAATCTGAATTCATATCTTCACTATTGAACAAGAGATTAGAACGAGGGAAGAGAAAAGATATCTTACTACAAACTGACGTGATTATCTACGACGTGAATAATAGTCTATGCGGTCGGGATAGTTTACCTTGCGTGGAATTTGAGGACACAGTGTACTGCGGTATCGAAACTCGTGACCAGAAATCGTCATCTTGGGTTACTGCAAAATAGATGACGCGGTGTACCACGTCTATCTGAAGGGCTGGTCGACTTCGGGTTGAAGAGGAGGGCACGCACTACGGCTCGGCTCGGTCATGGACGAGTCTCTTGGGAGGATTTCCCCGGTGTGTTTGCTATCATCGTCCCCTCTCGATGCCGGGCTAGGGAGTAGTCACCGCCATGGAGATATGCGCCGAGAGGATAGAGAAAGAGTATAGGGAGGAGGGTGGGAGGTAAGGAGCATTTATCCCCCCCCCCCGCTTTAAAGAATAGAACACACACACACACACAAACACACATACATACACACATATACACGCCCTCCCTTTTGATTTCTTTGTCACATTCTTCTAGATGAATACATGATTATATCTTCTTCCCCCGAGGTCTCCCAGCATTTCAAATCAAATTATTGGCAAAACGCATTATCCTCGACATCTTTTTCTCATCCTAACCCCTTGTCAACATGTTGAGTGTGGTTTCGGATCGAACTTCGAATCACTTAAAAGGAACAAAGATGCATACAAAAGCATCAGTCAGCAAAGACGATAATCATGCGATCAGCGGAGGTGGCGAGCAAACGGGGATTTCCCTCCACTCCTACCCACCGTCTTCCCTCTAATTCTCTCTCTTTTTTTTAAAATAACAAATTCTTCATTTTGAGAGTGATTCTAATGAAAAGACGAATCCATTAACAACAACAGCAGCAACAAGAATCATCATCAAATAAATAATGGAAATGCAAATGAGGGAAAGGAGGGCACTGGCAGCATATAGAGGCATATACCCTCCTACTTCTCACCCACACCTTTGTCGCATTATGACGTTTGTGCGTCGTTTCTATTATCCAGCACCCCTCTGTGCTTATCACCAGGTTAGCAGAGGGTGTAAAACTGCACCCCTCCCCCTCCCCTTCCCCAAGCATTGCGATATTGTTTGTCGACATTTCGGAAGCAGATAGACCCGCAAAACAGCATATCAGGGGTGCCATTAGCGTACTTTGTGAAATCATACCGGTACGAGATTTAAAGGAGATCTCCGAATGATTTGAGACTTTTGCATTTGAACATCTTTAATAGGTTAGTTATGCGTACATTAAACTTATGGAAGTTATAAATGATTGGGATAAGGAATAAAAATGTTTTCGTAATTCATAACAAATCACAGTGAAACAGGATAATGACGTAGCAGCTTCACAGAAGAATACATTATTGGCTGCTCATAGAAGCAGAGGAAAGTGTGATTACATTCTAGACAGGTGAACTTGTTAAGCATGATGTATTGCAATGGAATAACATTGCTACATTACTGGATAATGTAAGCATCCTACGTCATCATCCTTGTTCAGTGTAATTATGTTCGGGTTTTTCAGAGTATTGGTTTGTCTGCTCAAGGACCACAATAATTTCCACAAATATACATGGCAGTATCAATAATGTAAGCCTACTGCATAAATGTGAAGTTATAAATCATTTGGAATGTCCCTTTAAAACTGGGAGATAACGAAGCTCTTTGATTTGTTTCATTCTTTCATTATGGGTACAGTCGGCCTGTAATACAGTTTAATGCGTCATGGCTAATTTCTCTCTTGTATATAACCTACGTATTTCCTCAACTTGTCTAAGATGCAAGATGGGAGATCTTGTCAGTGTTTAAAGGAACACGCGGTCGTACCACGTATTAATTTACCTCGCTATACGATGCTCATCGCGCGTTTCCTATATCCGATGAATTTTTATACGATGGCTATCTTGGACACAGCCATTTCCGGCCATGGAGATGGATCGCCCGCCATATCGATGGCAATGCCGATCTCGAGACACACCCCTTCTCCCTATACTGAAATATTTGTCGTTTCAGTAAATTTCTCTAAAGTATCGCCTTATCCATACGAGCGAGCAGCTATTCCGTAAACAACTTTGCAGCAAACTCCGTTTCCCGCCAAAACCAGCCATGGCGATAATCGCTGTCCGCTGCCGGAAACAAGTACAAAAATACGCCCTTGTATTATGTTACTGTCGAGCTAACGCTCATTGAATATTTTGAGTAATCTGATCTTGTTTACGAAGAATTCCCTTCAGCTCCATTTATCGTGACGGTGGGAAAAAGAAGTGGAATGACATGAAGAGTTTGATAGCTAAAGGATAGGGAGAGGAAAAGAATGAGAGATAGAGATAGGGAGAAAGTATAAGAATACATATAGGGAGAGACAGACAATTATCCGAAGAGAAAAATAGACGTAGTCTATACAAAACAGAGAGATTTACATACTTGCATAGAAATATACTCATATATCACGGCAGAATGTATAGAAGCTATTCGTAATTATGATTCATGTCGTTCACTGCATGATATAATACGTTTTGCAAACGAACTATAATGCATGCGTCTGGGTTTTGTTTGTTTCCTTTCTCTCTCTCTCCATCTCTCATTACAGTGGATTTCACAGATTTTCTGATTGACCGACTAAAAGAGAAAGGGCACGCGAGGCAAACAGGACGGAGAAGATACTGACAACCCGATCCTGAAATTGACTTTCATCAGACACACACAAACTATCCTGCAAGGGTACATCGGGATCTCCCCTATTAAAAGCTCACCCATTGCTATTTCTGTTTATTTTCGTGTTGTTTACACCAAAGAAGAGACGAGAAAAGTCTGAATACCATATACGTCATCCGTTTATCAACCCTTGACAAATTGCTATTTTGTTCACGGTCTGTCATACCATTGAAGTGAGATCTTAATCGGTACAGATGTGGTTAATCTATGTCCCGGAATGCTGTACGGAGAATAATAGTATCTTTGATAGCGAGGAAAAGTGGAAAGGTATAGTATTAGTTATTATGACTTTCATTATATCATTATTATATTCCTAATAGAAGTATTATTACTATTGACCCTATTATCATTATCATCACAATTCTTGTAATAATTAGTCTCAGCTGTTAAAGTGAGTGAATTAATGCATCCTATCGAGTCTCGAGCAAGTAAGGAGAATCAATAGAATTAATGCCATTTGTCTTTACAATGAGCAGGTTAATGTTACATGGTTGCGCTTCATTCTGGAACACTTCCACAACTGAAATAGTTTAGCTTTTACATAGCCCCGTTGATTTGTTGCATCCAGTACATTGTAGTGAGTAATATCTTTGGAAATCGAGTTTGCTTTCTGCCAGTATTTTGGCTACCTTCTAGAAGCCTTGTAAAAAGACAGAGTTTGATACATAATAAAGATCTACACAATCACGCGATGAATTTCGAAAGCATAATTCTCTAAAAGAGAAAAACATATTTCTTTTCATTATCCTCGAAGCTAAATATTTTTTTTTTTGTATGCGTGCTTCCCAATATATAAAAGCCTATATACGCATACAAAAAGAGGGAATGATATTATGCATGCACGAATGTTATACAAACATGTCCTACGCATGCATTCATAATCGCAGTACGACTGTTATAATTACTTTGCATCTGATTTACATGAAGGCGACAACGTACAAAGATAAAACAGCGATACGTAAAAATCTTTCGATGTGAAGATTGCTCAGCAAAAGCATTGACCTGGTAAACGGCTGCAAGAACGGGGAGGATGATTTTAAATGAGCGCTTCCCCCGTGATTCTCAATGTGTTGTCAGCCCCCCTTTTGCCTTGATACGCCCCTACGAACCCACAAGACTCCCGCTGCGGCCTAACGAGGCGCGCGTCGGAGATCCACTTGACGTCAATGTCGCCATGGCAACGGTTGCCAGAAGGGTTGCTAGGCGCGGACATCTCAATTTCTCTTCCCATTCCACGTTTAACACACTCCTTGTTTTCTCGTTTTCGGTGATTTTTTTTTTCTCCTGCTTCTCCCTCTGACTCTCCCATTCTCTCTCTCTCTCTTCTCTTTTCCCCCACACACTCAATAACCCCGTGGATGTCATGAATGAGTGCATAACTGCACGGGCGAATGAATAAATGAAAGACGGCAATATCGGCAGGGGCGTATTGCGTTGCGGCGAGGAGCACTTTTAACTTTTTACTGGGTGTGGGGACTTGCGATATTGCCCGGTCTTCCAGGGGTGACTGCTGGTTGGCGCTCTACTCGTTAAACCAACAATTAGTAAATGTCAAACTATAGGCCTAACTCCCATTAATTTTCGCTTGACATTTCTTCTTGTCATTTCGCACGCGCCATTACTTTCTTTATCCCCGCCCTTTAAACTTGCATCGCTGGTAAATCGTCTGCATAATATAATGTTCATTTTGATGGTGGCAACGACTGCTAGCGAGCAAGATGTTGCGGTGGCACTTTTAATACTATTACATGAGGTAGTGTGGTAATGATAGTGGTACGAAGTGCAGTATATAGTGTATGATATTGTATGTTGTTGTTGAATAGCTCTTTCAGAATTATGGAAAACGCAAAATTGACTTGGTTGACCCGTTTCACCTTTTTTGAGTCCTCACGTAAAATGATTATCATGATTATCAGGGCATGCGACTTTTTGTTGGTTTTGTAATGCACGGTCACAAATTGTAATACATTGCAGAAATAAATTCTTCAAGAACTATAGCCACCATCCCTGACATTCCAGGCATTCCATCCGTTCTCACAATGTACTTTCTCCTCTCACAGGTAATACAATTTCAAGCATTCTTCCAAACAAGTATACTATGACGTAAGTCAAGGTCTATTAAGGAACATAACGCAACTGATTGTGTACATCTTCAGTGGTGAGCAAGGTCTCTTATGAAAGAAAATCAAATCCTCATTTGTTAGCCGAGATTTTGAGGAAAAGCCCAGTTAGTTTTTCATCACGTCACATTTGCTCTTTTCTTTTAAGACTTTTTATCTTGGTTCCAAGACGGCGGCCTTGTAAAACTTGCAATCATAACGTCAATCTGTAAGCATTGTAGACATGATTTCCTCATGTTTACTGGTTATAACGTCAATATACAGGGCCGTTATTGCGAACTACTTTCAACCACATAAAGCTGGGATTGAAGAAAGATAAATGGACAAGATTGAACGTGACAAGCCGTACCAAGGACCTCTTCATTTTATATAGATCTTGGAAAATAGGAGACAGTAACAGGATATGAATGCCCAACAACGCAGACAGACATACACACACACACACACACACACACACACACACACACACACACACACACACACACACACACAAATACACACACTAGCCAAGTTTAACAGCGGGTATTTGTTTTGTTCTACTTTTGTTTTCTTTTGAATAAGGCTTGTGCTGCTTGAGAGTACGTTATAAACGCAATCTCTTTTTTATGTTTTAAACATATGCAACTTTGGTCTACATTAATGCGTATTTGTTATACAATAACACAATAGAGACAGGAGAAAGTTTGTTGACTATAGGCGGGAGTCAACAAAATAATAAAAGAAACAAAAGAAACAAACTATTTTCTAATTGCGTCGATTTACACGATTTGTTGAACTTAAGCTATTTACCGAAAAAAAAATCCCTTTCATTGCATGCTCCTACGGATACGTGTAATGATTATGAACATTGTATTCTAAAAAAATCAAAATCTGAGTAATTCGTCCATGCAGAACAAGTCAGATGATATTTAGTAGAAACACACCGATCTCTCGCCATCTCTCTTCATTCACCTCTCTTTCTCTCTTATCTCTCTTTCTTTAATCTTATCTCTCCCTACATGTATTTTTCTCTCTCTTTACCTGTGCCTTCGGTTCCCTCAATGTGTGATATCAAATATTAGTTCTTCTGCATCTCTGAAACTGAGAAAACTCCATTATTCTCTCTATCTCTCCCTGTTTCTCTCTCTCTCTCACCCTGTCTATCTATCTATGAATCTATCTATATTTTCTCTGTTTCTCTCTTTCTATCTATTTAGTCTCTTTCTATTTCTCTCTCTCCATCTATCTGTCTACTCTCTCTCTCTGTTTCTCTCTTTCTACCTATCAATCTATATACAATCTCTCATATCTTTTAACTATCTAATCTCTCTGTTTCTCTCTCTCTCCCTCTCTCTATATCTATCTATCTACTCTCTCTGTTTCTCTCTTACTACCTATCTATCTATATACTATCTCTTATATCTTTTATCTATCTAATCTCTCTGTTTCTCTCTCTCTCCCTCTCTCTATATCTATCTATCTACTCTCTCTGTTTCTCTCTTACTACCTATCTATCTATATACTATCTCTTATATCTTTTATCTATCTAATCTCTCTCTCTGTTTCTCTCTCTCTCTCTCTCTCTCTCTCTCTCGATCTATCTATCTACCTATCTATCTATCTGTTTATCTATCTATCTACTTCCTCTCTCTCACACACACACACACTATCTCTATCTATAAAATTGATCTCCCTTCACCTGCATCTCCACCCTTCCGACCTCTCTTTCCCCTCATTGAGCCCATCTTCCATCCATCTTTTGATCACTTTCCAGTTTAGCTCTGTTTCGCCCTGGTCTCAATTCTTTGCTCTAATATCGCTGTCCAAATACTGCTGACATAGTTCCGGAGACCATCTGCCCAGCGACGAGCTTGCTTTTCTGGTCAACCAGGGGTTATCGCTGTCCCCGTAGGGCCTGCGACATGTCCTGTAAGACGCATGCTACTGGGTGTGATTATACCGCTGTGTTCATATCTCAGTGAGATTGTCCGCGATGAAGGCCCTAGCAAAAGGAAAGTCCGAAAAGATCACGATCTGATGACATCTTCTTCCCAGACAGACAGACAAACAGACAGATAAACAGACAGACACACACAGACACACACCCACACACACACACACACATATAATACACACACAAACACAGAGAGTATAGGTGAGAGAGGGAGAGAGAGCAGTGATGGATCGGGGGGGGGGAGGCGCAGCCCACACCCCCTTTTTTTTTCTTAATAAAAGAAATGAAAGGAGAAAAATGATTAAACCTAGAAGTGGCACCAGAAATATTTTTGCGCCCCCCTCCCTTCACGAAATTCCTGGATCCACCCCTGGAGTGTGTGTGTGTGTGTGTGTGTGTGTGTGTGTGTATGTGTATGTGTGTGCATGCGTGTTTGTGTGTGTCTGTGTCTCTTTGCCTGTGTGTGTATAAAGAAAGAATGGGAGTGAGAAAAAAAAGACGCGAGTGGAGATTATGGCTAAATACTATAGTACAGCACTGTCCAAACTGTCAAAAAGGATTCCATGACAATACATAAAGTCGATGTCATGACCGGTTGCGAATCTATCATCTTGGCAAATTCTGAGAATCATGTCGAATCAGCATTCTGGAATTTTACAAGACCGACATAGCAGTCAAGACATGTGTCAGAAAAAAAAAAATCAAACGCGAGGGCTTTGCGAAAAACAAAAGCAAAACGAAATCAAAAGCAATCCACCAGACGCATCCAAAAACTTCAGTCTCAACTGCTACATAGACACAGATATTTTTCGTAGTACTACAGTACAACCTTGCTCTGTTTATGAGGTCTGAGGTTTTACTGTTTTAGGAGGTAGTTCATGATTGGCATGTTATCTGCCACGATGCACTATGTCAACTCAACATGGAGCAGTACCGATAATGAAAAAAAAAACATTATTGTGATACTGCTATAGCAGTATCACAAATGACGACACATTTGCAGTATCGATATTGCCCGATAACATCGACATCCATGATCACCTGCGAGCATGTGAACTGTTGACTGTAAGTGATGTATGGATAACCAAATTTTAAGCGTGAAAGTATGTAGTGCATGCATCAAAACAGGTTGGTTGACAAACAATCCTTCCAATTACTGTTCCTTTCATTTTGTATGACTTCTTCCTTTTCTAAATGTCTCAAGTTGGTACGTTGTATCAACGACTGATCAGGAAGAGCGCAATGCGTGGAACAGGCATGCCATGTTGGCAATGCGCAAAGCTTTCGGGAGCATTTTAGACAATTATTGAGGTCTAGAGCAGGAGTAACTTTAAAAAACAAACAACAACAACGAAACTGCAATAATTGTATAGTATTATATGAACAAAGGAGGGCGCTGTTTGTGCACGTCACTCCGGCAGGGACCCGATCTTGGCAGCGTAAGCCGCCTGCGGAGCTTGAACCTCCTCTATGACGTAATCGTCAATTTCCCCGTCGTGTTGCGGCTAGGCGGCAAGTGGGTATCGCGACGGGGAAAACGGAGGGAGGTTGAGGGGCATGAACAGCTGGAAGCTGGCCCAGTTGAGGAGGAGAAATTCCCCGAAGACAGATGCGGGGTGTCAGCGCCGCATCTAGATAGATGAGATGGAGAATGGTGGGCGACAGGGAGAGGGATCCAGGATGTCGTCCCACGATGGACCCTTTGGCACATCGTGGCTCTTTACATGAGGCTTTTATTAACCCATAATGCACCTGGTGATTTGTATAAGCCTCTCACTAACATTACCCTCCCTCGGTGTCTTGTGAAGCTAAATGTTAAAAAATAGTAAATTGGTGCACCTCCGGCGTGCTATAAAGTATTCGTCAATTTGTGATCGGTGGTAGGCGAGGAGCACAAGCACTATATTTAAAGTAATAACTTCATTCATAAGTGTCAGCTCAGTGCTGTGGGAGTATAAAACGTGGCAGTCAAATTTCGGAGAACATGATTCCATACTGGCGTTCAAGGGCATATCGATATGTGGTATGTTAAGGGTTAACACCAGCAGAAATCCTCACGGAGTGGTGTCCGTAAAATGTATACTCACGTCCCCAGCCTGCACCTCTTCCATTCTCTACTCTGATGAAAGGGTAATAGCGGGGGGAATAATTATGTTCACGTATAATACATTCTGACCTGCCACATTATACGAGAGTCAAATCGTATAAACTCATTTCCGATTCCTCTCCTCTGTCGAAGAATATCGGTTGAGTGGTTGCCATGATGTGGCATAGTGTTGCACGCCCATTGCGTTCAGCGACCCCTACCGTTCAAGGTAGGCCATTTTCCCCAAAGATCGAAGAGCGGAAATCTCACGATGTTGTTGACTGAGGCATAGCATTGAAACAGGAAGTCAAACAATATACTGGATTATATTTAGGTTTTTGCCTCGTGCTAGCATCATCGTCTTTGTGAGGTCTAGAAAGGAAACTTTCCATCCTGTCAAACTGAAGAGCATCAGGGAATGAAAAGTTCATTTCTCTTGGTAATACCGGTAATGAGGCGATATTCCGGTTTGGGCCACTGATCAGAAGATGATATAACATTCTACTTTTACGTTTGTTTGTTTGTTTGTTTGTTTGCTTGCTTGCTTGCTCGGTCTTTTTTTTTTCCTGGCTGGCGACTTCAGCGTTACACACATTAAAAAACAAATTTTATTTTTTACCTTGATATTCAAGTGTATTCAATTTCTTTTATTTTCCCGTACTAACGTCTTTTTGACTCACCGTCACCCTTTGTAAACACCACAGACAAAGTTTTGAGCATTGATCATGAATAACACTCATTTTAGATGATTTTAATCACACACTTGAACTTCACCTTGGTCATATTCAAAGGGACGAGAGAAGACCATTCGCCTTGCTCAATATTGACTTAAACGATAGACTTTAACACTGTTAATATCCATCCAAGGGGGAATCATTTTTCTTCAATTTAGCCAATTTTTCGACGTATGCGAAATCGACTTAGATGAGGTGAGCTGCGCATGATATGAATGCATGAAAGGTTCAAAGAACATTATACGTATTATTATATAATTATTTAATCATCATTTAGTTATCATCGATGACATGTGAATAGCCTATACGCAGGAAATCAATCACACACGCATTCGTTTTTTTCTTTGTTGACGCTCATGTGCATTGTGCTGATTCCCTTGTAAACAGTTGTCCTGTGCAACCCTTGTCATGTATTGGATTTCTTCTTCTACGCCAATCAAACAGCTTGATGAAGATTGAAGTATTGGCTAGAGCTTATTATTGTTCTCATTCCTCCCCTTCTCTCTCTCGCTCTCCCTCTCTCTCCCTTTTCCTCCGACATACTCTATTTCTCTATGTATATATTTCTTTCCTTCTTCCCTTCTCTCTTACAGTCTCTCTCTCCCTCCCTCCACTGTCTCTCTCTCTTCTCTCTCTCCCTTCCTCACCCCCCCCCCCTCTCTCTATCGTGTGCATGTGGTCACATCATTACCCATACGCCAGTATGTTTGTGTGATGTGTAACTATGTCATGTCGAACATTTTGATCACCTGGGGTAGCTGTATTGTCTCCGCTGCTTACAAAGTGAAGCGTTTCATGGCAGAACGCGTTAAGCGCCATTTTTACACATTTTAAAGTAAGCCCATCATCACATTGAGCAAAATAAAAACCTCTCCATTGATACCTGACAATTTTCAAAACAGAGAATATTCTGAAAGTTATGATTTAAAATATCCCGCATGTTTTCATTATTTCCTTTATTTCTTTTTCAAATCTTAAATTGACAAGAACGGAGTTGACTCGTTTTGCGACGAAACTCTTCCAGTAGCGCCCCTTGGAGCCCCTCTCATTGGCTCCTATACACAATCCCTGCCATTGGCATAGTATAACAGAGCAGGTGAATTTTCTCCCACACGCCGTGTGCACCATCTGTAGAGTATTACATGCATAAGTGGAGAGGATTTAATATCATACTTCAATATGTAACGCTGACCTAGTTACATCTCGGTATTGTACGTTATACAATATTCCATGAACCTTTCAACTTTGTTATTACCAAAGAGTCCTTCTTTCTGTTGGTATTCAAGCTCTCTTTGTAGTTCTATTCTGACCATCCCAACCCCAAAAAGTCTTTCTGTTTCTCCGTTCAATCCCTTCATTTTTATTTTCATTTCATTTCCCATAACAAGGCAAGTTCAACAAAGCATTTACATAATTATGCATATTGTTACACACACGCAAAAACAAACAAACATCAGAACAGCATAGTAGTCAAGGAACGTGTTGTGAACTGTATAGGGATAATGCCGTAACTTATAATTATGACTATACGGAAAACAAAAATGTTGGAAATGGAGTAGACTGCTGAAAGGCAGCGCTTGTGATTTCTTGTCCACATCTGTTATGTGAAATTTGTGCGTATTGAAATCATTCTAGCTCAGAAAGGGTTAATTCTTTCCCCCCTCATCCCATTTTCCAGTCTAGACAGATGTAAGAAGTCATCAGGAGGATAAGATGAGTGGGATGCAGGGAGGATGTTGACTTTGACCGCTGGCTGGCCAGTGGATGCGCCTGGAGGGATACGGTGTCCGTTAGATGGTGACCCTATTATCATCTAGGTCAATTGGACATTCCATTAAAATTGCCGAGGTCAGGGGCCGGATCGCATCAACGTTAGCAAGAAAAAACTTTGATGGTAGTAAATCTGGTCGTATTACAGGGAAAGCCACCAATCCACTCTGGTCACTTTTGAAATTTGATCTGATACGAATTGAATTGATTTTATACTAATGGTCACTTTCGCTTCACTTCGGATTGTTTTTTTTTTAATTCTATCAACAGATATCAATTTCTATATAATTATATAGCATCGTTTTGTACTGACACGGAAAAGAGAAAATCGACCTATAATGACCGTGTCTATATGAGCATTGACGAAGAGGCGATGCATGCGTATAACGAGTAGAGATCTATATCATGCTTGTAGCTTGGAGTTGTTTTGTACAACACTGAGTACACAATGTAATACTATAAGAAATAGGATCACGAGTATAAGACATGATGAGTTTAGGCCAATGGGGGAAGTTCGGACAACAGGGATATAGCCTGCTGATTTCTCAGTATAGATATTCTAATGCTACGTGGTGACGTCACAATGGACTTACTCATGACGTTCAATTGCTATTTGAGGATGCCCATCGGACACCATGGTGGTTGACATAATACATGTTTATTTATATTCAAACAATATATTCAGAACCGAAAAAAAATAATGATAGGTTATTTTCTGCCTGGTTTTGCTCGAAATTTACCTAAAAATATGTTTTTACCTCAAGAGAAGGCTCACGTTTGCGTCACTTCTCCCAGTAATTGGTCACCCCTCTATATTATGAACGACACCATGGCAGCGTGATTCATGCAATATTTCAAACTGCAACATTAAGCGATTTTTGGAAAGATTCGCATCATTTCATTGCCATTAAGCTCAGTTTTCTGAAAAGCCTGACAAGAATAAAACATGAATGCCCAGATCTCCTCAGTAATAGACTCCTTTTGGCGTCTCTTGGTTGCATGTATGAAATTAATCTGTGTTAGAGAATTAAACACACATAATATGCGTGTTACAAGTGATATCATCGTTACAAGCGATATTATATCACTAAGTAACGAGGTTGATGTAGACATGAAAAGATCATCCGAAGAACCGTCATACAGAAAAGAAATCCTCACGAGCCTAATTAGAATCAAACATGAATGCCCAACTTACTTTCCTCGGTATAATACCCTCTCGGCGTCTAGTGGTTGCATGTATAAGTAAATCAATCTGCACTCGAGAAGAAAACACGTACATCCCTTGTAACGAAGTTGATACACATGAAAAGAACATCCGAAGAAACGTCAAAAAAAAAAAAAAAAATCTCCTGAGCATTATCAGAATAAAACATGAGTGCTCAGCTTTCCTCCGTGTGAAAGACTTTTCACGGCGTCTATTGGTTGCATACAGGAAATCGGTCTGTATTTCGCGCAGTATGTTGAGGATGAAATATGAATATAATATCCCTTGTCACGTGGTTGATGTATACAAACGAGAAGATCATTATACAAAGCGTCAAATAGAAATATAACAAAACAAAAGATCTCCATAATTTAATGACATGAAAACATGAATGTCTAGTTTTAATTGGTGATAGCCTTCACTCGGTTTTCCCATGTCACGAGGTTGACGGTCGTAGGGTGTCACACGTTCATCACATTTCATAGCTGCTGATTGGAGAAAAACAGAAATAAATGAAGTGATGGAATATAGGAGTAAAGGTAGTCAAAGTTTGAACACTTAAAATGCATGCAGCTAAGCATAAATGAAGTATAAACCAATCAAAAAAAATAGACACTTTGGCCGGAATTCACAACGATTTCATGATTTCAATTTCACTTCATGGACTGTAAGCATGGAGTCAACACTGTGTAAGGGGGAAATGGGGCACTTTGCACATAAAAACGTCTGCCTGTCAGCACGCGTTTCTTATCGAGTGTCAGATCATCCTCGCTCTCAAAAAAAAATCGAGTGAAAATATTCACTCTTAAACGAGTGAATTAAAAAAAAAGAGTGAATTTAGAGTGAAATTGGAGTGAATTTTGAGTGAAAATGTTCATTTTCACTCATTTTGGAGTGACCTCAAGGATCACTCGAAGATTTTGGAGTGATCCCTGAGGTCACTCTAAAACGAGTGAAAATGAACATTTTCATTCAAAATTCATTCCAATTTCACTCTAAATTCACTCTTTTTTGAATTCACTCTTTTAAGAGTGAATATTTTCACTCGATTTTTTTTTAGAGAGTATAATAAAGTGATCTCTGACTTACACTGACGCAGAAAAAAACCCCTGCATAATCCATGAACTAAATCTAAAGGACTTCTGTAAATTCTGGTCATTTTCACGTGACTTCAAAGTCTTGAACGCTTAGTAGTGAAAAAGAAAATGTTTATTATGATAAAAATGGACGAAAAATAAGAAAGTACGTGACAAGCATGGGCATGATTCAATTGTATGCATCACATTTCTTAGACTGTTTTAGTTGAAATCATAACAGCAATACTACCTTCCTTCCATAGACCTTTCTATGTCCTCCGGAGATCAAACTCACTTCATCGACCCACGCCTTGTCAAAAGGCTATTAAATCCATAGGCAACTCTTTAATGCCACCATGTTGATCTCAAGTTTTATCATGCACCTGCCATCGTCGTTTTGGGCGCGCCTTGTAATCTTCCGAGACCATCCCTGCCCAACAGTATAAGATCTAGCGATGTTTTGCAAACCAAAAACTGTCACCTCTGGGGAGATATACACGCTACTTCGCCTATATAGATTTCACCATTTTAAACTTTTAAATGAAGGCGCTGATACGGAGAAGAACACCACTCTTAAAAGACATCAATACAGCCATTTATGTATCAGTATCAATAGCTACCATAAGGCTCTTATGTGTCGTTCTCTTCTCGATGTACTCGTTGATGTGGACAACAAATCAATAATGTAGTCCAAGTGTTGATAATCATTCGTCTAAACGAGCAACAGAATCCCTGCAAATAATATTCGATTATTAAGTTATTCTGCGTCTTTTCTGAATATGCACATAATCATTTGAAAGTTATACCTTTGTGCATTATTTTCCCTACATACATTGTACACGACTCGTGTATTCGTGTCTTTTTTGGTGTGCGCCTCCATAGAGTGGTAGCCTCTCCCATCTAGGCTCTGAAGTTTGTCTTTTTAGGTAATGATTTTGTTTGTATTTTGTCATCTATTTTTGATGATTGATATCTTATTGGTTAAGGAACATTGTAGACAATTTGTAAGTATTACTTTGGTCTAATTGTTGTGTATTTTGACAGATAATTTTGTCATTGGTTTTATATGATTTGCTCTGCACTGCCAATACATTTTGTACATGTAGTGCATACATGAGTGGCTCTGTTGTCAATCCTGTTGCACTCTCCATCACTCCATTGACTGTGTGTTCTTTGTATTCCAGCTGAATTGTCAGCTTGGCATTCCTGCTTCTTTTGTGCATGCCTGACATGGCATATCATGACAATGCTGGGTACTAGACTTTATGTGAAAGTGCTCATTTGCATTACACTTGTTACATCCGTTCTAAGTGTTGACAGTGATGTTGACCTGTCTCTTGCATGTAAGGAATGGTGGCTAAAGTCACAGCCCGCTACTAATAACAGGTTGAAGTTTTGTAGTAAGCCAGTACTGTACTACAGCAACACAACAGCTTGTTTTCAACTGAATCATGGCTCTCTGGGGATAGCAGTAGAGATGCTTACACTTTGGCAGACCTTAGATCATCTTTGCCAAATTATGATTTTACTCATCAACCCCGTGTATCCTCTAGAGGTGGTGGCATTTTTGTACTTTATAGATCGACAGTACGGTGCACTGTTAATACAAACCACACTTTTTCTTCATTTGAGTTGCTTGATCTAACACTTAACCTTACTTCATCCTCTGCAGTTAGGTTATATTGTATCTATCTATGGTATACAAGTCCCTCCTTTTGCCTGCCTTTTGCTTTTTGTCTCTTCTTCAAAGTCGATACGTCATAACATTATTTTCTCTTCAACCATCAAACAGACATAATCATGTCAAAAGTTCAACTAAACTTGTCCACAACTTTAGCTACAAAGAATAGATTGGATTTCCTCTCATTTCTACTGGATTCTAAATACGTCCTCCAGATGTTGATATATATAAAAGGGCATAACTAATTGGAAATAATGTTTCGATACCGCGGACTGACTAATAAGTTATATATTTGCAATATGTCTTTTTCATCGGACGGTAAAATAAAAGCCTTTATTGGGATATTTCCATGATGGCATCCCACTGGAAATGAGTCGCAAAAGAGGGCTAATGACATATGTCTTGAAGGACGCAACCGTCCAATTTCTCGTGTAAATGCAACGTCATTACCATAGATCAAAGAACTAATAACTTGCATGTAATAAGATCACTTCTTTATTACAGGTTCGTTTTGGTGGCCGTTATCTAAATCTGCCCGCGACCCGGTCGCCCATACGAAACTAATGAGCCTTAAACATTGGGGCACTGGTCATGTAATTTATGACGTAGATTACTCAACGGAAGCGTCCATACGACAGAAGAGAAAGGCGTAACTTAGATTCATCTCCACGTCCAAATACGTCACTGAGCAATCTTTCCCGTCACACAAGCGAACAAAAAAACGCATACTAAACAAATATGTTAAACACACAATAACATAGGAAAAACTCAGGACACTAAACAAATACTAAACAAACAAACAAAAACACAAAATGTTTGTATCAGACAAACTCGATCCAAAAAGAAAACTGGCAGAAACAAGACAAAGTTACACACTAACATCTTCACTGTATAGAGACAACGGTATTTATGATGGGAATGATGAATATTAGGCCTACTTTAATGAAATTACTTTTTGAATGAAAGGCGCATTAGATTTTGAATGATACAAAAAGTTTCTTTATACATAATACTACAAAATGTGACTTAAGGATGAAAAATTAGCTATCTATACTGAGAAATGACGTAACTTCCAAATGAACTGCTGCTGGGTCCATTGTGGGAGTTACTGTAAGCTTTGAACATCTCCAGTGCGCGTTGCGATGCTTTGCAAAACTCGCACAAACTTTCGACACTTTTTATCCAACCCCAAACACACACACACACACACACACACACACACACACACACACACACACACACACATACACACACACACACACTCACACACAAACACGCACACAAGCACAAACACAAGAGCGCAAACACATACTAGTACACAGTCACACAATAAAACAGCAATATAACACCCCCGTCGTACACGTAATTACATATCACTCTATACAAATTTCGGTTTTTTTTTCCGAGGTCATGATATCCATGCATGTAGGACTTTCAAATATCGATCTCTTTATTTTTCCTTCGTCGTGCATTTTGATTCAATGCGACAATAAAAACTCGAGTCTAAAAACCAATTCCTTTTGAACGATCCTCGCAATATGAGTCAAGTCACTATGAAAACTGCGACCCGTGAATTAACACTTTTTTTTTCAATAAAAGAAAACATTTATAGATGATGACTGGCGGGGGAGGGAACATACCGAATGTTCCACCCGAAGGGTTTGAAATGCTATTGAGGGAGGTTATAAGTCCCGAGACGAAGTCGAGGGACTTAAACTAGCATTTCAAACCCTGAGGGTGGAACGTTTGGTAAATGTTCCCGACAACAAAAGTCATCATCTGTTATACATGGGTTAGTCAATTAATACGTCAAAGTCATTGCAACCACCAAAACAACGCACTCGATCGCTCGCTCGCGCAGAGCCAAATTCACTGAGCGCGCGCGGTCCTAGGCCTTCTGTCAGTCTGTCATTTTGTTACGTGAAAATGTTTTCCCATGGGAGAACATTACAAAAATGTTCGCCCATGGGCGAACATAACGAATGTGCCTCCATCACTGTCTTGACTGTGTTTAGCCAATCACTAACCGGTATTTGACTAACCCATTTGATATAAGGCAAATTGGCTCAGTGAGTAGAGCGGCTGCCCTCACAATCGGGAGGTCGAGGGTTCAAACCCCGGCCGCGTCATACCAAAAGACGTTAAAAGATGGGAGTTGCTGCTAGTTTGCCGTTCAACAGTAAGTTGAAAAGGTTAGAGCAACGTCGATCTGGCGCTGCTCAGTGGCTGCCGGGCCCACGATCAATTGGGCAAAATGAATATCCATTCTTGGACAATAAAATTTGGAGTTTATATTATCCAAAACAATTATTATTATTATTAGGCCTATTATTATTATTATTATTAATGTACTACAGTGTATTACAACTTGTTCAGTGAGAGCGCCACCTATCGGGCATACTTGTTAAATACTAGTACCAATGATAACCGTAATCGTTGTCAATATTGATCACTTTGTTTCTTTCAAACTCAGTAAATTTGCGTCTCCGTCTAAGATAAACTACAAAACCCTGCCTACATACATTCCAATCCGACAAACTCTTCGCGCAGTATATACAAAGCAGTCGATTTTGTCTGCTATTTGTAAAAAGAAAAGAGAAGGAATCTCAGCTGGAGCAACGTTAGAAACTCGATATAAAGAGGTTTTTGGTAGGCCTACACGTATACCGAATAATAGCGAAGCTTACTATATAGTACATATACATATATGTGGATTTTTTTTTTTCATATTACAAACAATAACATGCAAACACATTCTTTGGGGACGAAAGAAAGGGTTTGTTACTATACATCACGTGATTTGACCTCCTGGGCCCCGTCTTATAAAGCCTTCAAATCAATCACAAGTCCCCAAATCAATCCCAACTTGCATTGCGGCTCTGAAAAAACTTGTGATTGATTTCTATCACAAGTCTTTATAAGACAGACCCCTGGCTTATTTTGATCAATTAACGGCCAGGGGTGGATCCAGGAATTCCGTAAAGGAGTGGGGGGGGGGGGGGGGGGGGCGCCTTTACAAAGTTAGAGGGGCCCACTCGCCCCCATTATTTATTTCCTTTGTTTTAACACACACACACACGAAAAAAAAAAAATGGGCCCCCAGCGCGCTCCTCCTGGACCCGCCACTGAACCGCTATAAATGGGGTCTTCACTGTAGCGTGTTCTATACTCTTTTACCGAGCACACACGGTCCTGTAAATACAAAACACATACCAAGAAGAACTATTTACATCATAATAAGTTGCTATCTATAACGAAATTTTTGAGATCCCACCACTGTTTGAAACATTTCATTGTTGACGTCATTACGATCGTACATTACCAGAATATCACTAGTGGATTCATCACTTCATGGATTTTGCTGTCACGTAAACTGAACGAAAACGCACAAGAGTGAACTTTTATAGGTTATCTTTACAAATATAATTTTATATCAAGCTGTTACGTCTTCAGTACGTAGCTCGGCAACGTCTTTTGTGGTTTCGCTCCACCCCCTCCCCCCCCCCCCCCCCTCCCGAATCTATGCATACGTAAATCTCATTGAAATCATGACGCAATTACTAGTATTATACAACCAAAGCAGGGGCGTCACCAGCTTTTTTTTTTGGACAGACATTTGGAATATAGGAAGCTCTCAATCCCTAGACTTTTACTGTTTTTGAGGGAAACCAAGCGGGGAAAGGGCACCGGCGTAGCTAGGATTTCATCATGGGGGGGGGGGGGGGTTGTGGTGGTGTGTTAGTATGCGAGGGAGCGAGCAAGGGGAGGGGGGAGAGGGTGTGGAAGTGCCTGTTGTCCCCCCCCCCCCCTCCCACGGTGAGAACTTTTTGCATTTTGATGTTGTAAATGGTGCAATTTGATGCAGGCTTTTTGCGTGTTTTTATCGACTTGAAACAGTCCCACTTGTTTACGGTAGCAGTACATTTTGATGGAATTTGTTGTTGAACAATTTGCCTATAAACTATATCATTTCAATAAACTTCTTGTATTGATTCTTACACTGATATCATGAACGCGACCGAGCCCGAGCAAGCGGAGAGAGCGAGGGGGATTTGATGCATTTTTTTTTTTTTGCTTGTTTTATCGACTTGAAACAGTCCCACTTGTTTAAAGTAAAGCAGTATATTTTGATATAGATTAATATCGAACAATTTGCCTATAAAATAGTATTATCCAAATAAACTTCCTGTTTTAATATTTACACTGAATATCATGAACGCGGCCAAGCAAGAGCGAGAGGAGTGAGCGAGGGTGAGGATGTGGGAGGGAGTGTCCCCCTCCCACGGTGAGCACTTTTTGCATTTTGATGTTGTAAATAGTGCAATTTGATGCAGGTATTTTGCGTGTTTTATCGACTTGAAACAGTCCCACTTGTTTAAGGTATCAGTACATTTTGAAGTAAATTGTTATTGAACAATTTGCCTATAAATGGTATAATTTAAATAAACTTATAGTAATAATTCTTACACTGATGTCATGAACGCGACCGAGCCCGAACAAGCGGAACGAGCAGGGGGGGGGGGGGGGGGAGGTTGTGGGAGGGGATTGTCCCCCTATAAATGGATTATGGAATGACGGTGTGAAACGACAAATTACTGGCAGCAATATCGGGAGAATGGCTAAACGATTACATGCGAGCGAGCGGAGCGAGCGAGCTTTAAAATTTTGACATTTTACAGTCCCAAAACTGCCGTTTGTAGCCATATTTTTTTGGCTTTGGAAATTAGGGGGGAGGGGGAGCACTGGGCGTAATTGCTGGCAATTACTGGCAGCAACATCAGGTGAATGGCATAACGATTAAATGCGAGTAAGCGAAGAGAGCGAGCTTGAAAATTTTGACATTTTACAGTCCAAAAACTACCATTTGGAGCTATATTTTTTCGCTCTGGAAATAAAGGGGGAGGGCGCACCGGGCGCAACTGCCAGCAATTACTGGCAGCAACATCAGGAGAAAGGCATAACAATTAAATGCGAGCGAACGGAGCGAGCGAGCTTGAATATTTTGACATTTTACAGTAAAAAAACACCCTGCCGTTTGTTGCTATATTTTTTTTCGCTTTTGAATTTAAGGGGGGGGGGCGCATCGGCGCAACTCCTAGCAGTTACTGGTAGCAACATCAGGAGAGCATAACAATTGCATGCGAGCGAGCAGAGCGAGCTAGCTTGAAATTTTTACATTTTACAGTCCAAAGCTGCCATTCCTAGCCGTATTTTTTCGCTTTGGAAATCAAGGGAGGGGGGCGCACCGGGCAGAACTGCTGGCAATTACTGGCAGCAACATCAGGTGAAATGCATAACGATTAAATTGCGAGCGAGCGAAGAGAGCGAGCTTGAAAATTTTAGATTTTACAGTCCAAAAACTGCCGTTCTTAGCCATATTTTTTCGCTTTGGAAATTAAGGGAGGGGGGCGCACCGGGCGTAACTGCTGGCAATTACTGGCAGCAACATCAGGTGAATTGCATAACGATTCAATGCAAGCGAGCGTAGAGAGCGAGCTTCAAAATTTTTGACATTTTACAGTAGAAAAACTGCCTTTTGTAACTATATTTTTTCGCTTTGGAAATTAAGGGGGGGGGGCACACCGGCGCAACTGCAGACAATTACTGGCAGTAACATCATGGAAATTGCGCAAAGATTAAATGCGAGCGAGCTTGAAAATTTTGACATTTTACAGTCCAAAAACTGCCGTTTGAAGCTATATCTTTTTTGCTGTCGAAATTAAGGGGGGGCGCACCGGGCGCAACTGCTGGCAATTACTGGCAGCAATATCAGGAGAATTTAAATGCGAGCGAGCGGAGCGAGCGAGCTTGAAAATTGTGACATTTTACAGTCCCAAAACTGCCGTTTGTAGCTACATTTTTTTTTTTTCAGTAAGGGGGGGGGGGGGGGGGGGGGCGCACCGGGTGGAGCTGCCGGCAATTACTGGCAGCAACTTCAGGAGAATGGCATTACGACTAAATGCCAGCGAGCGGAGCGAGCTTGAAAATTGTGACATTTTACAGTCCAAAAACGCCCCTCCCCCTGGATCCGCCACCGGTAGTCAAGGATGTGGGTTTATGTTCATGACTGGGGAAGGTATGACGAGCGAGGTGGTGTCGAAGTGACCAGATGCATGGAAG